>NC_141918.1:50717045-51020075 GCF_057802395.1 Ceratotherium simum simum | reverse complement strand
ACAAATGCATTGAAATTCTTAATGACATGGTATGGAAGTACAACATTGTTACATTGGACAGATTAATTCTCTGCCTGGTAAGACTATGCTTAAGGATAAGTTTCTAAGCTATCTTATTCTCTTTTGGATCAAGGTGTGTGACTGATAGATCTCGTGCTGATCTACTTTATATTGCTTCTAAGGATTTAATGAATTTATACTATGATCAAGCATTGCTATCACTTCCTAAGGAACTAGAGATTTCCCAATTTCTGTATTCATTCATTCAATAAGTATGTGTTGAATATCTACCATGTTCTAGGCACAGGAGGTATAGAAGTAAGACAGACATGGTCCTGGCCTTGTGACATTCTAAAAGTACAAGCAGTTAGACTCTGAGTTGATTCTCAAAGGCCCCCACTAGAGGCAGGAAGTAGTAAAAAGTTACTACATTTCTTTGCAGAGTGCTAATATAACCATTTCTATATACTTTGGTAACCACAGTCATAACTGAATGTTTCTCATAGCCACCCAATATTCCCCAAATGGTTTTTTCTCCTGACTGGATTCTGTTTCAGGCAAAATTTTAAGAAAAGACACATTGAACCAGGATAGAAAATGCTGCATTTAAAAAATACTATAGTGGTGGTATTTGGGGTTGCTTAGTTGGTTAACATTAATCTCTGAGCTATGAAGCATAAATATAAAGGTGGTTATTATCTAATAGGGGAAATAAGATAAGTCTGTAAATCACTAAAATAAAAGGATAAAATAGAGGTGCAGGGAAAATATTGCCAGATAACAACGAGAGATCACATCTACCTAGGTGTGATGGATCCTGAAGGATGGATTAAATTTCAAAAAATAGAGATGGGCATTCCAGACAGAAGGAATGGTGAGAGCCAGAAATAGCAAGGAAGGGTCAGATATGTTTAGGGAAGGCTGAACAGTTGGTTTGGGATAAACTAGATATATAAAGAAATTCTAATAATAGTGAGATTTTTACTGTGTTACAATTTAGACCATCAAGTGGCAGAGCCATGCTTTTGCACAGGTTGGGCATTTTCATATAATTTTTCTATTGTTCTCCAAAGGCCATGCGTAGTCATGAAGGAAATGAAGCCCAGGTTTGTTATTTCATAATTCAGTTGCTGTTACTCAAACCAAATGATTTTAGAAATCGAGTAAGTGACTTTGTGAAAGAAAATTCCCCAGAGCACTGGCTGCAGAACGACTGGCACACCAAGCACATGAATTATCACAAGGTACTAGTTCTAATTAGTGCTTCAGTTCCTCCTTTTTAAGCCATACTTAGGTATTTGGCTAATTGATTTGGCTGTTTCATAGTGTTTCTGCTGTTTTCTCTCTGGTCTGTGTAGAAGTAAATTAGCTCTCTGAACTTCCTCAAGATTCTAGAGTATCTCTAATGCTAAGAATAAATTGAAACTGCAGTTTTAGTAGACATGGGTACTTAACAATACCAAATGAAAAGAGTTATTATAAATCTTTTTGTACATAAATCTCTTTTGGTGTATCTTTGAGTAGTAGAGTTTTTTTTCAAGTAAAGGTCTCTAGACTTCATTGCAGGAGCAGACATGGTTTCATATTCTTTTGAAATTGGCAAGTTTATTTAGCTCTTTTTTTAAGAAAATAAAAAAGATGCCTTCAGCATTTACCATCTCCTGACTTCCACAGAAATATCCAGAGAAGCTATATTTTGAGGGCTTGGCGGAGCAGGTTGATCCTCCTGTGCAGATCCAGTCCCCGTATCTGCCCATCTATTTTGGAAATGTGTGTCTCCGATTCCTTCCAGTATTTGATATAGTAATCCACCGATTTTTAGAGTTGCTTCCAGTATCCAAATCACTGGAGACTCTACTGGATCACCTAGGAGGCCTTTATAAATTTCACGGTGAGCTCTTTCAAATTTTAATTCTGTCTAATAGCTTTATAAACAAAAGTAGGCTGGACATGACCATATGGGCAATAGTGGTCCTAAAGGTTTTATTTTAATTTTTTTTTTTTAAATAAAAGTGTTTTGAGGGTAAGTGCTGTGGGATGATGCCATGAAGTATAAAATATGACATAAAAATATAAATTGGGGGCCAGCCCAGCGGCACAAGCAGTTAAGTGCGTGCGCTCAGCTGTGGTGTCCTGGGGTTCGCCAGTTCGGATCCCGGGCGCGCACCGACATACCACTTGTCAAGCCATGCTGTGGCAGCTTCCCATATAAAGTGGAGGAAGATGGGCATGGATGTTAGCCTAGGGCCAGTCTTCCTCAGCAAAAAGAGGAGGATTGGCAGATGTTAGCTCAGGACTGATCTTCCTCACAAAAAAAATATATATACATATATATATATATAAATTGGGGGCTGGCCCCGTGATGTAGTGGTTAAGCTCGGCACGTTCCGTTTCGGAGGCCCACGTTCTTGGGTTTGGATCCCGGGCACGGACCTACACCACTCATCAGCCATGCTGTGGCGACGACCCATATACAAACTAGAGGAAGATTGGCATAGATGTTAGCTCAGGGCTAATCTTCGCCAGCAAAAAATACATACATACAAGCATACATAAATAAATAAATTGGTAGATCATAGCAAGTGTATTAAATCCCAAAAAAAAAAAAGTGATATGCAAGAGACACCTTATTTTACATAGTGTGTGATTAATTGCCAGATGAGTATAGGAGAAAAGTATGAGTTCAGAACAGAGTGATGTTACTTGAACTAAACGGATCGTGGCAGGCCTTCCGGATGGATAGGATTTGAACTGTGATGCATGTGATTTGTATAAACAGAAAGGAGACAAAAACACACCAGGCAGAAGGAATCATTTGGGAAAATGATGGAAATAGAAAAAACAAGGTATTTGAAAAGCATTTGCCTCCTTGGGCTGAGTTGAGAATTTATATATTGTACTTGACTATAGATCACCTTTAATGTCAGTCTGAGAAGCTTTTATTTTATAACCTGCAGATAATTGAGAGTCAGCTGGAAGTGACTGCGTAAGGCCATGGTATGGAAAGCATTGTTTTAGAAAGATAAAGCCAGCTGTAGTTGGCAGCATGTCTTGGAAGGAGGAAGCCATTTCAAAGACTCAAAAAGTTCAGGGGTACAATCAGTATCTAAACAAGTATGAAGCCACTGGAAATGAGAAAGAAGGGACAGATAGCAAGAAAGAAGGACTAAGTCCTGACTGGCTGGTGATGGAGGGAAGAATTTTGAAAGAAAGAAATCAAAGACAACTCTAAGGTTTTTTTTTTTCTTCTTTTTTTTTGTTTTTGTGAGGGAGATCAGTGCTGAGCTAACATCCGTGCTAATCCTCCTCTTTTTGCTGAGGAAGACCGGCTCTGCGCTAACATCTATTGCCAAGCCTCCTCCTTTTTTTCCCCCAAAGCCCCAGTAGATAGTTGTATGTCATAGTTGCACATCCTTCTAGTTGCTGTATGTGGGACGCGGCCTCAGCATGGCCGGAGAAGTGGTGCGTCAGTGCGCGCCCGGGATCCGAACCCAGGCCGCCGGTAGCGGAGCGCACGCACTTAACCGCTAAGGCACTGGGCCGGCCCCAACTCTAAGGTTTTAAGCACGGTCCCTGGAGAGTGGTGGGGTCAGTGACAGAAGTGGAAAGCCCTGCAGCAGCCGCTCTGGGGACAAAGTGTATTACCTGGTGGACAGTTCTTCCTGGTCCTTGGCAGAATATGTCTTCCTCCCAAGCAGAAGTCTGAATTGTGCTTTAGCACTGCAGAATAGGTATAAAGTCCAGTGAGCATTACTTCAAAAACATTTCTCTTTTGAATTAGGTAATGTATGCACATGATATAGAAGGATATGCAGTGAAAAGTAATTAGTCCCATCCCTGTGCCCCAGCTAGCCAGTTTCTTTTTGTGGAGGCCGCCACTGCTACTAGTTTGTGTATCCTTCCTTAGACATTCTCTGTTGGTTTTTTTTTAACACAAATAAAATATAATATACACGTTCTGCACCTTGTTTTTTCTATCTTTGTAATGTATATGGGTTGATTATTTTATATCAGCACATAGAGAGCTGCCTCATACATGCCATAGTTTACTAAATCAGTCCCTTGTTTTGACCATTTAGGCTGTTTCTAATCTTTTGCTAGCATAAACAGGGCTGTGGTGACATTCCATGCACATATGTCATTTTTGCATGACAAAAATTGCAGAAGTGAAATTGTTAGCTCAGATACGATGAATATCCTTAAATACAAGCTGTATATATTATTAGAAGACTTCTGCCTGTCCTAAATAAAAGCACTCATTGTGTGCAATTGCCCAGCATGTAAAAAAGTTTAATAATCTTTTGAGCTGTTTTTCGGTAGTCTTGAAAACAGAGAATTCGTTTTTCACAGATGTTAGTAACCAGATAAGCATTGTGGTGATCCGTTTTCTTCTTGGCAGATCGTCCAGTGACTTATTTATATAATACTCTGCACTATTATGAAATGCACCTGAGAGAGCGTGCATTCCTCAAACGAAAACTTGTCCACGCGATCATTGGCTCACTCAAGGACAATCGACCTCAGGGCTGGTGTCTAAGTGACACTTACCTGAAGTGCGCTATGAACGCACGAGATGAGAATCCTTGGATCCCAGATGACTCCTACTATTGCAAATTGATTGGCAGACTAGTAGATAATATCCTTTTTATTGTGATTTTCCAAACTCATCAGAAATAACTGCATGTTGATTATGAGAACATCTTTTTCTTTTCAAGGCAATATTTTTATAAATTCTAAGACTTCGGTTTTTTTTAAGATCATTTTTATTTTTACTTCTGTAAAGGTTTTGAAATCTTAAATTAGCAGGATCATACCAGATGGGCTGAAATTCACTCCATTAAAGTTTACATTTAAAAACAGACCTTATGGAGATTTGTTTCAAAGAAAAAAATCCTTGTCCTGAATAAATGTACTGTGTGTTGTAGTACACGCATCTGTTTGTTACTAGAGAATATAGAATCTGTTGCTTTAAATAAATCCTTGAATACTTTTTAAATTATTAATATTAATAGATAATAATAAAACATTTTTCTCTCTTTTTTAGTGAAAAGACTGCTATACTGGTATTTTTATTTCTTCATTTTGATTTCATGGTTTAGGTTGTCAGCACACTATACTTAATGTCTATATACCGTGCCACTATTTTCTAGATAGAGCAGTTTTACATAAATGGGCATGATTTATTTTCCTACACAAAAAATTCTTTTCCTGAAGTAAAAGAATTACTCATTATAAAAGTAATATTCTTATTAGCTATCCTATAACTATTAAAAGAAATCAGTTGATGAAACCTAGGGATACCTTAGTTGCATCTGTAGCTATCATGTCATAGTTATAAGAGGCCACCTATGCAAGACCAACCATTTATGTACCTTGTAGTTGATCACATGGTTGCTATCAACACATTTCAGTTATGTCAAACTTATTTGTATTTGGTTTGTATTATTTGTCTCTTAATCTTTCTGATAAATCACTTCTTGAGGGCTCATTATCAAATAAATTGATAATCAAATGAGATGTTTACATGTGAAACATCTTGAAAACTAAAGTACTATACAAAGGTGAGCTATTAATCTCAAAATAATCTAATAGTTATTGCTTTAATCGTCTGCACCGATGGCTGGCAAATCTCCTGGTCCCTTCCCAAACTGTGACTGGAGATTCAATGAGTTTCCCAACCCGGCGGCCCACGCTCTGCATGTTACTTGTGTGGAGCTCATGGCCTTGACTGTTTCAGGCGAAGATGTTGGAAATGCTCTTCTAAATGTCGTCCTGAAAAGGTGTGTGCCCTGTTTCATGCAATAAGACTCCTTGTCTATTTGTAAAGAGAATGATATTTATTTGGAGCTGCTAGACAAACCTGTCGTCTTAAGGCCATGCATACTGGGTAGTAACTGTCTTTTGGTTCCATGTCTTGTCTTTGGGATATAGGTGTAATGAAATGAAGCCTGGACAGGGTCAGAAGACCTCTGTTTGTTCCCACTTCTACTCTTTATTAGCCATTTGTCATTTAATTTAGGAATAATGTTCAGTTGTCACTAAAGACAGGATAATGATTGGAGAAGTATAAATAAGTGGAAATAGACTTTCAGCCCAGCAACCATTGTTAAAGAAGACAACCAAAAAAAAATAGCCTTATTTAGTTTTTGTGTATATTAAATTTTTAGTCAATAAAAATCCACTGTAGTTTTATTGGAGTAGGTCAGTTGTCAGCCCCCAAATTATATATGTTCTCAAAATAAGATCCACTGTCAACCATATAAAATGTTTTTATAATTTCACATTTTTATTCTTTTTGCAGTCAGCCTTTAGTGCCAAGAGAGAACATTACAGCATGGATGAATGCAATTGGATTGATCATCACTGCTCTACCAGTGAGTTAATAATTGTGATTTGTACATAGTACTGGAATGCAGCTGTTCCTGTCAGCCGAAAGAATAAGATGCATATAGGATGCCTTTGTACAAGGACATCATGCACTTAATGAAGCGTTTCTTATTTTTTAAGTCTTTTGTATTGTTATTGCTTCAGAAATCTACGGTGACTATTCTGTTTGCCCTCTGCATCAGGTCTGAATCAATCTACCTGACTTACGGGTCCCTCTATCCTTTGATCCCACCTTAGCCATCCAGCCTTAACTTTGACATCGAAGTCTGGTCTACTCTTGATCACTTAACGTGTTGTGTATCTGGAGCCTTTGCTCATGCAGGTGATGCTTGTTGAGGCACGTTTCAGGACTTGTGATATGTTAGTGAACCAGACTTTCTGACAGAACCCTTCTTCCTGCGCCAGCTTCTCTAAACCCTGCTCATTCTTTGCCTGCTTAGGGCCTGCTTCTTCAGTGAACCCTTCCCTGACTTCTCCACTTATGTGAAGTCTCAATTCTGTGACCTCCAAACATGTCTAGTCAGCACCACACGGTTGTCTGTTGTGATATCTTTGAATGTAAATAATATTGTCTAACCCCGTGTGCCCCAGACCTATTTGATTTTGCACCTCTATGAATCATTTTTTCCTCACACACCTGTATGTTAGTTTCTGAATTACATGTGTACCAGTGTTGTGTGTATAGTAAATGTTGGTAAAGTTGATTTACTGTATAGTAAATACAGTACCTGGTATTTACATGCATGGAGACCTCTAACTTACAGACACTTCTCCTCAGGTTGTTATTCACTTAATTTGACTGATTATGAAGCCACCCAATTTTGATTTCAAAATCTCCATTATGCAAAGACATAAGCTAGATAAGCAGAAAAATTTTAAAAATGTGGAAGCACTATTGTCTTATGCTATGGAGTACAATATTGAATATGGGGTAGAATACTGTTTTTCATCAGGCTGTCCTCTGGGTTTAAAGGAGCCATACTGGATTGTCCTCCATGATCGAATCGTGAGTGTCATCAGCAGTCCCAGCTTGACATCTGAGACGGAGTGGGTTGGCTATCCTTTCCGCCTCTTTGATTTCACTGCTTGTCATCAGTCCTACTCTGAGATGAGCTGCAGCTATACCTTAGCTCTGGCACATGCTGTGTGGCACCATTCTAGCATCGGGCAGCTTTCTCTCATTCCCAAGTAAGTATTATGGTTTCTTAAAGAAACTTGAATTTTTTCATTTTGTTTTTTCTTTTTTGGGTTTTTTAAATCTCATTTACACGTGGAGTATATGTCTCATTCAACAGAACAATTTGCAAAGTAAGAGTTTTAATTAAGTAGAGTTTCTGCATAATCAGAAAGCCTCTTTTATTTCAGAATTGTTTGAAAAATATTAACTTGTATGTGCAACTAATAATCTGGTATCTAGTTTTCCATTACAGTTTCAGGAGGCTTAGTCAAATGCATGTCTTTTCCAGAATATATCCCAAAAGTTGCCTTTTGAACTGAAAAACTGATATTAGCCTATTTTCTGATCATTTTTCTTGACTATAAAATTGGTATTAATTAGATTCAGATTTCTCAAGAATGGCATTTATATTTGATTGATTATTCTCTTTTTATTTCAGATAATTCACTTTCTGTCATTCAATAGTTTTATTATTAAGAATGACTCCTAAGGGGCCGGCCTGTTGGCATAGTGGTTTAGTTCGCACACTCCGCTTCAGCGGCCAGGGGTTCGCAGGTTCAGATCCTGGGTGCGGACCTACGCACCGGTTATCAGGCCATGCTGTGGCAGGCGTCCCACATATAAAGTAGAGGAAGATGGGCATGGATGTTAGCCCAGGGCCAATCTTCCTCAGCAAAAAGAGGAGGATTGGCAATGGATGTTAGCTCAAGGCTAATCTTACTCACCAAAAAAAAAAAAAATTTTAAATTAAAAAAAAAAAAAGACTCCTAAGTTTCCTAAGTTTGAAGTAATTTAGTTCAATAATCAAATGAAAATAAGAGCCAGTGAGAGATGTGAAATTAGTTAGAAATGTTACCAGAATTTAGAGGAACTTTAAAAAAAATTATTACAAGTTTTCCAAATACTTGGATTAACAAAATTCAAACAGTTCTACTAATTTCAAGTGACAAGAGATTTTTATTTTTATCTTCAAATTTTAGGTTTCTCACTGAAGTACTTCTTCCTATAGTCAAGACTGAATTCCAGTTGCTTTATGTATACCATCTTGTGGGACCATTTTTACAAAGATTTCAGCAAGAAAGAACTCGATGCATGATAGAGGTAAAATATAATCTGGGTTTTCTGTGATAACTTTAAGTTCTAAAAGATCTACTCAGGTTATTTTCCCACTGTTTTTCAAACTGCATGTCATAACCGTTACTAGTGAAATCAGTTTAGTAGAAATCTGAGAGCAACTTGAGAAAACTTAGCGTGCCTATAACTTAGTGTGCCTATAATGAGTTTGGTGTGGGATGTGTTAAACTGGAGATGCAGGGGAAAGTACCCATAGCTTCAGGATTGAGAAGAAAGTTAAGGATGGAGAAGTGCATTTGAGCGCCTGTACTATAGTGCAGAAGAATTAGTTAAAATCAGGGGAATGGATTAAATCAATCACCTACAACAAGCGTGTAGAGAAAGAAAATGAGCCAGGAATACAACCTTAAAGTGTGAGCCAACAAATGGAACTAAGAAGGTATAATCCAAAGGATCCCTGCGATTGCAGTTATCCCAGAAATTGAGAGATGGTTTCTAGAAGAGGCAGTGTCTATCTTTTAATTTTAAGAGAAATTACTAAGTTATGAAGAGAAATTGCATTTAAGCCCTACTAAGGGGCATTTTGTAGCACTGTGGATTCATTACAAGTACAGGCCGTCTCGTATCTCCCATGACTATGGAGGTTTGTGTAATCAGTGACAGTTCCTTCAACAAACGTGTCCTCCCTCTTTGTTAGTCTTGTGATAGAGTCCAGCTACATCATGCTGAATTATTGAACCATTCTTGACCATTTAAATAATTTTATATTATTTGTTAAATAGATTGGTGTTGCATTTTATGACATGCTGCTGAATGTAGACCAGTGTAGTGCCCACTTAAATTACATGGATCCCATCTGTGACTTCCTGTATCATATGAAGTATATGTTTACTGGTGACAGCGTAAAAGAACAAGTAAGTTAACTTTAATTATTTTTTAATGATGTTTAGTTTAGAAAACTTGAACATATGCTAGTAGACATTTTTGTTTGGGTGAGTGTTTTTGTCAGTTTTTTTCTTTTAAGAGGAAAAGGTTGATATCATACCTTTTTAGGTTACATGAGCATATTATTCTGGATATAGTATTAAAGTAAAAGTAAATGTTTTAATTTCTCACTTTTCTCCCTTGATATTTGCAACAGGACATCTGAAAGAGAACTAGGGGGCTGATTAATAGTAATCTCATTAGGAAGAAACAGTCTGGGATGGATACTGAAAAGACCAGAGAGGTGTTGAGTTGTGAGTGAAGGAGGTCCTACTTTTCCCCACAGTCATTAGGGTACACTGGGGACACTGGACAAATAGCAGCATGACTAAAAGACTGAAGCCAGGAGGGTCAAGAGAGTAATTCATGAAGGGTATCTGAAGGAGCTGGGATGCTTACCGTGAAATTTAAAAGTCCTAGGAAATTGTTTGTGTCCTCACTATTTGGAGGGTTGCTATTTGGAATACGTATTAGATTTGTTATGTGTCACTTCAAAGGACATGTAAACTCTGGTGAAGTTAACGGGAGGTGCATTCTGACCAGGCATATAAAGAGCCACTTCCTATTAGAGCTGTCTGAAGTGGCAAGGACCTCCTGAACCATAACTGTTTCCTCTCTGTAGGAAGCAGAATCTCAGCTGTTCAGAAGGGTGGAGGTAGGGCAGATGGGTGAAGTTAAATGACCTCCCCTCCCTACTTTAATGTTACTTCTTTCTATAATGGGAAAGAAAGGCAACCTGATATATAAACATAGGAATCTCAGTCTACTGGATTCTTTCCTTGAAACCGGGGACATGGGGTGGGGAGGATGTTGACTCCATTATGCCTCAGCAGGATTGTCAAGGAAAGCTGAGTAGGAACCAATGCAGAAATGTTTTATTTAGCATATCCTGTATATTTGGGCCTAAGAAACTTTGACACAAGGGAATACAGAAAGGAAAAATTATTAATGGGCTGATCTTTCCTGGTAAAGTCAAAGAACATGTGAGTAAAGCTGAGAAAACTATGGAACTGCTTGATGTATTTACTTCTTTAAAGTATTTTAAGTAAGAGTAGATCTGAAATTATTTAGTTTAAATTCCATGTGTAAATTAAAACCAAAAAAAATTAGCTTGCTGGATAAATGTTACTGACAAGTTATTCAAAGAACTTCAAAATATAATCATGCTTCATGCTTCTGAGAACATGGCATTTTGAAAGGATGATCAACTTACTGGACGTGTAAAATTTCTAGTGTAAACTATACTAGCTTTTGGCAGTGGGGTGACTGGCTAGCTAGGTAGGTGGCTATGTTTTTGTAAGTGTATGCATATACAGATATATACACATACACATGTGTACGTATATATAATGTCTGTGTGAGGGAGAATACACGTTTTTTCTCATGTAAGAGAGAAATAATTTTGTCTGTTTTCCTTAAAACACAAAACATGACGAGAAATTTCTCATCCACTCAACTCCACTCCCTAGTTTATTATCTCAGGAAATGTGTATAAATCACCTCTTTAAAGGTGGGAAATTGAAGTTCTCTGGTTAAAATGTTATTTAATGTGTTTTCGTTTTTTAGGTAGAGAAGATTATCTGTAATTTAAAACCAGCTTTAAAACTTCGTCTTCGATTCATCACACACATTAGCAAGATGGAACCAGCTACAGTGCCTCCACAAGCCATCAGTAGTGGGTCTCCAGCACCTCAGTCTAATCAGGTGCCAGTGTCTTTACCAGTAACTCAGTGAAGTGAGCGGGTACTGTGGTGAAAGTGGAAATCCATCTGTCTCTGAAAGTGGACTCAAATCTATGAAATCTGAACATGATCAGGCTACATAGTGATATAGGAGAAGCAGTGCCGTTCAGATTGTTTTATTTTGATTCAAGTGGTGAATCTATTGACACATTATAACTCCGATCTCCCTATCTATATTTTTGTCTCTAAGAGATTAAGTAAGCTACATGTTGTTCATATCCATAACAATTTATTAGAGCTACCCAGGCACATGGAGGTGTCTGTGATCAAATGACTTTTACTAGACACTCTCAGTCTTTCCTATTCTATCCATTGGTTTTGTTTTTATTTTTTATTAATGTTTTATTCAGTCTTCAAATACATTGTTTTAAAGACACCACACACATGTAAAATAGTTATTACAAATCCTTTTAAACATAAATCTCTTTTGGTGTATCTTTGGGATAAGAGATTTTTGTCAAGTAAAGGACTCTAGATTTCATTGCATTGCAGGAGCAAACACAGTTTCATATTCTTTTAAAAATAGCTTAAAATTTTTATGGGTAAATAGGTTAATATTTCTATCAAGGTAGATTGACAAGTTTTTGTCTTTGCTGTGGTCTTGAACTTACTGTATGAAATGAGTTGGAAGTCATGTAAGAAAGTAACATAGCTAGAAATGCATAAACTTAATAAAGTGATGCTTAAATGGTGATTCTTTAATCTCTGTTTTTAAAAATAAATTAATTCCTTTTCCAGATTAACACTCTGACCTGGCAAATGGTGTGAATCTTTGAATTTTTGTAATCTTAAAATTTTTAAGTGTTTATATTTTTAAATATAGTATACATTTTCATTCTTTAGGGTTTATTAGATTTTGAGAGACATACTGATAATTTGGGGAGAAACAGCATTAAGATTGTAAAAGACTTGAAAAAAAAATTAGTAAAATCTGTTGAACGAACAAGCTGTTTGATTAGTTACTAAGTTTGAATGAGTGTCTGCTGTGTTCCAGTCAATGTGCTGGCTGGGTTATAACAGAACTGGGCCTCCTCCATGGGTCGTACACTAGCTAGTGACTGAAGAATTAAGAGTTACTGATTCTTTAAAAAGAGAATTAGTCAAGTTTAACCAACTGTACTTCAAATCTTTATTTCGAAATACATTCCTCATAGACCTTTATCTTCTTCCTGGTTCATGATATTATCATCACTAAATCTTTATTTGCCATGTAAGTCCAGCTTAAAATTTATATAATGGTATAAGTAATTTTTTAGGTTAATAATATTCTTAAAATTCTCCAGAAATTTTATGCTAGAAAGGATTTCAAGTACTACTCTTAACATAGTCTCAATATATTCTTGCTGCCTTGAGGAATATATTGCTTTGGGATCCTAGAATGGGAATAATTGTGAAACTGGTGTTATACAAATAGAATAAAGGAAGTGAAAATCAATATCACTTTCTCAAGGACATATACATCCCAATTAATTTATTAAAATTGAAAATTCAATTTTCCCTCACTAGCTTAAAAAAATGGGAATGTGATTTTCTCCAAATAGGCTTTTAAAAGAGTTATTATTAATCAAAGACATTAATAGAAGACAGAAGCTTTATTTGGGTTTAGAATGCACCTGAGGGGAAAAAAATGCCTTTATATTCATTACATCCTAAAAGTTTTTCTTTTTGAAAATTAATAGTAACTTTATAGTGGCTCTATCCAATAGGGCTTTCTGCAATGGTGGAAATATTCTATGTCTGTGCTGTCCGATACAGTAGTTAGTAGCTACATGTGCCTATTGAGCACTGGAATTCTGAAACTCAACTTTTTAAATTTTATTAAGCTTTAATTAATTTAAATAATCACATACGGCTATTGTACTGGACGATATGCTCTAGAGCAAAATCCATCTTAATTGCTCTTATGCAAAAGTAATTCAGTGAAATATTTATTTTACAAAGCCCATAGTGTCAACAGTTAGGTTTACAGTTCTGGGTTGCATGTGAAAAATCAGATGGTTCTTTAACATACAGCTGTTAGAACAAAACAACCACAACAATACAAGTCCTTTCCCGGGGCTGCTTTATTACAGAGTCCACTTGAGTTCTATGTAAGTTGGGGAGAAGGGCACAAGTTTACTTCCCTGGTTTTGAGTATAGTTTACTCTCATTTATTTTTTCCACCTTTCTCACTGTATTCCAGGGCCAACATGAGTTTTTAGGATGTTTAGAGATTTCAGCTCATGAGACAGGCTCTAATTGCAATGAGTGAAGGGTGGAGAGCTTGGAAGCCACAGATAATTCTAGTTGAAACCTCCTTCTGGACAAGCAGGTCTTAGAAGCAAGATAGCTATTGGGTTTCTTTCTTCTACCTCCCAAAAGGCTGCTTGAACAGCAGCCATGCTTAAAGTATAAACCAATGTCATGTTTGACGTTTAGAAAAAGTAAAACATAGTGATCTAACAGTAATGAGTTTGGAGATTGCCCAGGCCTTATGATTACCCACTTCACAGATGGAGAAACCAGAGCCAGAGATTCAGTTTCACCAAGGTCTTCCAGTGTTGGGAGTGATGATTCCACGGTGGCTTTTTAAATCCTGATAGTTTTAAGCAGGATGAGTATGTATGTGTGTGTGTGTGTATTTTGCATGTATTTAGAAACATGTAGACAACAACAGAATCTTCTGAACAACATGGAAATATGGCCCCTTTTCAGGTGGGGTAGTTTTATCTCCTGACATCAGGAGTCCCACTCGATGTGGGGGTGCTTATAGAGGTGTGTGTTTATTTTTAATGCTGCAAATTTTTATTTGGAAATTAATGTATACTTCTCTAAGGATAAGTCTTTTGCCAAGATGGGAAATATAAGCTTTCTAATTTCACAAAAGTTAGAATTTCCAAATCTTGAATTTTACACCAAGAGGAAATTGATACAGTTTATCCTAATTGTACTAATATTTACTAAGGCAAAACATTTTTCTGAAAGACCAAATCTTTGGGAGGATAACTGTAAGCTTAAGTAAATATTAGATTTGCTAATTACGTCATTAGCTGTGAGATTTTTATTTGATGTTCCCACGTTTACTTAGGTGGGCTAAGGTAGTCAATAGGCTTATGATTACCCTCCCGAGCCACTCCAAAACAAGCCAAGGTTAGTGCTACCGCTATGTTCACTGTGCGAGTGACTTCTTCTGGTGTCTTCCCCAGAGATGGGTTCACTTCCATTATATCTAATCCTGAGAGTAGCCCTACAACAACAAATAGAAATAATGTAATTTGTTAAATAGTTGACATTTTAAATTCAGCACCTGGACTTGAAACATTATCCAGGAGTGTGAAGAGGTAGCGGCCTCCTGAAACCACTTCAGTTATTGCATCAGCAGTGCAGATTCTGGAAGTGGCAGTTGGGGCTTGATTTTCAGATCAGGGAGGTATCAATATATGTTGACCAAGTGTACACTTACTTCTTTATTCATTCAGATTTTTACCTACCTGTTTTGTAAATTTCTTCTGTGATGTAGAGACCTTCTCTGTAAGACAGACCTCCCAGGACTGGTGTGCCAGTAGCTGGTGTGAAAAACGGGTCCAGTCCGTCAACATCAAAGCTCAGATGAATTGGCCTTTTCTTTCTTTTAAAAGGTAGGAAAGGAATTCAGTTTAAAGTTGGTAGTTTAATATTTAGTAGATAAATACAGTTCTTACCTGGCTTTATAAAAAGTAAAAACCCCGTGAAGTTCTGTAATTTTACTTACAGGCTTTATTAATAACTTACATTTATTAGCATCAGTAGCAAGTCCTGTTAATAACATTTATGTTACAGACACACACACAAGCATCATACCTTTCTAGTAGATAGCTGAGTGCTTCTTCCATCACCTTGCCAATTCCCAGTTTATCTACTTCAGTCATTGAAAAGTATTTAATACCCAGAGTTTTCAAAATGTAGCTATGAAAGAGGAGATATTAAGATAATCTACAATTAATAAGGAGGCTGACTATGTTATTTCCTTTTAAAGAAAAGATCAATTTGGTAAAATACATATTTAACTTAAAATATTTACATTCTGGGATGTGTATATCAATACATAGAATACACTGTATGTATCGATGTATTTTTAACAGCAAGTCAATTAAGATAAAAATCACCTGCATACAAATATATATGTACATGTGTGCAGTCATGCACCATAAAACGACGTTTTGGTCAAAAACATCCCATATACAATGGTGGTCCCGTAAGATTAGTACCATATAGCCTAGGTGTGTAGGAGGCTATACCATCTAGGTTTGCGTAAGTACTGTAGGGGAGGAAGAAATTTTTCTCTACCCTTCTAGATTCTTCTGGCTTGTCTAAGAATTAAATTGACATGAGACTGATTAACAGGAGAAAAATAGAAGTTGAATAATAGGTACACATGGGGGAAACCCAGAAAAACCAAGTAACTCACCAAGATGGCCAAAGCCCTCACCTTAAATACCATCCTCAGCTAAAGATAAAAGATCTTGGGGTTGGGGAGACTCAGGGATTTCAAAGGGAAGAAAGATAATTCACAGGTAGGTGAAAAGGAGCAACCATTTGGAAAACAAGTCTTTGGCCACACAGAAACAGAAGAACACAGAAGGGAGCCCAACAAGCAGGCTTTTCTAGGTTCCTCCCTGTCTACCACCTGGTTCATGTTATGCTAAGGTGATAGCTTGCTTCCTAAGACAGGTTTTTTAATCTAAATTCTTTTAGGCTTTTAACAAGAAGAGCTTTCTGAGTCTTTTGTTTACTAAAAATAATCAGCCTAAAATAATTCTCATGTTAAAGAGACACATTTTGGGGTGGCATATTTTGTTCCCCTGCAGTACACTCTATGATGTTTGCACAAAGATAAGATCACCTAACAACGCATTTCTTAGAACGAATCCCTGTTGTTAAGCGAAGCATGACTGTATATATAAATATATCTAGATATGGATATAGACATAGGGACTTGGTGCTTAAAATACTTTTTTCTCGTGGGTTTGACCAGCACACCTAGCATGCAAAAGGACAAAAATGAAGGTAAATCGCATCAAGGAATAGACTTACTGTTCCCCAGGGTCCACGTCTCTCAGGCCAATATACACAATATCTTTGGCAGATATGCAGGGAGTCATCCAGGAGAATCCTGGTACGTCAGGGATCTAAAATCGCAATGTTTCCATTTGGTTTTATGCTTCTCTGGAGCAAGTCTTACACTGAAAGGTAAGGACTTAGGGATTGCATATATCTTATATTTAGAATATAAATTTAGAGGAAATCATTAAAATATCATACCAAGTGAAGAAGGGAAGGCCAGCCTCCGCTTGTGGCACCCTTGAGTCCTTTGGCCTTCCCCAGCCTCACCCTGTGGCCCAGATATAACTTGAATCATTATCGGCCTTCACCTGTTCTGTGCCCCGTTTCCACTGGGCCCCACCTTCCCAGACCTTTCTGTAAAGAAGTCAGTGTGCTTCCATTACTTTCGTAGCTTCCTTCTTTTCTTCTCTTTCCCGATCAGAACTTAATCCAGAGGATGGATTTGAGTGGCTGATGGAAATTTTTGACCAAACGTTTGGTTGCTCTTCAATGTCCTGGAGCCAAGTTTGGCTGTTCCCATGTGCTAGTCACACATTTTACAAGTGTATAAACCTGTCACTTGGTCACCAATTCAGAAAATGTTGCTTCTGACATTTAACAGGAGGTTTGAATCCCCAATTATCATCATAAAGACCAATATGCTACAGTTGTATCAATAAATTGTTTTATTGATATACTACAGCATATCAATAAAAATTGTGAGCGACAATGTTCAATTTTAATATGGAATTTCATTTTACATCTTTTAGAAAAGTTTCTAGGAAACGAGGTAGTTCTGATTTAGATATGTGCTCACAGCAAAGATATTAAATAATAAACCCTTGTAATCCACATTTAAAAACTGGTAAGAATGAGAGGCTGTGTGGCATGTAGTAGAAAGAGGTAGGTAGCAAGAGACCAGTCTGGCCCTCACCTTGCTGTACGCTTGGCATGTGATCCTGGGCAAGTTGGTTAACATCTGAACCTCTGCTAACTTGCTTATAAAGGATTACTCTCTGCTCCATGTACTAAAAAGGGTAGTTTAGGAATCAAAAGGGAAGATATATATGGAGTCAGTTTGCAAACCATCAAGTAAGGTAGAGGTATAGAGCCCCACCACCTTATCGGCTGCTGAGGAAATGGTTTGAGATTACACCTAGAATATGATGGCACAGGGGTTCTCACTTGCCTTCCGCCACCTAAACTTCTGCTCAAGATTATTCTTTTGTAATAGAAAACCACCCAGCCTTTTACCTGTCCCTTTAGTTCCTTCAGGAGGAAAGACACAGGCTGTCCGTGCAAGTTCCCACTTGTGGTTGTCAGTGGAGTGTTGATATCGGTGTGAGCGTCTACCCAAATGACACAGAGATCCGGGTGGACCCTGGCGTGGCCAGAGATGCTTCCAATGGCCAAGCTTTAGAGGAAGAAAAGTCTGTGTGAACATCAGGTTAGCAATATCATTACATACATTGTATTATTAACTCACTCAATGCTCACTTGGTTTTCCTTTAAGTCAAAGTGGCTATTACTTCTGACAGGTTTTAAATTGGAGATGCCAATTAAGCAATTATAACCATAGAGAAAGTATAGCTTACACTTAATACTTACTAACAAGTTATATTTACATCAATGGCATTACTAAAAATTTTGTGATTTTTTTTTTTTTTTCAAAACCACCTTCTAGTAAAATTGCAAATTATAGTTTAACCAAAATTTAAACGTATGTGAAAACACTAACCACACAAGAAATTCTTGCTCATGAGACACTATTCGATTTTCAGGGTTAATTCAGGCTCATTTTCTGCACCCGCCTCTCCCTTGGTAAATACTTAATTCTCCCAAGTGAATTATGAGAGTCCTTCCATTTTTCTTAAAATCCAATTCTTTTATGGTTGGGGAGCATCACTCAGAAGACCTTACGTGCACTTCGGCCAGCACATCGAGGTGTTCACTCACTCTATTCAGTGCTCAGATCCTCTGCTTGAACTTACTACTCTCCTGCCACACATTTAAAGACCCACTCTTAGCCAGGGCCAGAACCCTCAGAGATCATCTCAAGCACTCCAAGCTCCAGAAAATTTGCCAGAATGGAAAAGCTAAGTAATATTTTACAGAAAAGTTAAAAGATTAGGATTTGCGATACAATGCCTATATTCTCCACTCCCACTCATGGATGTTCAGATTTCCTTCAGAGAACCATGAACTTGTAGAATCTCAAAGTGGAAGCAATCCTGCCTTGATGTTCAGCTATTGATTATCCAGCTTGATGTTTGTTTTCCCTTCAGGTCTCTTGTCTTTGGGCCATTTGCCACTCTTAAAATTTCCACTTACAAATCTTTCCACGTAGAAAAGAAAATGAGCCCTAGTTTCTCAATTGCAGTTTTGTCACAGAAACCCTGGTAACAACAGTTTGGCTTTAGAGGAGAAAACTGAGGAGGCTGAAGGAATTGACTCCTGCATCAAGAGCCATTGGAATGTTTGTACTTTTTGATCTGATCATACTTCTGATAACGGGTCCTGGACCTTGAGAATAAACATTAAAAAGGCTCGTGCACAAAAATGATCTTTTCCACATTATTTGTAATGGTGAAAATTTGAAAATAACCTGAATATCTGACAATATATATATATAGAGAGAGAGAGAGAGATAGTGATATAATACCTTGATGAAAAATTAAGCAACGGTAAAAAATTATGCTTGTATATATCATGAAGTAACATAAGGAAATTTGTACTGTAGATTACACACACACGATTGTTCAACAAAATCGTGTGCAAGGAAAAACATTGACAGGAAGGAAATATGCCAGATTTTCAATTCCAGATGAAATGGGGTTGTTAGGGAACTACAATTACCACTGTTTTTTTTTCTTTTATATGTGTGCATGTGTCAAACAATTTATAATTATTACTTTTGTAGTGAGAAATACATACTTTTAAAAGTTGACCTAAATGAGTTGCTCCTGTTATCAGTAATCAAGTACAGTAAGCTGAGGATGAATTTCCTCAGTGCTTATTTATTTAGAAATCTAAGCCTGTGCTGAATATTTTACTGACATCCGCTCATATGTTTTTCGTTTTGTTTTTGTTTTTTTTTGTGAGGAAGATTAGCCCTAACATCTGTTGCCAATCCTCCTCTTTTTGCTGAGGAAGATTGGCCCTGAGCCAACATCCGTGCCCATCTTCCTCTACTTTATATGTGGGACCCCTGCCACAGCATGGCTTGATAACCAGTGCATAGGTCTGCACCCAGGATCCGAACCTGTGAACCCTAGGCAGCTGAAGCGGAGGGCACAAACTTAACCACTATGCCACCCGGCCTGTCCCTTTTCATATGTATTTTATATGCATTTTCTGCTGTAATATATATAGATAACGCAAGACTTCAAATAGATCTAAGTCTGTGTTTCTAAAATAAAGGAGTAACCAATAAAAATGAAAGAAAAAAGGCAGAAAATGTGGTATAAAATATTGATCAATGCTTTCCCTTCTATATTTTCTCTCTTCTCATGGTTTTGGTTTCACTTCCTTTGTGCCATCTGCACCAGACTCCCATAAAGACGATCATTAAACTGGACCTGTGGTCTCCGCCCAAGACCAAGCTCGTCCTTCCATTCTTCTTGACTTCTGCCACCACACCAGCCAGTTGCTCATTTGCTTTTCCCACAGACCTTGGATTCTTCACAATTCGAAAGGGGCTGTCAGTAGGGACATCAGCAAAGGGTAGGTCCCCATAATCTTTCACATCATACTCTATAATTAAAATAAGTTTCAGGTTACTAAGTAAAAAAAGAGATTACAAAACAGTCTGTGTAGGATGATTCCAAATTTACAAAATAGATGTGTTTTCTAAAGTATAAGCCAAGAAAAAGTCTGGAACGACTAAAATCGTGAAGGTAGCAACCATGTCCACTTTTGCCTGACATCGTCATCTCACCTGTGCCACACACTGGTCCCTGCTGTGTCCTGGGTTCTCAGTAAATGCTTCTTGAAACAATCCTGGTAGGCTAGACACTAAAGTATGACAGTGGTAACCTTATGGTTTGGGTTTAATGGGTGGCTCACTGTGTTTGTCTGTTTGTCTCTGTCACACTCTGCTTATATGCTTGCTACTTTTTAAAAATAACCATGTTTTGCATTCGTAGTAAAGAAGTCGTTTTTTAAAAGAATATATATATTTATACTTAGAAGAAAATACACCAGTATTTTCTAAATTTTCTGACTCTACATTAACAGTCCTTGGTTTCAGTCCAATCTGTCACCTGCTGAAGCAGTTCAGTTCCCTCCTCTGTCCGTTGTACCTGCCTTGTGGTGGTATTGTCAGAATTAAATAAGCATATGTGATTAGCAACAACCATAACACTACAGCGAGCTCAGGAAATAAAGGATTTATTACTATACTTTTTTAATAAGGAGAAATCACAGGTAACCCAAAGTTCCAAAGGACCTGGCTACACTTCCTAAAAACCCTGCATTAGGCTTCAAGGTACAGAGCTTCGTGTAAAACCATGATATGGGATCAGTTCAGTGTCCTGAACTAACTAGTCGTTGTATATTGTATTTATAATATATATATCTATTACATGACTGTATGTCCATGATTCAGCAACACCTTCAAGAGATTTAATAAAGATATAAAATATAACCAAATTATGCTCGTTAACTGAGGGACCAGTCCAATCCATTTACCCAAGCCTTCTGTTCTCTGTTGGGGTCTTTATTTTTTTTTAGCATTATGAGGTATAATGTTTATTTACTAAAATTCATTCATTTTAAGGGTACAGGTCAAAGAGTTTTAGAAATATCTACAGTCTTGCAACCACCACCAAAATCAAGATTTAGAACACTTCCATTACCCCCCAAAATTCCCTCCTGCCCCTTGGCAGTCATTCCCTGCCCCCACCCCCGGGCAAATGCTGACCTGCTTTCTGTTGCTGTGCTTTTGTCTTTTCAAGAATTTCCTATAAATGCAATCATATAGCATGTAGTCTAAGTATCTGGCCTTTCACGCAGCATCTTGTCTTAGAGATTCATCCATGTTCTTGCCTGCATCAGTAATCTGCTCCTTTTTACTGATGAGGATGATCCCATGGATAGATGTACTACTTTGTACTAGTCATTCAGCTTTTGATGGTATTTTATTGTTTCCATTTTCTGGCTCTGATAAATAATGCTGTTACAGACATTCATGTGTGTGGCTTTGTGTGGATGTATGTTTTCAGTTCTCTTGGATTGATACCTAGGAGTAGATTTGCTGTGTCAAAAGGTAAATGTATGTTTACATTTACATACATTTACAAGTACCAAACTGCTTTCCAAAGTGGCTGTATCATTAAGCACTCCCACCTGAAATATATGAGGGTTCCAGTTGCTCCGTATCCTCGCCAACACTTCGTCAGAGTTTTATATATAAAGATGACATTTACTTTAGCCTATTCTTTTAAAATATATATCATTTTTCATGTGCATGCTCCTGTATATATATGTATATGTGTATGGATGCACACACATATACACACTCTGCAAACACTAAGTATTAGTATTATTATTAGTGTTTTATTTGATTTCCCTTTTACAAATAGGGGTCTTCTTGCTAGTAATGTACTCCTGCTCCCCTTGCCTTCCGTTTTTAATTCCCCCGACTGCCCAGCCACTCACCCCAACCCCAGTCCTTGCACACACAGATTCTCTTATACAATAGTCTGGCTGGAAAGACAAAATAACTGAGTGAGGATATTCATCCAACAGTATTTATTGAGGATTCTCCTCATACAATGCTTTTCTTGTAGGATGTATGTCTAAGGTTTTAGCCAGTGCTGCAGTTCCGTGGTCTCGATATTGTTCCAGACATGCCCCCTTTTAGCAGGAGCCTGCTCCTTCCTTCAGAGTGGGAAGGAAATCAGGCCGATATCTTTCAACTTAAAAATTACCTTGTTCCTTAAGTTTCTCAAGCAGACCAGCCTTTCTCAGTGCTGTAGGGCCTTCTTCCACCCCTCCTCGTGGCTGAACAATTAAAAAATAGGGTAAATCAGACATTATCATGACCATCAGATGCCCATAATAGGAACCCTTTTTATTATTTGATCAATTGAATAGTAACTATCATTTTTTGAGTTC
Source organism: Ceratotherium simum simum (assembly GCF_057802395.1). NCBI lineage: Eukaryota > Metazoa > Chordata > Mammalia > Perissodactyla > Rhinocerotidae > Ceratotherium > Ceratotherium simum. The sequence continues at coordinate 50,997,533 of NC_141918.1, read as the reverse complement.
CTACAGAGCCAGGAATTTGCATTATCTCATTTACTCAGCGCAGCCAGGTAGACTGAATGACTCCGATGTCAAATATGAGGATCTAGAATCAGAAAGGTTATATAATTTTCCTACAGCACACAGCTAACAAGTGGCAGAGCCTTAGTTCATACCCAGGTCCTTTGGATTCCAAAACCTGCATCTCCTCTTCACATGATGCCATGTTATCAACGTAGTCAACATATATTTTGTGCAAAAGCTCTCTGATAGATGGAGATATAATAATGAAAAGGAGAGGCTTCTGTCTTTGAGTAACTCATAAGCTGATAGGGGATTTGGATATTTGACCCCAATTACAGTATTTGGAGAGTTGCTTCAATGCAGATACAAGATGTCATAACAACCAAAACAGGAGGCTTCGAACTCTGCTGAAGACTGAGCATGTCAGGGAAGGCTGCATGGAGAAGATGACATTTCAGCTGAGTGTTGCAACATGAGTAGGTGTCCAGGAAAACAGATGGAGTGATAGAGAAACTTCGCAAACCAGGGGAGCAGTTTGGACAAAGGCATAAGAAAAAAAAGAGCGTGGCATGAGCGAGACCTACGCGCAGGTTCCCACAATGGTACGTTAGGGCTCTTGGGGAGAAAGCAGGCAACAGGGAAAATCATCACGGGGGAGCTGAAACCACAGAGACCAACCTGGTATTTCAAGGTGTGACCGGCTGAAGCACAGTTGACGGGATGCTACCCTGCTGTTCCTACATCACGGAAGCTCACAGGCTTCCTCCTTGCAGTAAAGTCTTCTCCAGCCTCCTGGCAGATTAGCCATCCAAGGAAACAGTTCCTTTATGTGTCTCTCTGATTCTACCTTCCAACAAGGCTTTGAGATACAGGAGTTATCTCCTGTCGTCAGATGAGAAGACATGACGAAAGACACGTGAGTCTGTCCTGGGATTGGAGCCATGGCACCAAACGAAGCAGATATTTCTGCCCAATTCAAATTATCAGATGCCTTGCCCTGGCTGCCAGGACAATCCTCGATGTCAGATCCTGTCCCTGGCCGTGGGGGACCCCATGCGCTCTGCCTGGTGCACTCCACCCCTTCACTGCGTTCTCTTCCTGCGTGGCCCCCACTCGCTCGGCAAGGAGAGGTGATTTCTCCTTCTTTAAACCCCAGTCGAGTGCTGCTCGGCTCCAGTTTTGCCTTTGGTTTTGTGTGCGTCTGTTTTTGTCTTTTCTCCCTTGTTAGCTTCCGGTCCGATGTTCTGTACACTTGCGACACTGTCTCTCGTCCTGTACAGCTGACACATAGCAGCCGCTCAAAAACTGTCAATTTGATCCAACTCCCTGGCCTTTTTCCCTCTCTCTTTCAAACTTCGGAACAAATCCAATAGCCCCCTTAGTTGACATTATATTTATCCTAACATGGTCGTTCGATTTCCCAGAGTGACACTTTCTAGCAATCTTTGTGCTTTGATTCAATCTGCTTTTCACGATTGGTCTTTTCTTATTGCTTGGTTTATCTGCCCACTTTGGACATCATTTTGTTAGCTCTACTGACTTTGAAGCTGGGTCCCAACCCCTAAATGGCCACAAGTGTAGGATCCGCTGTGGATCTAAAGAGGCATCAGTGCAGGTCAGGGGCACAGGCTTTGGGATTAAACAGTCCTGTCTGGAATCACAGTCAAGGCTGTGTGACCTTGAGCAAATTACCAAACCTCTCTGAGCACTAGTTAACTATAAAATAAATATGCCTACTTCATTTTTTGCTGCCACTTCCCCGCCCCCACCTCTCACTGGCTTTTAACAGGGTGAGGCAGGTGATGGAGTCCTTTCTCAGACTCAACCTTCTAGTAATCTGCCCTCTAATCCTCTCCTTTGCCTGTTTGTCAAACTTTTACCTCCTTTAGGTGAGGACAGATGCTTATGCCATTTTTTTTTTCTCTAAGCTACGGCTTAGTGTAGAAAAACCTCTCTCTCTGAGTCCTTACTATCATGAGACGATAAGCTGCTTTCTCATGGGGCCATGTTTAAATGGGGGAAGAGCTGTAGGGGGAAGAAAAAGAATTACTGAGAACAGAAAATGCATCAGGCTATATTTCAAAATACTGACCCTTAGAAGGGGCTGTTATCAGCAGAAGGCCTTCTGCTCAGCTCCAGGGGCCACAGCAAGTTTAGGCTGTATCTCCCACTCCCTCCTTCCTTCCTTCCTGCCTGCCTGCCTGCCTGCCTGCCTCCCTCCCTCCCTTCCTCCCTCCCTTCCTTCCTTTCTTCTTTCCTTCCTTCCTTTCTTCATTTCTGTCTCCCTCCCTCCTTTCCTTCTCTTTTGTCAGTTATTTCAATCCTATCTTTGTTAGAACCTGTCCCAAGAATAGGTGAGCATACTGTGGATTTTGCGATTAACCCCAGCATTAAAAGAAGCGAGACTGTGTCAGCAAAATGTCCTTGTGTTCTGAGATAGACTTTGAAGGATTTCCAGGGGACGTGGAGCAGCATTTACTGACAGTCCAAATGCAGTTTGGGTCTCTAATCTGTGACCTTTCTCAATTTATTTTGCAATAAAAAGCCAGAGTGCGAAACAAGAGTTCAAAACTAACAGGAGTAAAATGCTACCCAGACGGGCAAAGAGAATTCTGAGAAACCTGGAGAAGGCTCCATTTAAAACAACAACGATGACAAAAAAATCAGCCTTAGGAGTTTCAATTCCAACTTGGTCTTGTATGCTTTTGTTTTTGCTCTTTTTTTTTTTTAACTCTTTAAGCACAGACGCATGCTAAAGTCTAAGGTGTGAGTAATCTCCTTATATTTACCAGAATGAGTGTGCCCAGGCAGAAAAAAAAGAGTGTATGTTTAAACATTGCTGGCGTGTTTTGGCAATCTGGGAGTTTCGTAAATCCATTAGTCCTTTCGATGTTGCCAACTTGCAGTCAGATTTTCTTTCATTTTTCTTTTTTTCTCCTTCAAAGAGAGGTACATGAAGGAGTCTGCCTAGTCCATGAACTAACACTTTTGTAGAATCATTCAAGCCCTCAAATAATATGAATCATTCACAAAGTTGCATAAAGCAATAATATATAAGTTATCCAAATTAAAAGAAGTCTAAAAGTTGCTGCCAACCTGTGAAATTTTTCTAGACATTAATTATATAACAAAGCAAAGTATTTTCTTAAAATTCTCTCTCTACATATACATGGTAACACCAAAAGCAACTAGAGCATGGAATCTCGATGAGTAGCTACAATGCAGAAACAATGCATTTCCATTCAAATAAAAATGTTTTCTCTTAAAAATTATGAGGAAAAATTTAGTAGATTCAAATAAAGTTGGCTGAGGCTGAGGTTAGGCACCCCAAGAATAAGTGGGCTGGTGACCATAATTATACAATGTCGCAAGATGGTGAGAGGGCTTTAAAGTATATATTTCAGGGCTAGGTTGTATCAGGAGACTTAGCTAACCATATATTAATACCTTACTAATTTTAAAGTCTGAAACTTTCTATTAAATTCTGGTTATTCAAAGCCAGGCTTTTTACTCACCTGGCCCTTTGAGAAAGGAGCTCCGATGATCCCTATAGATTTTGACTTGGAACTCATGCTCTGACACTTCTCGTGGCTGCACCCAAAGTCTCCAGCCAGTCGGCACTCTGCAACTCTCAATGATGGAGGGCACATACTTTTTGCCATTTATAATTGGGTTGAATCTGTTTACCTTATTCTAATGAGGAAGACCGGCTCCACCTACTGAACCAAAGAATGACAGTCAACTAGAAGTCTTGCAAGTTCTTCCTGTGTGAAATAACCATGAGTCGTCTATGTCCTCACTAAGTGAGATTATTCATGTCGCCAGTTCATACCTTTTGACAAAGCCAGCTGGTGACATTGATCTTTCCTAATCACAACCTTGATTTCTTAATCACAATTATCTTTTCTAATCATAATCAATTAATCAAAGCCACGTAAGCAGTGCCATCATTCTAGCTGTGCAAACTCAGGGCATAGCACTTACCTCCTCCAGGCCCTTGAGTCCCCACGTGTGGAAAAGGGCTGGGACTGGCAAGATGGTCTCTTACATCCCTTCCAGCCCTACAACCCTGAATTCAGGTTTCACACACTAGGATTAATAGTTAATCCATAAGACACACCTCATACACCACTAGGGTACAGTCTCAGGGAATGCATATGAATTTCTTTTTGATTATTAAAGAAAAAATTAATTGGCTGATTAATAACCCAGAGGTGTTGCCATACTAATTTTGAAATATAGTGTGCAGGAAAATAACAATTTTGGGAATCATAACATCATAATCAAGATATAGAAGTAAAAATAGCCAACATTGAGTTTTTATCATGTGTCAGATGCTGATCTGTTTTATATGATCTCATTTAATCCTTATACCAATTTTATGACATCTCATCATTAGCGCCATTTTACTGATGAAGAAATTGAAGCTCAGGGGCCGGCCCGGTGGCGCAAGCGGTTAAGTATGCGTGCTCCGCTGCGGCGGCCCGGGGTTCGCCGGTTCGGATCTCGGGCGCGCACCGGCGCACAGCTTGTCAAGCCATGCTGTGACAGCGTCCCATATAAAGTGGAGGAAGATGGGCAAGGATGTTAGCCCAGGGCCAGTCTTCCTCAGCAAAAAGAGGAGGATTGGCAGATGTTAGCTCAGGGCCGATCTTCTTCACAAAAAAAAAAAGAAAGAAAGAAATTGAAGCTCAGAAAGGTTGCCAAATATCATGCACAGATTGTAGAGGAAGAGCTGTGATTCAATACCAGGCCTTCTGGATCCACCTAACCACTGGGCTTTACATTCTAAACCCAGACTAGCATCAGCTTTGTATGCCTGTCAGACCTGTGTGACTGGTCTAGGAAGTTGTTTATCATCATGTGAAGGTGTGGGTTTAGAAGAAATGCACCCTAAAAAGTCTTCCAACTTTAAAATGACATGACTGTGATTTAAAACGAAAATTCACTTAGTAGAAACTAATTTCTTTTTCCTCTTGGTGGGAGAGAACATTGTGGAGTATTTAAACTCCATAAGGGTAGGGAATTTTGTCTGCTGTATCCCCAGTACCTAGAACAGTACTGCTGTGTGATAGGCACTCAGTAAATGTTTATTGAATGAGTGATGAGGAAACCAAGGTCTCACTTTTAATGTGAGTGGCAATGGTCACTCTCATTTTCATAGGACTATTTTCCAAATAGGCTTCCTATCGTTTACTTGTGGATTTGCTTGTATATCCCAGATATTTACTTGTGTGGTATTTTGTATAGCTAGGTATTAATCTCTTATGGTGTTGACATTGCAAATAACTTTTCCCAATCTGTCAGTAATCTGATAACTTTGTATGTACTATCACTCAAAATCCTTAATTTTGAAATAGACAATTGAATAATTTTTCCCTTATGCTTTGTGCTTTGAAAATTTTAAGTTCTTTCTACTCCAAAATCACAAATACATATTTCTATATTTTTTTCTATTTGCTTTAGAGTTCATCTTTCACATTTAGTTCTTTCATCTATCTACACCCATCTTTGTATATTGTATAAGCTTTCCAACTATATTTTTCTGTATAAAGTCCATCAGTTTCCTCAACAACACCCACTGAGCAGTCCATCCATTTGCTTCATTGATTCGAGTAGTATCTCCATCATACACCAAGTTCCCCTAAACACATGGCAACTTGTGGCTGAGCTCTTTCTTCTGTTCCATTGTCTTATTACCTGTGGCTGAACCAAATCCACACTGTTTTATCATCATGGCTTTATGATGCATCTTATCATTCTTTGGACAAAGTAACATTTTTGCTCTTCTTTTTCAAAATTGATTCATCTATTTATAGGCCTCTATACTTCCATATATGTAAAGTAAGTTGTTAGATTCTTTAAAAAAATTCCTGCTAGAATTTTTACTAAATTTATAGATTAATCCATAGAGATTTGCTATCTTTCACATTTCATTGCCTGCATTTAAAAAAAAAAAAAAAAAACACCAACATCAGAAAGTCCCTTCTATATCAGGCTGAGATTGCCTTCCTGTTGTTTGACCCATTGATCACATCCCTTCAGTCCAGGTAAAACACACCCTCTCAGCTGTCATGTCCTTCTTGTGTCCTCTATTGTTTAGCCTGAATATCCTCAAATATCTCACCAACTTGGTCACTCTCTTCAAAACATCTTCCGGCTTCCATTTGCCCTCCTTAAGTTTGTGGTTGCATCCACAACTGAGAGCCATTCATCCAGGTGTAGATGTAGGTGTAGATCTGGCCCATCAAAGACAAATTTGACGGTGCCTGACTCTTCCAGGTCACTAAAAGTGTCAAACAGGGCAGCACTTAGGTAAGAGCTCCATGGCATTTCACTGAATACCTCAACCCAGGTGGATACAGCTCCGTTAATGAATCATCAGTCCTACTTACAGCCACTCACTCAGTTCCTAACTCAACCACCCGTGATGTCCGTAAAGACATCATGAGGAGAACCACCAGGCTGGTCAATCAATTCTTGCTACACTTTGCCTGCTACCTTTTGTCATCTACCAGTCTGACTTCCCTGTCAAAGGTGATGAGCTGGCCCTGACAGGTCCTGTTCTTGGTAAGCTCATGCTGACTTCTAGTGATCACTGCTTCCTTGCTATTGTAAACTTAAACTGTCTTTTCAATCTCCAAAGCTGTCATTTCAAGCCTTCTAAAAGAAGACAGAGGCATCTTACCTACAGTATCATCCTATCAGAGCTTCACTTTTTCAGTTCAATCCTTTCACTTATTTTAGAGTATGTGTACTGAGTTCCTCAAGCCCTTCTCCTAACAATACAAATCTCTTAACCAATCTCTCTTTTTCTTTTTTTAAAATCCTACCTGGCATTTCCTTGAGGATAGGACCACATCTTCTTTGACTTTGATCCAAAGCCAGTAGAATGAGATTTGGCACATATGCCCTTGTGTTAGTTTCCTAGATTTCCTATAACAAAATACCACAAACTGGATGACTTAATACAGCAGAAATATGTTGTCTCAGAATTCTGGAAGCTAGAAGTCTGGAATCAAGGTGTTGCAGAGTCGTGCTCCTTCTGAAACCTACAGGGGAATCCTTCCTTGCCTCTTCCTAGCTTCTGGTGGTTTTCTAGCAATCTTTGGTGTTCCTTGGCTCGTGGATGCATCACTCTAATCCTCCATCTTCACCTGGCATTCTCCCTGTGTCTCTGTGTTTTCACATGACCATCTTCTTATAAGAGCACAGGTCATATTGGATTATGGGCCAACCCTAGTCCAGTATGACCTCATCTTAACTAATTGTATCTGCAATGACACTATTTCCAAATAGGGCCACATTCTGAGGTATTGGAGATTAGGACCTTAACATACGTTTTGGAGGGACACAATGCAACCCCTAAAAGCCCTCAATTAATGTTTTTGCAATAATAAAGGATGAATAAATAAGCTGCATGATGACAGGAACCAAAAAATGACATAACTCTTACTCTCTACCTCTTTCTCTTTCTGAGGCTCCAAACTATGGCCTGTTTCTGCATTGTCTTTCCATCAGCCAGCTAACAAACAAGACTCTTTTCAAATGAAGCCCAGGATTATTAGTACTTTTATAGAGGACTGGACAATACATAAAATCCAAAGGACTAAATCTCCAATGGAGTGATTTCAGGAAACCATCTCATTTGGTGCATTGCCCGGACTCTTTAAACCCAATACAATAAGGATGGGCCTGCTCCTAAAACACTTTGAGTTTATGGTAATGTTCAAATTAGATGATCCCTGGGTAAGTTACCTGGTCCTGTCTCTGGGTAGGAACTCTCCTAACCCTTTGAGGCACGCTAGAAGCCTAAGCAGAGTGGACAGCCACGAAAGAAGTTTCCCTCTGCGTGTCTGGCTCACGTGGCTTCACTAGTATATGTTTATAGCCTCCTCCTCTTTGCCTTCCTCTCTTTACCCAGCCAGACTTGGAGCAGTACTCGGGGGAGTGTGGAGGCTGTAGGAAACAAAATGTTGAAGAGTAATGTCACTGACCGCTCTGTGAGCATAGGGAGCTCAAGGCAGCCCTGCACCAGGTGACAGAGGGGAACCCCAAAGGGGGAGCTCCACCCACTTTGGTGCCCTGAGGTCCACAGAGATGTCACTCAGCGCTTAGTAGAACCCTGAGCTGCAGCCTTGGTGTCGGGGGAAGACCTTTAAGTCTCATTTGGGAAGCTGCAGCTACAGACTCACAAAAAGAGTCAAAAAGTAGGGAGAATGAAGAAGGTATAAATCATAAGCAATTAAAATCACTAGGCTCATGAGCACATATGAGTCACCTCTGGGTGACACCTAGAAACAGCGTGGGGACTTAATGTCCTGCACTGATGGGCAAAGACTGGAGCCAGAGGACTGCTGCCTACACCCATCATTGTGATCGAGACTTACTCCAAGGTCATGTGACCAGAAACACGGGGTGACAGGCATATGAAGTAGCTGAGACCCCTCAGGCAGAGTGGCTTGTCCACGTCACACAGCTAATTGAGGCTAGAACTGAGAATGGAATCCACATTTCTTTGATTTCTCCAATGCTATTCCCACTTCCTCAGGCCACCTCTCTTCACCCGCAAGACTTCTTCATTCTTGGAAATGAGGCAGTCAACCTTTAGCTTTTAAAAGATTTAAAGGATTTTCAGAATCTTTCAGAAGCGAAACCTGGTGAGTAGTAAACCGTACACTCTGAAAATATTGACAAAGAATCACAGAAAATTCATCATATTCTCTACCCAAAACCAGACAGTCAAACCAAGTTTTATATTTCATCTTTCAGTGCTTTCTTCCCTTTGATTTCTTCTGTTAAATGCTGGATGCCCTCAAAGTCTAACTTCTATGGAAAATTAAACTGAAATTAAAAGCAAAATTTTATCTTTTTATTTCATTTTTTTTAATTTTTTGTGAGGGAGATCAGCCCTGAGCTAACATCCATGCTAATCCTCTTCTTTTTGCTGAGGAAGACCGGCTCTGAGCTAACATCTATTGCCAATCCTCCTCGTTTTTTTTCCCCAAAGCCCCAGTAGATAGTTGTATGTCATAGTTGCACATCCTTCTAGTTGCTGTATGTGGGACGTGGCCTCAACATGGCCGGAGAAGCGGTGCGTCGGTGCGCGCCCGGGATCCAAACCCGGGCTGCCAGTAGTGGAACGCGTGCACCTAACCGCTAAGCCAGGGGGCCGGCCCAAAATTTTATCTTTTACCGAGGAGTTTTAGTGTGTCTGTGTATTAATTGGCACTGGATACCAATTTCTTGTAATCATTAAAGGAAACCCGAAGTGTGTTAATTTAAGAGATGGCAGAGTTTTTTTATAAAATAAAATGTCTTGGTTCATGCTCTGGGAACTAACTTATTTAAGATTCTATTGAGGCATTTCTGGAGGAACATGGGTTTTGTTTAGTTATTTTTGAGATTTATCTCTTTGACCTTGGCTTTCTGTAGTTTTGGTATGCTGTTTCTAGCCGTGGATTTCTATAGATTTCTTGGATTTGTTAGGCTTCTTGAATCTGTGGATAAATATTTTCTATCAATTTTCTAAAATTTCCAGCCATTTTTATGTGTTCAAGTGTCTCATATTCTGTACCTCGTGTTCTCTCTCCTCTCCCTCTGGGATTAAAGTTAAAAGTATGTTAGGCCTTCTAACTCTATTCCCTTATCTCTTGCTTTTTTTGTCTTTTTGTCTTTCCATGTTGCCTTCTGGAAAATATCTTCTGACCTGTTTCCTGGTTCATTAATTCTTTCTTCAGTTAAATCTGTTCCATGAATTCTCAGTTTTCATTATTATAGTATTCATTTTTTTGTGTGTGGTCTAGTTTCCTCCTCCCCATAGTTATTTCCAAGTTTGTCTTTTATTTCTTTAAATGTAGTAATATAGTCAGATTGTCATCTGTATCTGGTAATGTTAGTATCTGAAATCTTTGTAGGCCTATTTCTGTTCTTATTGTTTCTTTCTTATGGTGACTTGTTTTTTTAATGCCAGATCATCTTTGTCTCTGTGCTGGTCATTGTTAATGAAAATATTTTCAGGAATAATGTGAGGGTATGATGAATGTACCTTCCTCCAGAGAAGATTTGTGTAGTTTCCAGGTACATGGGGGAAAACAAGTTTAGGACCAACTTAAATCAAATTCAGAGGCTGAAGTTCTCTGCACCACCCAGGTGTTTAAACTTGGGTGCAAATTTTTGTGAAAGCTTGTTGACTTCTTGTCCACCTGACTCTGAAGATCTAGTCCCTTAGGGTCACAGCTTTTTGGGAGGGATCTCCTCTCCAATTATGACATTTTTATATGCCCTGAGCTTTGATTTAGGTCCCCTTCACTCCAAGAGGCTGTCAAAACAAAAGTTAAAATTTACCTGAGTTGTCAAATTCCCCAGAGCAAAAGCAGCTTCTGTTCCAGCTTACTCATTAGGGCTCCCAATTTTCCATTTTAATTTTAGCCTTGAAATTCTTTACTGTCATGTTAGGTCATCACTGCTTTTAAGTAAGATTTGCCTAATATTTTTAGTTATTTTCATCAAGAGATATGATCTCGATAATTTAACCTACTGTTCTTGGAAACTGAAAGTTTACAGGTGGATTTTTGAGAGTACTCAGGCAAAATAATACAGTAAATTATTTATGATCTTTCCAGTAACATTTCCCCAAAGGGGAAATAGACAAGATAGCTGTTCTCTGGGTAGACACTCTGAAGATGTGGACTGAGGACACACCAGCAAGGAGGCCTGGCTCTCTAGTTCTCCAGAGTCAAGAGCAAATGAATCAGAATCACCTCTGAGATCGTGAAACGTCTTTAGCTGGCAGAGTCTAGCACTTTTTAGGCAACTATTCAATTTTTTTAGCCTATGTACTACGAATTCTCTGGTGAAGGACAGAGCTCCTCTGACATACCTGAGTGTACACCTATATTCTATGGGTAATTCAAAACACATATTTCTGCTCAGAAAAAGAGAGACTGATGAAGGCAAAGGACTCTACCCATCTAGCCTCCTTGGTAAGTAATCAATCAGTAAGTACTAAGAGTCATTTTACTTAGTGCTTGTTCCTATGCTTTTTCTTATGTGGGACCCCGAAGTATACTGTATGGACACTACCCTGAACTCGGGGCCAATCTAGGAGCCCAGATTGCACAAACTTGTCATGGCTCCTTAGTCTCCTTTAATTTGGTACAGTTCCTCGGTTGTTCTTTGTCTGTCATGAAGTTCAGACTTTTAAAGAGTCTCTCAGTTTAAGTTTGTCTGAGATTTCCTCTGATTAAATGCAGATTTTGCATTTTTGCGAGAATACCACAAACGTAATGGTGTGTACTTCTAGATGCATCACATTAGAAAGCACGTGGTGTTCATTTGTCCCGTTACTGTTGATGTTAACTTGGATCACTTGGTGTACAGTAAGATCTGCCAGGCTTCTCCACTGTAAAGTTACTACTTTTCTTTCTGTAACTAATAAGTATCTTGTGGGATGATACTTTAATATCAGGTAATTATCTTGTTTCTCGTTATATTTCAACCCACTAAGTTTAGCATCCATTGATGATTCTTGACAAAAACAGTTATTACTCTGATATTTGCCAAACGGTGATTCTTTATTTCCATCATTTTTTACTTTTAAATTAGTTGAAATTCTACTCTAAGGAAGAGCTTTTATTTCTCCCCCATTTATTTGTTTGCTCAATTTTTTACCTCACTATGGACTCATGAGTTCCTATTTTACTCTATGGGTTAAAATCCCTTATTATCTGCGACCAGCCCAGTGGCGCAAGCGCTTAAGTGCGCGCGCTCCGCTGCGGCGGCCCAGGGTTCGCCGATTCGGATCCCGGGTGTGCACCGACACACCGCTTGGCAAGCCATGCTGTGGCAGCGTCCCATATAAAGTGGAGGAAGGGGCCGGCCCCGTGGCTTGGCGGTTAGGTGCGCACTCCGCTACCGGCGGCCTGGGTTCAGATCCCGGGCGCGCACCGACGCACCGCTTGTCCGGCCACGCTGGGGCCGCGTCCCACATGCAGCGGCTGGAAGGATGTGCGGCTGTGACATACAACTATCTACTGGGGCTTTGGGGGGAAAATAAATAAATAAAATTATTTAAAAAAATAAATAAATAAAATAAATAAAAAATAAATAAATAAATAAAGTGGAGGAAGATAGGCACAGATGTTAGCCCAGGGCCAGTCTTCCTCAGCAAAAAAAAAAAAAGAGGATTGGCAGATGTTAGCTCAGGGCCAATCTTCCTCAAAAAAAAAAAATCCATTATTATCTGTTACAGACTGAATGTTTGCATCTTCCCCCTACCCCCCGACACCCAATTCATATGTTGAAGCCCTAACCCTCAATGTGATGGTATTTGAAGATGGGGCCTTTGAGAGGTAATTAGGTTTAGATGAGGTCACAAGAATAGAGCCCTCACGATGAGATTATTGTCCTTATAAGGAAAAGCACCAGAAAGCTTGCTTGTTCTCTCTCCCTGCACACACAAAGAGGTCATGTGAGCATGTAGTGAGATGGTGGCTGCCTACAAGCCAAGAGAAGAGGCCTCAGAATGAAACCTACCTTACTGGCACCTTGACCTTGGACTTAGAACTGTGAGACATAAATTTCTGTTGTTTAAGCCACTCAGTCTGTGGTATTTTGTTATAGCTGTCTGAACTGACTAACTCATTACCATTATTTATTTTCTTGCTCAGATTACCCCAGATTTGGCCAATGTTTCAAGTTGGCTCCTGTATATTTTTTTACATGACCCCCACATTTATTGAGCACTTCCTTATGGCTCTTCTTGTACTTTCCCTGCTACCACCCTGGGCCTAGCCATTTGTCAGAGGAGGCTTGGTTCCTTTTACTTGAGAGTGGGATGTGGAAACAAGACCTGGGTGCCATGAGTGCCCATTGATACTGAGAAATCATTGCCTCTGGGCTCTCTCAGCAGATGAAGCCAGGAAATACATGTATATACACACACACACACCCCTATTCCTATATCTATCCATCTGAAAATATAGTAAAAATCATGAATTTTTACTGATTAGAGTACACTAGGGTATACTGATCCTTCAATCCAACACCATAGAATTAAGGAATTCATTCTAACCTTCTGTTTTTCCTTATTTGTAATGCCCTTTTATGACAACAAGAAACCTCGCTCTCATTACCCATAACTTATTCATTTACCATATGTATTTCTTCTTCTTCTTCTTTTTAATTGAGGTGTACTTGACATATTATATTAGTTTCAGGTGTACAAGATAATGATTTGATATTTGTATACACTGAGAAATTATCACCACAATAAGTCTAGTTACCATTTGTCACCATCAAATATGCAATAGAACGTTATTGACTGTAGTCACCATGCTGTACATTACCTCCCAGGACTTATTTATTTTGTATCTGAAGGTCTGTGCCTCTTGACCTCCTTCACCCATTTTGCCCACTCCCCAACCCCTCTCCCCTCCGGCAACTACCAATCCGTTCTCTGTATGTATTAGATTTTGTTTTGTTTTGTTTTGTTTGTTTGTTTTGGTTTTTAGATTCCATATATATGTGAAAGTAAAAATCTCACTGATAAAGTAAACATATAGTAAAGATAGTGGATAAATCATTTATAAAGCTGGTATGTAGGTTAAAAGACAAAAATAGTAAAAATAACTATAACTACCATAAATAGTTAAGGAATACACAAAATAAAAAGATGTAAAATGTGACATCAAAAACAAAAAACGTTGTGGGGGGAGTAAAAATATAGTTTTAGAATGTGTTCAAAGTTAATTTGCTATCACCTTGAAATCGACTGTTATATGTATAGGCTGTTCCATGTGAGCCTCGTGGTAAATCACAAAACAAAAACCTGCAGTAGACACGTGTGTATTCTTCGTTACATCCCTCGTCATGTCCTTTGTCCATCTTTTGTTCTCCTTTTTTCTTCTCCCTTGATGATTTTTTAAAAGCTTATTTTATATTAGGGCTGTGAGTCCTTTGTTGCTCAAATTTGTTGCAAATGTACATGTTTTTCTTGTTTTTGTTCTTGCTTTACAGTAGTTGAAGATATTTTTCCTAACTTTGGGAAATTAAGTTCATCAGCTGGTATTTACTTTCTTATAAATAAACATGAACTTGAGAAAAGGGAAGAAGGCAGTGTGCACTGACCAGCCTTACCTGAAGGTCTCCTGCAGGTGAGGAGCTGAATGGAGCAGGATTTCACTTTCTGTGTAAGCCCAATCCTTCCCTTTGGTTTAGAGTGAGCAACTGTCCTATAAACGGTCAAGTCCACGTGCAGTAGCAGCTCACCAATCCACACTAACCTGGAGGAGGGCCAATCTGAGTGAAAAGTCTGAATTTATGAAGCCATTCAAGAAAATGTTGCCTTACCCTCAAATAAAATAGTAACTAACAGTGCTGACATTTACAAAGTAATAAATACGTAAGTGACACATCAAATGCAAGCAGATGCAACCAGATGACGCTGCTAAAGTGCTATGTGATGTAAGTTATCTTCACTAGGTTAAACATTCTCATCAACATCATATTATTTATGGTATTGATATATTTAGCCAGCTCTCTTTTCTACCAGTTGTTCAACTGTAAACAAGCCCAGAAAATTACTACAAATATTAAGTGGGAAATAAATTAATGTTTTTCTATATATGTGTTTATTATATGCACTGATTAATGATCTCTGTATTCAGTTGTACTAGTTGAGTTTTTCAAAGTAGCTTACTAAACATCACTTTTTGCTTTTAATTATCAATAGCTCATCATAATGTTGTGATGGACTTATATAAACATTCATTATAATTGTCATTTGGTCTTTGCACGTGTTGGTTAGGGGTTGTTTGAAGTAAGGTCATGACACACTCCTACCTACTTTATTTGATGTTAACAATTAAGGGATGATTGTGAAATGCATAAATAAGCATTAAGCAATATATACTGTAAATAATTGGTTCAAGTAGCCCTGTGCATTAACAGAATTGTAGAGGCCAGTGTTCTGCTGGAGAAGGCGGAGGACTAAGTGATGCCTAAAATTATCTGTGCTGTGCATGGTTGCTTTTGGAAAACACTTGAAAAGATCATTCTCAAGTAGCATGTAACATCTAAACTCACAAAAACTCATTATCTTTTAAGATCTGAGCTCAGGTGATAAAATTTAATCTCACATGGAAATGAATACAGCTCTCAATCCTGGGGCAATTTTAAAAAATTCTTCATGGAACATTTTATCAGTTGTTAAGTACTTATTAACAAAAACTATGTGACAAGATCACAGAGGGCTTGATTAAGAAGAGAAGAAGAAACACTCTGTGATGTCTTCCCACTTAGAGAAGCCTTCTCCATCAAGCCATGATGCTCTCAGCTCCAACAGCTCTCACCTTACAGAGCAAATTATTGTCAGGAACATTCATTGCATCATTTAATTGTTCTACAAATTGCATTCTAGCCCCTCTCTATTAAGGGCCCATGTTTTCATTTTGTCCCACCAAGAGCATTTGATAGGTACTCAGATAAATACTTGTTAAACTTAATGGGTAAAGAATTTTAGGGGGAAATTATTAGGGTTATAATCAAAACCTTTAGTCTAAACAAAGTTCTAATGGTCATTTGTAAGACTTTCACAGATGTGATAATAATCTTAGGCATATTGGCTTGGCATTTTACAATGTACAATGCACCTTCAAGTTATGTATGTCATTTGATCTTTGGTCATATATTCCCACTTTTCCAAGTGGAAATAAACGCAGAGAGACTGGGTAACTTGTCCAAGACCTCACTGTAAATGGTGAAGCTAACTTTGAGCAGACTTATTTTTAATCCAGATGTTATTATTTCACTGAATAATTTCAAAATATTTTGTCTCATTTGGGTATGGGTTTACCTTATACAAACATCAAATGTTACAAGTTGACACTCTTAAAAATGCATTTTAAGACAATTTGGTACAAAAGTAGTCCCCAAATTGTTGTTTGAACAAAACTCGAACTTTGTGTGCAGGTACCTTTGTCAGCCAAGGTAGAATGGCTCATCAAGATGGATTGGTTTAGCCTTTGATTTCATTAAAGAATATCAACACCAACTATGTCTTTGCTTGATGTTAAAGTATTTGGCTGGAATCTCCTTCAACCAATGACACTTTATACCTACATCTATTGATAGATGAATGATCTAAAGTGAAGAAATCCATCCATTGTGATTTTTTTTATAGGTTTTGTTCAGGATTTGTACCAAAATGTAAGAAAGTGACATCCTTGGGCACTGTTTTGATTCACCACAGATTGATCTCCCTGGGTTACTTTTTAGTATCATGAAATTGATCTTTCTGGAAAGACACAAGAAGAAGCAGCCGTATGAAATCTATATCTCTATCTGCTGTGGGGATGTTATTGAGGATATTGTGTACCTTAACTTTAAGTGGTCCCTACATGTAGTCCTCCGAGTAACTTCTTTCAGAACTGAGTGCTGTAAAATCTTTGCTTGGCCTGAGAAACTCTAAAAGTTTTCTTCTTTTGGACAATGAGTACTCTGCATCTGACTTTTCTTTTGAGCTATGTTTTCCAGGATGCTCAAAGCGGAATTTGTGTCCTACCAGTAGCCGATTATGTTGGACAGTAATCCCCGAGTGTGTGTGTGTATGTGTATATTTCACTTTCATTTTATCTGATCCTGGTTTTTAATTTATTTTTCACTATTATATTTTGTGTGTTGGCTAAAGGCATCCTCAAATTCTTCATAGTGTCAAAGCATGGGGAAAAAATAAATGAGTAATTAAATAGTAAATTTAAAATGTTTCGACCTACTCCTTTTTCTTGAAACGCCATAGGCTGATTTATTTGTGTCTCTTGAAAAGAGGCCCTAAATTGTTTGTGAGGATAGGTGGCAAATAGAGACTGAGGAACAGCCACAAAGCCCAAGAGTATAAAAATACAACTTTTCTTAAGGGCAAGTGGTTTCTCAATTGGGTGGACCTAGTTACTGCTCTTTGCTCAGATTTAAGAATACCCATTGCTTTCCATTCCTACTGAGGTCTAGCTTCTGAGCATAGTACCTCCAGAGTTTCAAAATTTTTGCCAACAAGGCAGTTGGAAGCAGGAGAATGAGTGGTATTTATTGTGTGATGTCCACGGACTTGGTTGCCAAGCGCTGTTACAAGTGAACACCCAGGAAGGAGTGTGCTCTTGGGAGGAGCTTCTACTGCTTTCAAGGCTCTCAGACAATTGTATGCAAGTTCAAGGTGTGATGCTTTCTTTTCCCTATTGAGAGAAAAAAGTCACACCCTCATTAAGACACATGTAGTTTTAGTATTAGGTGAATTCACATTGCTGTTATAAGCATATTAAAGCTACTCCTCCTAGAGAAGCCTTAGAGAAAATTATGATTAAAATATGTATAGGATAAATGCTCAGAGACACATTTGCTGATTGATTTAAAAAAATCCAGGATTGCAATGGTAAAAGAAAGTGGGAAAATGGTGACCTCTTCACTCATTACAACCAGAGGAGTCATCTCCTATTCATTCACTTATTCATTCATTCATTCATTCATCCATCATTCGTTCAACAAATATTTATTGAGAACGTACTTTATACCAGGTACCTTCTACTCTATTTCTAGAGTGCAAACAATGGATATATACAAACTAATATCTTATAAGACTAAACTCCCAAGGAAGATGTCACTAACCTGTGGTTTTCTATAAAACAGACATGCTTTCATAAAAGTTTTGCACCCAAATGTGAAGATCTCTAATGAGACTAATTGTGGACATTTATTCTTTCAATTAGGCAACTCTTAGTTATTCATTGGATGATTTGTCAGATTCCTCATAACTTTTATTTTTCTTCCTGCTGATAGACCAAAATAATATTTTTTCTTATTAAAAAATGAATATGTGCCCATTGTAAAATATTGAAAAAATAAAGAAGAAAATGAACATTACCCACAATTCTACCTCCCATATATAAATACTGCTAATATTCTCCTATGTTACTTTCTAATATTTTATGTATTTGCACATTTTGTTCACTGGGAACAATTTTATATCTTGCTTTTTTCTCTGAGAATTCTTTTCTGAACATTTCCCATGTTATTAAAAATTCCTTGAAGAATGCTTCTAATGCTCCTACAGAGATCAATATTCTATCAAATGATTGTACCATAATTAATTTGAATGATGAATATTTAGATTGTTTCACTCTTCACTACTATTAAAAATACTGTGTTAGGCTTTGAAAGTTATTTCAACATCTGATATTCCATAAACAATATGCAAATGAATGACAGTGGCATTTGATATAATAAGTGCTGAATTTAGGCATCTCTCTTTTTACCTATACCAAAAACTTTGATTCCTGACTGGATAAATATTTTATGGATTGAAAACTCTCATTTTCTGAAAAGGTTCCTTGATGTTATTACGTGATTAATTAATCAACACTCATTTGTGGATGGAGAAAGCAATATTTCTAACAAGCACAATGTCATCTCTTTCTTAAATATTTGGCACTTCCAGGCTAGCACAAGGCATGAGCATTTAGAGGCCGTGGTTGTAGTGAGAAAATGAGCAAAGTGGACCTAAATTATTTTTATCATTTTTGCTTGAAAGTTTTCCTTTCCCCTAAGCAGGTTGCTTTATTATTTTCTATTTTTTCTTATGATGAAATTCACCTCTATAATTTAACATGATAAAGCTTAAGGTTAAAAATTATCGTTCATAAAACAAATTTGCAACATAAGGAGGTAAAATAGGCTTATGGATAGAATGCAGAACTGTATAATTATGTGTTTACCACGTGTGAACCTGAATAAGTCATAACCTTGTGGGGCCAAAGGTCTTCTAATGTCTTCATCAGGGGCTTATAAAGCAGTCCTTCAGGATTCTAAGAAAATAGATGGATAGAGGGGGAAACTTTAAAAGAAAAGCTTTGCATCTACTGCTTATGCCTAGGGAACACAGTATGACTATTTTGTTATAAGCCAAGTAAGTCGTTATAATTTTTAATACTTGGAAGAATCATTGTGTTGTTAAATAGCAAGTGCATACCAAAATTCTGTTTTACCTAAAATTCACTCTTCCCAAAGGCTATTGTCATGTCAGGATCATGTAACTGAGCCAAGTGAAGATTGGGCAAATGTCTGTTTATTCTCATTAATATAAAGACATATCACATTTATCAGGCCCTGAGTGGATAGTTTCTTACTTAAACAATGTGGTTAGCTTTTCCTCAACTTACCAAAGCAAGAAAATAGTTGTTAGAGCAGTATTTTACTCTGTTACTTCAGCACAGTAATAGATGATTGTATGAAAGAGTTAATCCATTCTACAGGCTCCCATACAACTGCAAAGATAAGTCCAATATCAAGTGAGAGTATCTTACCAGCTTAAAACAGAGGCAGCTCTCACAGCGGCTAGAACAGGGAGACGGTGAGCACTGTAGTGAGAATGTATCAAACATTTTAAATTTTCAGTTGCAAGAGGAGTTTGGAGTTCTATCATATGAGTCTTTCCCCGTGGTAATTTATGAAGCATGATATAAATGTCAGAATTCTAGGTGTCATAATAGGATGGAAGATAGTGCAATATGGTGACAAGTGCATAGACTCTGGAATCAAAAAGGTCTGTGTTTGAATCCTGAGTATTTGACCTTGAACAACATCTACAAAATGGGGATAACAATAACTTTGAATAATTCTTGTGAAGAATGTATTAACTAATGTATGTAATATATCCAACACAGAGTCCGTCTATAATGCTCAATAAAATTATTATTTTTTAAATAACATATGTGTGCATATATATATTTCATTATTTAATAAAAATCATTCTATTGGTCAAGGCAGTGTCTTTTATCTGGCTTTAGTCACCACACGCAGATATTCCAGAGAGCAATGACTTGCAAAAATTGCGTCTCATGTGAATTGAAAGTCTACAAACTCTTCAAAACAAAGGTTTCTCCATTAGTTGTGAAATAGATGTTTAAACAGAAACTGTTAGCAGAACAGCTGATCAGTAACAAAAATTGATCTATTTGCCACGAAGGACAGCAATTGTAAGTTACAAGTCTCCACCCCAAGAATGGATTTCCTATCCTCTAGTTTCATGCAGACCACTCCACACCAGATAAGACTGTATCTTATCTTTTCCATTAAAACAACTCTAAAAGAGAAATTGCTATTTATTAATTAACTAGAAACCAGGATTTGGGGCTCCTGCTCTTGAACAGTAAATTAGCCGGGTGCAGGAGGAGCCTTTGGAGGAACACAGCCTCCAAAGTGCCCTCATGATGGAAGCAGGGCTGCCTGGTAGTGCTGGACACCTTTAAAGCTCCCAGCCTAGTGCCACCTTGTGTGCTGAGAGCCGTGGATACACAGGTGTGGACAACGGATTTTCTCCTTTGGGGACTATAAATGTTTATCAGGACCTGGAAACTACATTTCCAGTGTTTAAACCAATGAGTCTCAACTATGCCTGCATCTGAGAATTTCCTGGAGAGGTTTTAAAAACACCAATGATTGGCGCCCCCCACACCAGACCAAATAAATCAGAGCCTCTGGGGAGCAGGGCCTGAGTATGACGTATTTTGGTTGACAAGCATGACGAGCACAGTGGGTATCAGACTATATAGCATGCGTCAGAATCACTCTGCAGGCTTGTTAAAACACAGGTTGCTACTCGACTTCCAACGCGCTTCTGCGTAGTGCTGGGTAGGTGCTCTAAACATATGTGCTGAATAAATAGTGTCAGATTTGCATTTGAAAAGAACAAACTTCTAGAACAGAGTTGACTAACTGGTGTCCGTGGATGGGCTTGGTGGTCCTTGACCTCCTGAAATTGTCTGCAGTATTTCGTGAGTGCCTGCATATGTGCATTCAGAGGCCAATTCCTCACTTTCATCAGATTCTTAAGGGGCAGGGGCAGCCCGTGTCCTAGCGATGTTAGGAGCCACTGTCATGGGCATTAAATGTTGTTTTCCTTTGGGCTTTTGTCTTCACGAATAGAGTCAAGAAAAAAAGTAATCTTTTGTTTTCCAAAAAAAATAAATTTCAGTATTGACGAGCACAAAAAACATTTTATCTTGTTAAAAGTAATAAATCAGCCACTGAAGACACTAGCTTCTTCATCTAAGAGCCTTTTTGCTCATCCTTTGAGGAATGCATCTATGCTTGTTTCTCTTTGAACAGAATTTATTACAGATTGGAAAATAAAGGGTAAGACTGTTGCCTCTCCAGGACAGGGACCTTGTCTTGCCGCCTTTCCCTCTAGGGCCTGCCCACAAGAGGCACACAATGATGGGTTAAAAGTGGGATGATATTGATAATACACATTACTCAATTCTGAAAAAGCCTACAGGAAATTTTTAATAAAATATCTCATGGTGCTCTGTAGTTGTGCATTGGAAAACTTTCGTGATTATTTTTCGGATATGTGTTTTATGTTTTTCCTTCCTCCCAGCCAATTCTTGCCCTTAAAGACTCCAAGGTTCACCTTCTCCAAGAGAAAATCTTCTTGCTAAATGCATTCCCCTTTGACAAGTGTATAAAAATTACTCTTATTTTTTAAATATTAGATTTTATTTTTTATAATGTTTGGTTCTCATAAACTGAAACCTTCATTATATTACTGTGTTGGATACATACATTAATGTTACACTGTTATGTCATACGAAATAGAATAGAACTATAATGACAATTAAGAAGAGTGTAGTGATTCTAGGGAGAGGAGCTCCTGGCCAATGACCATCACCCCCAATGCAGTTATTTCTTTCTACGCCAAATGCTTCTCAAATTAACATATACCTTAGTTTAGTGAAATGATCTCCCGATCACTCTCCTGCAGAGGGTCCAGGGAAGGCTCTATGGATTAGTGTTCATGCAGCAGTGCCTGTTCACCAGGGCGCTGAGAAATACAGCCTTAATCTGCACCTCTGACAGCTCACTCTCTCTCTCTCTGTATAGATGTGTAGAAGGAAATGGCCTTTCAGAGTTTTAAATTCATGAATAATTTTTTCCATAGAAGGAACCATTGTCTACCTAGAGTTCTGTGACTTCTTTTAAAACTTTACAATGCATCATAAACATTTTTCTATGTTGATAAAGATTTACCTTTTCCTTTTGAAAGACTGAAGAATATTCCATTTTATGGATACATAGTACTTGTGGTGTTTTTTAACCAAGTCCCTATTTATGAACATTTAGATTGTTTCCAATTGTTCCCTGTGATACATATGGCAATGGGCATCCATATAAGTACAGCTTTATGCCCTGGTCTTCCCAGGGGTGAGTGTACCTACCATTATAATTTTCCTCTTTCCAGCCCCAGCAGTCAAAAGTCCTGGATCTTATCCATGTCTGCCGTCTAGTAGGCATAGAAATTTGGGGCACTTACTTAAGTTCTCCTTTTTTTGTGAGATGGAAATACCAATCACCACTCTGCCTCTCTCACATAGTTGACTTGAAGAGGGCACAATGGATGTGAACATGCTCTGAAAACTCTCTATTCCATCAGTGTTTTGTGTTTTCTTTCTGATAACACTGTGTGTACAGTTTTTGTTCTTTTTTTTTTAATTTTTATTTTATTTTATTTTTTCCCCCAAAGCCCCAGTAGATAGTTGTATGTCATAGTTGCACATCCTTCTAGTTGCTGTATGTGGGACGTGGCCTCAGCATGGCCGGAGAAGCGGTGTGTCGGTGCACACCAGGGATCCGAACCCGGGCCGCCAGAATCGGAGTGCAGGCACTTAACCGCTAAGCCACAGGGCCGGCCCCGGTTTTTGTTCTTGATGCCCAATTTTACCCTGTGCATACGGGAAATGATCGTTGAATGAAAGACAGTGAATGGACTCTACCAGCGTTTCTCAAAAGGTGGCCTGTCACCACCTGCTAACGAGTCACCTGGGGCACTAGTTAAAAAGGCAGATTCCTGGGACCCCTCCCTATCTAGAGAACTAGAATCTGTGTGTAAGGAGAGGGTGGGAGTGGAGAGGCCCTGGATTCCGACTTTTCTCAAACTTCCCAAGTGATTTTGATGCAGATGACAATTTGAGAACCACTGGACTAGGCTGACATTGGCATTGTCTGTCCTCATTCAAAGCTTCTGGGTAGGAAAGGGTAACTCTACCTCCTAGGGTGGAGGAGAAGCAAATTCAATACAGGAACATGTCCCCTCCACATTTTACTGTCTTGAATCCCATCATAGGGTCCTTAGAGATCCATCTCAGAGTGGGCCTACTACCCAAACAGACAGGAAATTTCTTGCTAATCAATTTCCCTAGAGGGGCTTCAGCTTTCTTATCAACTTTTGGGGTTGTGTGGATGTCTAGACTGGGCTGAATAAAACATGACCTGCCATGACTACTAACAGTCACGCTGAATGTGGCTGTGCAAAATGTCCCCGCAGAAATAGAAAACTAGGCCAGCCCTTTCTGGGTCATGGAGGCCATGAATAATACACAGAGAATGCACTTTCTTTTCCTGCAGTTCTTACTGTGCTAATATTTGTGACCACTTTAGAAAGTAGAAAATGCAGGGAAAATAGAAAGGGGCATACCTTACAGATATATGAAGCAAAGAAATACCAAGCAAAGTTCAACAACTTAGACATTGCCTTCTTATGTAGTGTGTTACGTGGTTCCATGAAAGAATGATGAATAAGGTGATTTCTCCAAAGATCAGGTAATAAAATTAGCTCAGATTGGGAGAACTTCCTTTGTGTCAAAGCTGTGTTAATTGTTTTACATATACTGTCTTATTAAACCTCATTAATTTGACAATCAACACAAAGATTTTAATAAAATTAAATGTGGAACAAAGTTAAGGAAATGTGAACAAGTGCTGTAGATACTTTGAGCCAACAAGTGAAGCCAGAAATCCTGGTTTATCCTCAAGGTTACTCGCTTCAGTGTCTCTGACGTATTTGCCAGACAACTTTATTGGACAAGGTTGTGGTTTGGAGAGACACCTGCTGAAATTACTTAGGGAAGTGCGAGGGAGTCCTCTTGGGAAAGAAAAACAAACACGTTTGGAACATCTCGTGCTCTTTGGTATTTTCACCTGTGACGCTGAGGACAGAGCTGCGAGCATTCCCATCAGAACGGAAGAGAACGGACGTCAATGAGTAACATCTGTAAATTCCTCCATTTGCATAGTACATAACATATATCTTGTAGAAGGTGGGTTCCCTGTTTCAAAGGAGCCAACAGTCCATTATGGGGGAAGGAGTATAAATCCCCACATATTTCTGTTTATAAACTTGCATGTTAGCCATAAAAAGCAGCCTGAGCCTTGCAGATTGGTGAGTAGGAATCAAGAGATGAAAAGCAAAGGGAATGAGGCGCATGGAGCCCGTTGGAAGGTCCTATCCTTGGAGGGGTCCCAGCCTCAGGGGAGGATTAGTGTCGACTGAAATAAAGAGTCTGGGTAAAGGTTAATTCAAGGAGTTTATTCCATAATAAAAGGGAGGAGTTTGAATCCCAGTCCAGCAGAGTATTCTGAGGAGCTGCTCCAAGGTCTACAGATCTGAGTACAGTTTATATACCTTTTAACAAGGTGCAAGAAAAGGGCACGCACGTCTAATATCCATATACTTCAAGGAGACCAAGAACAGGAGCTTTTTGATTATTCATCAAACAAGGCTTGGAGTGTTGGTGTTATCTATGTGTGGAGGGAGGCAAGGACCAAGGTTGTTGCTTTTTCCCTCAATCTCTAAGAAAAGTGGTGGGAAATGTGGAAGTGAGGTACATTTTCTCTCTTCCCATTGTGGATCTGTCCAGCTGGCGTCCTCAGTCACGAGGTGTGGGGTGGCAAGATCATTCCAACATAGGCTTAGGATGGCCTGCGTGGCTGCTTCACATACAGCATGGATTTTTTTTTTTTTTTGAGGAAGATCAGCCCTGAGCTAACATCCATGCTAATCCTCCTCTTTTTGCTGAGGAAGACCGGCTCTGAGCTAACATCTATTGCCAATCCTCTCCTTTTTTTTCCCCAAAGCCCCAGGAGATAGTTGTATGTCATAGCTGCACATCCTTCTAGTTGCTGCATGTGGGACCCGGCCTCAGCATGGCGGGAGAAGTGGTGTGTCAGTGCGCGCCCGGGATCCAAACCCCGGCCGCCAGTAGCGGAGCATGCGCACTTAACCACTAAGCCACGGGGCTGGCCCTACAGCATGGATTTTTATGGTACTGACTTGAAGCCTCTGCAGCTTGCTTGCTAGATTCACCTGTTAGACCAGGGAGGGGGGGTCCCAGTTTCATTCACATTAGGTGTAAAGGAGGAGTCATGGAAAGCATCCAAGACCACCTCCGCTAGAGAGGAGCGCAAGAGAAGGAGGAGAAAATTACGTTCCTGGTGAGCAGACTCACCCAGGTCACGTTATGTTTACCCAGGTCTGTCTCTGTGACTTGGGTAATGTCTGAATACATAAATTTCCTCTCTGCACCATAGGCCCCGTAGGACCCCTCTTCCTAGTTCCTCTTCCTGAATCTACGCGGCCTGACTGCAGCTCCTTCAACATCAGAGACCGTCGGAGTCAACAGCGAGGTGTAGGGTTCCCAGCCTCCCAGAATGCAATGTTCCCCTTCATTCCCAACTCTGTCCCTCTCAGGAAGTCTGAGTGTGCCCAGGGGTCTGCTGTGCACTGACATGCTCTTGGGGGTCAGTAGCCTCTGGTAACTGGGCAAGTGCTTGATTCCAGCAGTGATATTCATAATAATGGTGAGAACAGCAGGAGCAACATTATTGCCTAGCTCTCATACTCCAGGCAGTGAGCTAAGTGATACATGACACAGATGGTGGTATCAGGGGAGGCAAGGGTCTGTCGTGTGGTCACTTCTTTGTGGACACTTGCTGCTGACGGTAATTCCTCCTTTAGTCCCTTTTGGGATTCCTGCTGTGCCCCTCTGCTCTTGGGCAGCCAGATCCACAAAGCTCTCTCCTGTCCTTCCGTGTCACCCCAAGGCTTCTCCTGGTCCACTGACCCACTCAGCCTTCAGGACTGGGAGAAACACCCAAACCCCTCCTATGACATCCTCCATTCTTCTTAGCTTCATGTTTTGGCATAAACATTAGTGAGTTCTCCCAGTTTTACTCTTGATATTTGAGAAGGAGCAGAATCCACCACCCCAAAGGGCACCAGTTTAGCATATGGATTATTCTGAGCTGAAAGCAATTAAGACCCTGTAGACTAAGGTCCCTTAACTGCCTCCAAGAATTTAGACAGGGGACCTGTACCAGGAAGAGAGCTGTTACCAGAGATCACTTTTCACATGAGAAAGCTTTGTCTGCATGGCAGGGCAAACATCTGTTGCTCTGCTGTTGATTCCTGCACCAGGAAGAGGAGGATGACTAATTATCTGGAGAATCTTATTGATGGAGAAGGCAAGGACTTAAATCGACATAACAACCATACCCTTGTTTACTGTGCTTTGCCTGATAACCTCCCATAACTGTCCCGCTCCCCATCATCTCCGTCTGTCTTTAGCTGGAGATGGTATTTAAGGTGATGACGTAGGCCATTTCAGAGAGTTACTCAGTTTTCCTGGGTTATCTCCCATGTATACAGGAGGTATACATGCTATTAAACTTCTGTTTGTTTTTCTTCTGTTAATCTATCTTTTCATTACAGGAGGGTCTCAGCCAAAACCCTAGAAGGGTAGAGGCAAAATTCTTTTTCCTCCCCTACAAGGGTAACCAGATACCCCTAGTTGATGAGAAATGCCCTCAATCAACATACAGGAAATGATAAAGTAAGGAAATAATCATTTTGTGACACTTAATCCAATCATTGACTCAGGCAAGGAACTGGTGTTGATCCCCTTAGAAGAATGATTGATGGGGAAATGGACACCTGAATGGGGCCACAATACCACCACAGAGATTCTGAGATCCCATAGAGGGATCAAGAGGTTACCCACACCCCAGTGGTCTCTCTCAGCATCCCACTGGTGGACAACCAGATATCCTGAGTCCCCGGATGAGATGCAATATGTAGCCAAAAAGGTTACATTGAATTGAGCCTTGACAAGAGATTCTCACATATTGAGGTATATGGGGTAACTATTCGGGTTCAAAACTGATTCAGCTTGAACTACAAAGCCTGACTTATGGCCTATCAAACATGCATTGTACATTATGCTTAACCATTAAAGTAGAGAATGCACTCTCTTAAGATAAGAATGCATACTCCCCTCCCACACCCTACTGGTAATGCCCTATTGGTAATGCCCTATTGGTAACGCCTGGATTAGTCCCTTTCCTGCCATCACGGTCATGTTGACCTGCTAATTTGCAACTGAATACCTTTTGAAATTTCGATGAAAATGTATCCTGGGTGTGTTTAATGTATGTTCTTTGATCTAAAAAGATAGAAGACTGTACTGAAAACCATGCTTCTCCGGAAGGCTTTCTAAGGCCTTCCCGCGTTATAATCCTCACTCTGGCTCAAGTAAACTCACCTTATTTCTCTTATCTGTGGAATGGTTGTTGGTTATTTTGCATCAGCAGCCTTTATATCTAATTTCCAGTTTACAAGGAAAAGGTAAATGGCCACAAGGAAAGGATCAGATAAATCCAGAATTTGGGGTATTTTCTTCATTGTGAGCCATTCTCTTCAGCACGACAGTGCCATTAAAATGTGACTGGCCAGATTAAAAGGAACCAAAAGAACCGGCAATCCGATGCAATGTGCCGTCTCAGGTTGGAGCCTGTTTTGGAATTAGATATGATTTGAGGGACATTTGGGGATATTTAAATATGGGCTGGTTATTAGATAATATTAAACATTTTAAAATAATGTCTTTAAGTGAGAAAAGATTATTTTGGCTATAGAAATGCTGACGCAAAATAACCAATAACCATTCCATAGATAAGAGAGAGAAGGTGAGTTTACTCGAGCCAGAGGGAGGATGATTACCCGGGAAGGTCTTAGAAAGCCTTCTGGAGAAGCATAGTTTTCAGTACAGTCTTATATCTTTTTAGAACAAAGAACATACGTTAAACACACCCAGGATACATTTTCTTCAAAATTTCACAAGGTATTCAGTTGCAAATTCGCAGATCAACGTGACCTTGAAGGCAGGAAAAGGACTAATCCGGGCAATACTGATAGAGCATCACCAATAGGGCGTTACCAGTAGGGCGTGGGAGGGGAGAATGCATTCTTATCTTAGGAGAGTGCATTCTCTACTTTAATGGTTAAGCAGATGTACAATGCATATTTGATAGGCCATAAGTCTGGCTTATTAGTTCAAGCCAAATCAGTTTTGAACCTGAATAGTTACCCCATATACCTCAATACGTGAAAATCTCTCGTCACAAGCCATGCCCCACTTTTCGAAAGTTCGCGTTACGCCACTTCGCTTTCACAAAAGACCTACATTAGTACCTGTTTTCTCTAATTGAAAGAAATCTGAAAGAAAAGGATTTTCACTTTTATGTAAAAATGCAAAAAGTGAAAATGGCGTTCAGGTTGGTTTGGCATCAAGCGCGCTCTTAAAGAGGCAGGCTCTCCCGGAGCAGCGAGAGTGGTGTCGCCAAGCTCCTCCCCTGGGAACTGCACTCAGCATCTCAGCATCCAGCTGCCATCACTTTGAACCATGTCTGTGAGCATCTGTCCTTTACCTCGATTTATTTTGCGCATCTGTTAGCAAGATGTGTCCTAAGGTAATTGCTCCTTCGCTTCACACCGTTTCAGCTGAGGAAAGGTTTTAGAGGAACACTCTGCTTTCAGATAGTGGGGGAAATCTGTATAGGAAAATCCTTTTATTTTTTTAAAGATGCAACTTATATGCTTGTGGTGGAATGTCTTGATGTCCGGGAAGTTAACTTTATTTTTGTTTATTTATTTTTTTTTGTGTGAGGGAGATCAACCCTGAGCTAACATCCGTGCTAATCCTCCTCTTTTTGCTGAGGAAGACTGGCTCTGAGCTAACATCTATTGCCAATCCTCCTCCTTTTTTTTTCCCCAAAGCCCCAGTAGATAGTTGTATGTCATAGTTGCACATCCTTCTAGTTGCTGTATGTGGGACGCCGCCTCAGCATGACCGGAGAAGCGGTGCGTCGGTGCGCGCCCGGGATCCGAACCCGGGCCGCCAGTAGCGGAGCGCGCACACTTAACTGCTAAGCCACCAGCTGGTCCCGGGAAGTTAACTTTAAAACAATTCTACGTAAAAATAAATGTTCAGAAAGCTTCTGGGAGTAGGGAAGGAAAAATAATTTCCAGTTATGGGAGGTTATCAGGCTAAGCGCAGAGTTATGTCGAAGTAAGTCCTTGCCTTCCCCGCTGATAAGAGTTTCTAGAGATTCAGTCATCCTGCTCCTCCAAGTACAGAGAGGGAGACACCCTTACAAATGGAGATTTCCCTCATAAATGAAAATGTCCCTTACAAAAGGGTAATTTTCAGAGCATCTCCTGTTTCTGTTTTTCCTTCAAAATAACCAGCCTGAGATAATCCTTATGCCAAAGAAGCACATTTTGGGCTGGCATGTTCTTCTCACCTTCACTGACAATTAGAAAACATATGTTTCATTGAGTGAATTACTTTCCATAATAGAATATTTCATTGCATTATATTAGGAAGTTGCCGTATCTCTGGGGATGTGTAGTTGCTCAGCCTAAACCTTGAGTCTGCGCTACTTCAGGCAGCAGTAACAGCCCACAGCGCCACTGACAGCACACAGGGGGGTATTAGTTTGCTTGGGCAACAAACCATGTGGCTTAAACAACAGAAATATATTCTTTCCTAGTTCTGGAGGCTAGAAGTTCAAGATGAAGGTGTCAGCAGGGTTGGTTCTCGCTGAGGGCTGTGAGAATCTGTTCCAGGCCTCTCTCCTAGCTTCTAGTGGCTTACAAGTAATCTTTGGTGTTCCCTGGCTCCTAGAAGCATCACCCCGATTCCTTCATCTTCAAAAGTTCCCCTTTTATAAAGACGCCAGTGATGTTGGATTAGAACCCACCCTATGACTTCATTTTAACTTGACTATCTCTGGAAAGACCTTATCTCCAAATAAGGTTGTAGGATCCCAAAAAGGGAACCCCAACTCCAGCCTCGGGAAGGCGCGGAACCACAGACACAGAAGACCAAGCTTGATGCAAACGCAAGAGGTTTTATTAAGCGGAGCTCCGGGTCGACACGTATCTCTCGCAGGAGACAGAGGAGTCGACCCCGAACCTTAAGGGGCAAGCTCTTTTATAGGATTCGGAAGCATAAAGCGGGAAAAGGTTGGCGCGGTCTTACATGATTGGCTAATTTAAAACATTTAAACAGTTACATTTTATGGCGCGAATTGCTATGGCACGAAGCAATTATCAGGTTACACACACGCGTCCCCATCTGGACCCCCTCCACCCCGACCCTCCCAAACTTATCCCTCTGGAGCACTCTCTTGTTCTCAATTTTCCCCGAACAGTTTAGGGCGAGTCTTCTATGAATAGAGTCAGTCAGGATCGATAAACGTTCCCCCTTATACCAGGAATCCTTAGGGTGTGGAGGTGCCTGTCTCTAAGGTAGTAACTTTTAAATTTTTAATATAATTTACTTCCTTCATTCCCCACTTCTTCTTTTGTCCCTAGTTCTAATCTTAGAACTTAGTTTTCGGTGTCTACTATCAGTGGCTCATTGCGTGGGAGAGCTTGGTAATGGCGTTGGAGCATCATAGCATGCACTGCATTGACCCTTTTTCTTATGAAAGCAGTAATTCTATTGAAAACACATGGTCCGAAGACCAAAAGTAGACAAAGAATCAGCAAGGGTCCTGCTAGGGAGGATAGTAAGGTCGTCATCCAGGGGACTTAGTGAACCAGGATTCAAACCAGCTCTGTTGCGCCTCCCTGCTTCGCTGCCTCATGTCTAATCTTTTCTTTAATTTTTGCATTGAATCTCGGACTACCCCTGTGTGATCTGCATAGAAACAGCAGTCTTTTTTAAGGGCCGCACAAAGTCCTCCCTCTCTTAAAAACAGCAGGTCTAATCCTCTTCTATTCTGGAGCACTACTTCAGACAGGGAGGTGAGGGACTCTTCTAATTTAGAGATGGACTGTTCTAAAGTCCTGAGGTCTTCATCTATAGCATTGCTCAAGGCAGTTAATCCCCTTTCTCCTGTGACTAAGGCCGTAGTGCCAGTCCCTACGCCCGCGGCAACTCCCAGTCCCAGGAGTACAGCCAGGGTGAGGGATACTGGTTCCCTTCTCCATAATCTGGATCTCTGGTCAAATTTATCCTCGAAACTATTGGCAGTATGATAATAAATTCTAGGTACCAACTGCACAAGCACGCAAATTCTTGTGACGAATTGAATACGCCAGTTGAGATGCAGGGGGTTAGGCCCGTGGTGCAGGCCCACCACCTATTGGGTCCTGGTACCAAAAAATGACCAGGAGTAGTCGGAAGGCTGACTTCAATCTTATTACATAGAGCCTGGTAGCCCGGGGGAATTTTTCCTAAGCATAGTCCTGAACCGGTCCCCGACACATCCGTTAGGGTTAGCCGCCCTTCTTTTCCCCAAAGGCAAGTCGTGTGGTCTGAGGTGTTATTATAGACCCCCATGGTGGCAATTCCTTCATAATAAGGGGGGCTGACCGCTAGGCATAGCCAGCATGATTCAGTCATTTCAGGGTTGGAATCATTCAAGGCGTAGTAAGCTCCCCGTACTAAGTTAAACAGTCTGTGCCATCTTTGCCCAGTAGGTACTGCGGGAGGTGGCGTAGATGGTGGTCGCAGGGCAGATTTGGTGACCATATCCATGGTCCCGTTTAGGGTTGTGGACTTTGCCTGGGGGGGTTTGGGGCTATTTAACCCTATCGGTCTGCTGGGGGGAGGTTCTATTTTTAATCTAATAGAGAAGGTCAGGCCTTTATCATATCGGTCTTTGTATAATCTTATTCCCCATGAATGACCATTCTCGGTCCAGGTTTTAATTGTTTTTCCTTTTTCTGTGAACTGAATGGTTAAGGGGTGGCACCAGGTATTGCATTCTGAGCCCCGACTCATCTGGTGGCTATAATTTGCTCTAACCCTGATTAAATCCCAAGAAGAGGAGGGTTCCCAATAAGTAGTCCCACTGGTTTCACATCCCCAGTTTTTACAGTAGAAGTCTTCCTTGCCCCCGCACCAGGAGTCAATTGAACGAGGTCTGTGGTGACCGGGGCACACGTAAAAGGAGTATGCCTTTAGTTTACCCTTGCGATGGGGGGAGTGGCATCCTCCGGCTTGTTTTGCCCCCCCTCGTCGACCCATGAAATCCCAGTCGGGGGTTCCTATAGCCAGTTTACAAAGGTCAGGGTGTAAGTCTGGCCACCATGTCCAAGGGGAAGCAGTTTTTTGGATTGACCAGGTTATATCTCCTACCTGGGTGACGACTTGCCACGTGAGCAGTTGAGGAGCGTGGGGGTCAGGATTGGACAAGCTGCTCGCCGTTCCCCACGCAAACGCAACTTAAAAGGGTTATCAGTCTTTTCCACCTTCCAGAGATCTGCTGCATTCTGGGGTGCCTTCTTTACGTGTGTGGCGTGAACCCAAGAGGTTATACCGTCCACCTTGACTGCTGTGGGCGTAGTGAGGAGCACCACGTAGGGCCCCTTCCAACGTGGCTCTAATGACCCCGTCCGATGTCGTCTCACAAGGACAGAGTCCCCAACCTGGAATTGGTGCGGGATGAGCAGATCACCAGGCTGGTAGGCCTCTTTTAGCTGGTTCCAGATGTCGCGCCTGACGGCCTCGAGTGCTTTCAAGCGGGCTGACAAAGGTATAGAAGGTATAATGTCAGGGTCATGTATCCCTATTTGTGCCAAAGGGGGAGGGGTTCCATAGAGGATTTCAAAGGGTGTAAGTTTTAAGGGTCCCTGTGAGGTGTTCCGGGTGCGGAACAGGGCAAAGGGCAGGAGGGCTGTCCAGTCATCACCGCCGGTCTCTATGGACAATTTAGTTAGGGTCTCTTTAATTGTTCTATTCATCCTTTCTACCTGGCCTGAGCTCTGGGGTCTATAAGCACAATGTAATTTCCAATTGATCCCCAGTTGACTGGCCAGTCCCTGACCTACCTGGGCAACGAACGCAGGACCATTGTCAGATCCAATTACCTTTGGGATCCCGAATCTCGGGAGGATTTCTTCCAATATCTTCTTGGCTACTACAGAGGCAGTCTCTTTTCGGGTGGGAAAAGCCTCTACCCATCCCGAGAAGGTATCTACAAATACTAGAAGATACTTATTTCCATACCGGGCCGGTTTGATTTCAGTAAAGTCTATCTCCCAAAAGGTTCCGGGCCTGTCTCCCCGGAGTCTATGTCCAGTGCGGTATTTGGTAACTGCAGCATTTGTGAGAGCGCAAGCTCTACAATCCTTATAAATTTCTTCAGCCGCCTTTCTCAAATCTGGTACCTGGTACGGGGAGGCCTCAATAATTTTAATTAGTTTCTGAGGGCTCAAGTGGGTTAGCCGATGTAGATGTGATAGATATTCTCGCCCCTCTGCAACGGAAAGGTCTTTTTCTTTTTTAGTTAGTTCCCCACCGGAGACAGTTTTGTTGACCTTAGCTCCCTGGAGAGTCAGGACCATAGGTCCTAGTGCCGCCCGCTTGGCTTCCAAATCTGCTAAGCGGTTCCCTTGAGCTATGGGGTCGGTGCCTTTCTGATGACCTGGGCAATGGATGATTGCCACCTTTTTAGGCAAATGTATAGCCTCTAGGAGGCCCAGAATCTCTTTTTTATTTTTGATATCTTTTCCGGCCGAGGTAAGCAGCCCTCTTTGTTTATAAATAGCCCCAAGAACATGGGCAGTAGCAAAGGCATACCGGCTGTCCGTGTATATATTCACAGTCTTATTCTCAGCTAACCTTAACGCCTGTGTCAGGGCGATAAGCTCAGCCTTTTGTGCAGAAGTCCCTTCTGGCAAGCTGCTTGCCCACAGAGTCTTTTTCCCGTCTACCACAGCAGCCCCAGCCATCCTCTTACCTTCTGCCATAAAGCTGCTGCCGTCGGTGTACCAATTAGGGGCCCCAGCCCATGGCTTATCCGGCAGATCGGGTCGGGTCCCCGTTTCTGATGCCAAGATGTCGCCGCATTGGTGAACAGGTATTTCATCATCCGCTTCAGGCAGTAGTGTGGCCGGGTTTAAGATGGGCGGTGGGGCAAAGGTAATTCTCTCAGTTAGGAGCAGACTTTGGTAGTGAGTCATCCGGGCGTTAGTCATCCATCGATCTGGAGGCTGTCTGATAATGCTTTCTAAGTCATGGGGGGCTACTACGGTTATCTGTTGGCCCAGAGTTAACTTATCTGCATCTTTCACCAGCTGGGCAGTGGCGGCGATTGCCCTTAAGCAGGAGGGCCATCCACTGGCTACCGGATCCAGTTTTTTTGATAGATATGCGACTGGGCGCTTCCAGGGCCCAAGGGCTTGAGTTAGGACTCCCCGGGCGATTCCCTTTCTTTCATCTACATACAAGGTGAAGGGCTTGGTCAAATCTGGTAGGGCCAACGCGGGTGCCTCTAATAATGCCCGTTTTAGAGTCTCAAAACCTTCTGGTGCTCTAGAGTCCGGACAAAGTTCCCACTTTCCTTAGTCAATGGGTACAGTGGAGCAGCCAGGGTAGCAAACCCAGGGATCCACAATCGGCAGAAGCCGGCTGTCCCCAGGAATTCCCTTACCTGGCGAGCGGAGGTTGGGGCCGGAATCTGGGTCACAGTCTTTTTCCATGCGTCGGTTAACCACCTTTGGCCGTCCTTTAGTGTGTAGCCTAAGTAGACTACTTTTTCCTGGCACAACTGTGCCTTTTTCGACGCCCGGTACCCCAACTCACCCAACTCGGTCAGGAGGCGCTTGGTCCCTTCTTCACAGTCTCCCGGGGATTCCGCCGCCAATAGTAGATCATCTACATACTGTAAAAGAGTCACTTGAGGGTTTTTAACCCTATAATCAGCCAAGTCCCTGGGGGGGGTTTCATCAAACAGGGTAGGGCAGTTTTTAAAACCTTGAGGTAGTCTCGTCCAAGTCAGTTGTCCAACGATCCCCATATCAGGGTCGCGCCACTCGAAAGCAAAAAGTAATTGGCTTTTTGGGTGAAGCCGTAGACAGAAGAATGCATCTTTCAGGTCCAAGACAGTGTACCATTTTCGTGATGGGGGGAGGGAGCTGAGTAGGTTATATGGGTTTGGCACGGTAGGGTGTAAATCCTGCACTCTTTTATTTATCTCTCTCAAATCCTGGACCGGCCTATAATCATTAGTTCCAGGCTTTTTTACAGGCAGGAGGGGGGTGTTCCAAGGAGACTGGCAAGGAACCAGGATTCCTTGTTGGAGCAGCCTCTGGATATGGGGGCGGATTCCTTCTCTGGCCTCTTTGCTTATTGGGTATTGACGCACCCTTATCGGGAGGGCTCCGGCCTTAAGATCTATCACGACTGGGGGAATTCTCGTAGCCGTCCCTAGTCCCCTGGTTTCAGCCCATGCCGTTGGAAATTCGATCAGCCACTTATCGGTATTGAGCCGAGCTCTAGGCTTAGGCTGCTGATGGAGCCGATATTCTTCCTCTAGCTCCAGGGCCAATATCATGGTGGTAGGTGTGGACCAGGATACTGTAGGCCGAGGTTGAGCAAAATCTATTTGAGCTTTCAGTTTGGTTAAAAGGTCTCGACCTAGCAACGGGGTCGGGCATTCAGGAATCACTAGGAAGGAATGGGACACCCTTCCTTTCCCCAAGTCCACTGTCCGGGAAGTAGTCCATGAGTATTGTTTCTGCCCAGTGGCTCCAACAACCAGAGTCTTTTAGTTTTTAATTTCCCCAAAGGTTGCTTCAGTACTGAATATTCAGCCCCAGTATCAATCAGAAAACTCATAGGGGTCCCCTCAACAGTTAGGGTTACCCTAGGCTCGGGGAGGGGGCCCGAGCCCCGTCCCCGCTATTCTTCGTCCTCTCCTAAAGACAACACCTTGGGTGTGGCCCTTTTCTTGGGGCATTCCCTTGCCCAGTGTCCTCTCTCCTTACAATAGGCACATTGGTCCTTGTCCAAGGGTTGCCGTCTGCGTGAGCCTGGTCGTGGGGCGTTGCCCAGGTTCCCTGACTGTCTGTGATCTGGCCCTGTCGCTTTTATCACTGCGGCCAGTATTTTAGTTAGTTTTTTTTCTCGTCTCCTGTCTCTCCTGTCTTCCCTCTCCTCAGCCTCCCTTTTCTCTCTTTCCCGCTTTTCCTCTTCACTCTCCCTTTTATGATACACCTTTTCGGCCTCCTTTATTACGTCCTGCAGGTCGTAGTCTTGCAGCCCCTCTAGTCTTTGCAATCTCCTCTTTATATCTGGAGCTGATTGTCCAATAAAGGCCATAATGACAGAGGCCTTCTGCCCTTCCGAGGACGGATCAAAGGGCGTATACCTGCGATAAGCCTCCATCAATCGTTCCAGAAAAATGGAGGGGAGTTCAGTGGGTCCTTGCTGAATATCTCTTACCTTAGCCAAATTGGTAGGCCGCCTTGCGGCTCCCCGGAGACCCGCCACTAGAGCCCGGCGGTAAACGGACAGCGACTCCCTACCTTCAGCCGTGTTATAGTCCCAGTTGGGTCGGTTGTGCGGAAACCCTTCTTCCGCCTCAGCTATCGTTGCCGGCTGCCCGTTGGTGCCTCGGATGTTCTTTCTTGCTTCCTGTGTGATTCTTTCTCTCTCCTCCGTGGTGAAGAGCGCCTGTAAGAGCTGTTGACAGTCATCCCAAGTGGGCTGATGGGAAAACATTAGGGACTCTATCAGGGCGGTTAATCCGGCGGGGTTTTCTGAAAAGGGGGGATGGTTATTTTTCCAGTTATACAGGTCTGAGGAAGAGAAAGGCCAGTACTGGAGGGGTGACAGCTGGTTGGGTCCCGCAGGAGCTCCATACTCTCTTAGCGGGAGCGCCACCGTGGTATCAGGCCCGTCCGGAGTGGCTCCGCGGCGGCTTCGGGTTCCAGCGGAGGGACCCGAGCCAGTCGCCCTCCGTCCTGATTGCGATCCTGGAGCGGGGGAGGGGTAAGGGGGAGGCGAAAGGGGGCCATTCGGGAGGAGGCTCAATCTCAGGGTAGACCCTGGGGGCCGAAGGGGTCTCCGACTCCGCTGTTCGAGTTGATTTCGATTTCTTTCGTGTCTCCGCATCTTGTAGCGCCAGGACTCGGGGGCCTAGTTTTTCCGCTTTTACCCATGGCTTAACCCACGGGAGTGGGTTCTGCACTAGATCCTGCCACACTGTAATATATGGTCGTTGGTCAGGATGGGACCCCGGTCTCTCCTGGAAAACAATAGCCCTCACCGCGAGAATAACAGTTAGATTAAACGTCCCCTCAGGGGGCCAACCCACATTGAGGGTGGGCCACTCAGAGGTGCAAAAAGTCTGCCAACGCCCTTTTTTTATTCCTACCGACAAATCGTGCGCTCTCGCTCTCACTTCAGTCCAGTGGTCTAAGGTCAAAGAGAGGGGGGTCGTCATAGTCTGTCCCATCCTGTCAAATGAGGTCCACGTAACGAACAAAAACAGAAAAATGAACACCAAAAACACAGCAAAACACAAACAACTTTGCCCGGTTGGTGTCTCTACAAGCCAACCGAAGGCAGTTTCAGACGGGAGGGGTTTTCGTGTCCTCCCTGGGAAAAAGAGTGCCATTTCTTTTTCCACCTGAAAGGGGGTGGTCAGGCTTTCCTGACTCCCCTTGTCCCTTGGGGCGTCCCCCAGGGTTGCAGCCTGCAGTTCGCAGCATGTCTGCCACTGCAGCCGCTCGGTCCTCACGGCCCGAAGCAGTGGCTGCCCAGATACCGAGACCAAAACAATGCTTCGCGGCGCCGCACACACTCACACACCCAGTCACTCAGGCTTACCTCCAAGGGGTCTTCGGAGTCTGGGGTGACCACGCAGATCCCGGACGAGCCCCCAAATGTAGGATCCCAAAAAGGGAACCCCAACTCCAGCCTCGGGAAGGCGCGGAACCACAGACACAGAAGACCGAGCTTGATGCAAACGCAAGAGGTTTTATTAAGCGGAGCTCTGGGTCGACACGTATCTCTCGCAGGAGACAGAGGAGTCGACCCCGAACCTTAAGGGGCAAGCTCTTTTATAGGATTCGGAAGCATAAAGCGGGAAAAGGTTGGCGCGGTCTTACATGATTGGCTAATTTAAAACATTTAAACAGTTACATTTTATGGCGCGAATTGCTATGGCGCGAAGCAATTATCAGGTTACACACACGCGTCCCCATCTGGACCCCCTCCACCCCGACCCTCCCAAACTTATCCCTCTGGAGCACTCTCTTGTTCTCAATTTTCCCCGAACAGTTTAGGGCGAGTCTTCTATGAATAGAGTCAGTCAGGATCGATAAACGTTCCCCCTTATACCAGGAATCCTTAGGGTGTGGAGGTGCCTGTCTCTAAGGTATTAACTTTTAAATTTTTAATATAATTTACTTCCTTCAAGGTCACATTACGAAGTCCTGGGGGTTAGGACTTCAGCATATGAATTTGTGGGGGAGAGGGCACAATTCAACCCTGAACAGTGGGGAGGAGCAAAGTCTGTGTGTAGTGCCAGACTATGGTCCTGACAAGCCCAAGGATTCACAGACAGATCACGCCTGAGTGGCTACGGGAGGAGGGCCCAGCAGACAGGGCGCCACCTCCCCTGCCTTTGATTAGGGCAGTGCTATTTCTACCTCTTCACAAATCAATGTTCATGTGAAATTTCCTGAAAAAGGAAAAATTGTCAAGAAGGGGAAAGAGGGAGTGGTTGTTCAGGGGGTATAGGGTTTCAGATTTGCAAGACGAGAAAGTTCTAGGATCTGGTACAAAACCACGTGCATATAGTTAACACTACTGTACACCTAAAAATGGTTAAGATAGTATATTTTATGTTGTGTGCTTTTTACCAAAATTTTTTTATAGAGATATTTGTCAGAAAAACCACGCTCTGTATCAAGCTCTAACGATGCCCTTCAGCTTGTGCCAGCCCCACGTGTGACAGTGGCATTTACACAGGAAAAACCAGTGACAACCACAGCCTGTCCATCACGAGATCTCCACATTTTCTTCTTGCCCTAAAATTCCAAGAATCTATAAGAACTAATGGTCCTGTTTTACAACACTATTTTACCTTTGCCTCCTGAGAGTGGATCTGATTTTCTTAAGAAATGTCTTAATTTATGAAAGCGTGTTTTGTTCTCTGCAGTCACAGGCAGAGCATGAAACCTGTGAACTTCAGTCTGGCTCCTTCCTATATATTTTATTATGTATGCTTTTGGATATACCAAGAAAGTAAAATAACATCACTATCCAATGATTGTGTTCCTTTAGAAATTAGAAATCAAAACATAGGATATAAAGACTGACTCCCAAACTTTGTTTTTAAAACTTATCACAGTACACAAGAGGGCGCTAGATTAACATATAATAGGATGCCCCACAAAAGGACTGACATTTGTTAGCTTTAGTATATAATTTAACCTAAAATAAAATGTAGCCATTTTTTCAGAGCTGAGAAGTGACAGTGTTTACTGATTGAGGAGTCTTTCACATTCCACGTGGAATTTAATCTCTCTTTACAGCTGAGATTCCAAAAGTTTCTTTAAAGAAATCCTCCCAACACACACACACCCACCCACAGACACACACACACACACACACACACACACACACACACAAATGCCTGGCAAATACACGCACACACGTCTCACGTATCTGAAATAGCAATGAGGTCTCTCTTAAGCATTTTTATTACCCACATAATTGTTATATTAAGTAATTAGAAGCAGTTGTCAAAATAAACTAGTAAACTCTATTGGTAACGCAGCATATCCTTAAAAAGGTTATTGACGTACATGGCTGCTTCGTTTGCCTCTGTAAGGGAATCCTGTGTTGTGAAAGCACACTTCATTCTGAAAGCTTCTCCCTCCTAGCCCTGCATTTGCCTAGCCCACAGAGTTATTTTTAGGAACTATCAGGTCAAATCAGCAAAATTTTCAGGAATGGGAAGAAATATCCGGAAACATTCGTGTCCTCATTTCAAATTTGCCCAGTAAATGTGCAGAGTATAAAGATTTGAATTTGGTTAGAGGAAAAAAATCAGCAAGCGCTAATTAAAGTCCGCGGGAATAAAGTTCTCACGGTTCTAAACCTCATTCTACAGACTGGGTGGGTCGTCAGCTAATAACTGTGCAAAGATAACAGAAATCTAAGTCTCTCCCCACCCCACCACTAAGTTACAAACACTTTAATACACTAAGTTAAAAACAGTGTGGGGTCTGGGATAGATGGACGTGGGTTTAAATCCCAGACTCTAGGCCTCGGTTTTCTCACCTCTAAAATGAGATCAATATTCTCCATGTATTTGGTATATCGTGATGACAATTTAAAATAAGATGTTTGTACATTGTGCGGGTCGAATAATATTTATAATGTGTCAGATAGTCTTCCCTTTTCCTTTATTTTTCTTTTTCTTTTTTCCTTTCTTCTTTCCTCTCTCTCCTTTCTCCCTTCCTAGATTCTCTGACTTCAAAAGGAGTCAGGCTTCAAAGAAGGGCAAGCTTTATACGTTGCTCTTACAACCGTGTTTAATATTTGCTTGTTTTTATTTCGACCTCTTCTTGCCCCCTCCCTGGCCACCCCACTCCCCACACCATGTTTATATACTCGCACGGGGAGTTCCTGGGGGCTGCACTCCAAGTACTGTGCACAGTATCTGGTGCAAACCAAGTGAATCAGCTGTGCTTCAAGATGTATTTCCAAGGTCATGGTCTTTTCCTGTTATTGTTAATTTCAGGCCTACCAAGAGTGAAATGATATACTAGAATCAACTGCCTTAGGTAGAGTCTTTAGTGGAAGGCAACAGAATCCACTCCATTAGTCTAAGAGAGAGATTTTTTTTAAGGGATAGAGGCAGCTCACAGGATTGTTGGACTGACTGCAGAAATGGGCTGAGCCTCCAGGAACTGCTGCCTCTTCCACAATAGGAAGCTGTCAACTCAGAAAGCCACTGCCACAGCTGCTGACACAAACATGCCACCTGGCGTCTCTACTGGCAAAATGGATGCCCCAAACTCTGCCTTTCCCTCCACACACCTCAGCTATGACTGAGAGCCTCTCCGAATGGTGGAACCTGAGTTACACCTGGTCTACCTTGAAGAGAGACTGCAGAATGTAATTGGTAGTTTACAGCACAGGAAGGCAGGACAGAGTGGTGTTGGGGAGGATTTTAAATGAGCCAATCCAGAGAATGTCTACATTCTTTGGTTTCTATTTGGTTTATTTTCATATAGTTATTAGAACTTCTACATAGTTTGTTAAACACA
This sequence comes from Ceratotherium simum simum, assembly GCF_057802395.1. Taxonomy (NCBI): domain Eukaryota; kingdom Metazoa; phylum Chordata; class Mammalia; order Perissodactyla; family Rhinocerotidae; genus Ceratotherium; species Ceratotherium simum. The sequence continues at coordinate 50,956,288 of NC_141918.1, read as the reverse complement.
CATCAACGTTCTTCTAACGTTACTGGTGAGGAAGATGAATACTGAGTGACTCAATAATGTGACACTGTATTCAGGACTGCCTTTTTTGAAACTGTGTATCTGAAATATTTTTGCAAGTAACCAAATTCAGTAATATCGTATTATCTACTCCTCTAAACGGGACTCTATATCATACCTGTATAGATTAAATACAGAACTTTAAACACTGAGAAAGAGACTGACCAGTGGGTTATTGTTTTCAGTTATCCTTTTTTCCCAGAGGTATTTGCTTAACCTCTGGAAAAGAGCTGAAAACTATAGTCTCTAGAGCCTCAGATTTTAAAATTTACCTGAAATTTCTTTTTATCCTGGGATAATTCAAAATACACAATAAGCAGGAACATCATCGAATAAGGATTGCTACAGGGATGATTACTGAACATTCCTCAGTTTCTACGTAACCTCTACTGGGCCCATTAAGTCAGCCTGTGACCTTTTAGAAAGCTATGGGAAAGATTGTCAGCATGCCCAAGAGGAAAATTGGAGTAAATATGGGTTCCTTTTGATATGTTAAATAATTTCCCATATCTTTCATTTCCAGATCTGACTTCTGCTCTATAATTTCCATTTAATATCACAGATCAGAGGTAAAATTGGGTTTGCAGAGCAGAGTTTGAAAATTATTAAAATGGCTCAAGTTTCTATTCCTGAAACTCTTTCCAAATCTGCCTTCTTTCTTCCTTTTAAACCAAACAAATGTGATAGAGCCTTTATAATGCTTCAAAGCACTGTGCTAGGCTCTTTATATACACTGCTTATTTAACTCCGATTTGGAAGCTATAAGTAGTCCAAATTAATGACAATAGAAAAAACAGTTTAGACACCACCCAAGATAATAACGATTAATCCAATTATTTAATCAAGACAATGAATAGATGTTCCCCTGAACAGAAATACTTGATTCTTTTTCGTTTTTTGTTTTTTGTGAGGAAGATCAGCCCTGAGCTAATATTCGATGCCAAACCTCCTCCTTTTTGCTGAGGAAGACTGGCCCTGGGCCAACATCTGTGCCCACCTTCCTCTACTTTATATGGGACGCTGCCACAGCATGGCCTGACAAGCAGTGTATCCGTGCGTGCCCAGAATCTGAACCCGCGTACCCCGGGCCGCTACAGCGGAGCACGTGCACTTGACCGCTGCACCACCAGGCTGGCCCCAGAAATACTTGATTTGAAACCCATCCATATCCATATCCAGGTTATAGTGGGATGGAATGAACAGTCTATTTATGTATTTGTCTCTGTATTAGTCAGGTTCCTAGTATGAAACACAGGCACAGTTCAACTCAATAATTTGAGGATAGTTAAGTAAAGGGATAATTTAAAAATTCTGGGCAGAGATTAGGGAAACTAATGTGAGGAGAGCAGGACTCAGAGGCTGGTAAATGCAAGTGGCAGAGGAGAGCTGTCTTCACCTCTGGGCTCAAAGGGGCATGGAGGAAGGTGTGGTCAGAAGAATCCTCCACGTAGCTGTATGGAGAGGGCCACACGATAGGCACTGAGCTCTTCAGTAGAGGGATATAGACGATCTGGTGTGGCTTGCCAAGAAGATGACTAGGGGAATAAATACTCCAGCTTCCCCCTCCTCCAGCCCTTCAACATGTTGCTCTCACCTGCCATCGGCTGAACTTAACAAGAGACAGAAGCAAGGGAGCCATGAACCACTAACGCAGTCCTAGGGCACAGCACCAATGGACAGAGGATCTGGTGGGGCAAAAGGAAGAGACGGGCACGGCGTTGATCTGTGCCTGCCCGGCAGTTCTTCACAGATGCTCTCTAATTTAACCGGCACCAAACTCTACAAAGTAAAGATTATTTTCTGCAATTTGCAAATGAGAAAACTAAAACTCAAATCTATCACTGTAATTCACCATATCCAATAATATGTCATCACAATAATAGATTGGAGGAAAAAAACATAAGTACCTGCAGAAGAAAAGCACTAGAAAAAATTTAGTTTCCCTTGATAAAATGTCTTAGCAATCTTTGCATAGATGGAATTTTCTTAAACTAGTAAAGAGTACATTTTTTAAAAATCTACAGCAAATATCATACCTGATGTTGGAAATGTAGAAACATGGCTTTAAAACCAAGAACAAATCAAGAAAGTCCACTATATAGCTTATATTTAATATTACAATGCAATTCCAAGCTACTGCTGGGAGTCTTAGCTACTGCAGGGAAAAAAAATATATGTATATATAAGGATATATATATATAAACAAACTGTGAAATAAATAAAATACATATAGATTGAAAAATAACAAAAAATTCAATCAAAAAGCTAAAAGACGGGGTACTGAAGAGGTGGCATAATTGAGTGGTGAAAGAACACAGCCTCTGAAGTCAACAGGTCTGGTCTTGAATTCTAGCTTCCCCATTCTCAAATCATGTGACCTTTGCTAAGTGACAGCGTCATGGACCCTCATGTGATAAATATGAGTATTAGCAGTATGAGCATAGATGTTATGGTTGTCTAGATAGAAAACTCAAAAAAACCTATACAAAACTTACGAGATCTAAGCAGAGAGTTCAGTGAAGGGGAGGAAGACTATCCTCTACCCACTCTGGGTCCTTTCTGGCTGGGCTACAAATTAAATTGACATAAGACCGAATAGCAGGAGAAAATCAAACAAAGCTTTATAACATGTATACATGAGAGAAACCAGGGAAACTGAGTTTCTCGACAAATGGCAGAGGTTTTCACCTTAAATAGCATATTAAGGTAGGCAAAGGAGGATGTTGAGGGGTGGGGGAGTCAGCTATGGGAAATTACCAGAAAGCACAGTAATCAAGAGTATGCAGATTTAAGTCCTCTCCTTCCTTACTGATAAGAGTTTCTAGAGATAAGGTCATCTCCCCCTTCCCAGTACAGAGAGGGAGATACCTTTACAGATGGAGATTTCTCTTACAAATCTAATATTTGGTAAACAGAACTTTGATAAGAATGGGCTTAGCAAGGACCCTCCCAGTCTATCCATATGCAGATTTAAATTTCTTTAGGCAGTTAGTGGGGGAGGTCAAATGTCCATCAGAGAAAATAATCAAGGTAAAGAGACATATTTTGAGGTGGCCAGTTTTGATCTCCCACATCAGCAAGATTGTTGGATATAAGAATAATATACAAAAATCAATTGCATTTATGTATGTCAGCAACAGAGAGTTAGAAAATGTAATTTTAAAATATACAGAACTTAGAAGTAAACAATAAAATATGTGCATGTCTTGTGGAGAAAATTATAAACTTTGCTGAAGGATATTAAAGAAGATCTAAATAAGTAGAGAAATATATATGTTTAAGTAATCAAAATATAATGCTTCTCTCAGATTAATCTATAAATTCAATATAATTCCAATAAAAATACCAACAAAGTTTGGTAGAACTTGAAAATTCACCCTAAAATCTACATGGAGAAACAAAGGGTGAAAAATACCAAAAACAGTGTTGGATAAGATCAAGGCATACCCTACCAGATATCAGACTATTATAAAACTGTGATAATTAAGACAATGTGACAAGAAAGGACAAATGGAAGAGAAGAGATAGCCCCGAAGCAGATCTGTACATATTTGGTTATTGGTTATGACAGAGGTGGCAATACTGATCAGTAGGGATCATGAGTGTTACAACAATTAGTTATCCATATGGAAAAATATGAAAATGGATCCCTACATCACACCATAGACAGAAGTCATCTCTAGGTGTATCAAAGATCTACATCTAAAAATAAAACTTTAAACATTTAATAAGAAAATATCTTTGTGGCTTTGGGTAATAAGAGTTTTCTTAACTGAGATGCAAAACGTACATACCATAAAGGAAAAGATGATAAATTTGTTGGCACCAAAATTAGTGACATTTGCTTGACAAAAGACTACATAAACAAAGTGAAAAGATGGGCTATAAAATGGGAAAAAATATTTGCAGTATGTATAACTGACAAATCAAAAAGAAAAAGCACAAACTAATAACAAAAGAGGACGTTAAAAAGAAACCATTATGTATAGCTAACAAAACATTACTTTTCAAAGTATGTAAAGAGCTTTAATAAATCATTCATTTCTATGGTTTCATCAAACAAGGCACAAAAAAGACAAACCATGAATAAAAGGATTGATAGATTTGAGTACATTAGGATTGACTATTGCATAACAACAGACACAATAAATAAGTAAAATGACAGGCTAGGGACTGGGAGATACATAATAACATATAATTGACAGAGTACTGAATTTGAAGACTATATCGAACAAGGAGAGCTCTCACATACTTTAACATTTCTAAACTGGTTTCACTTTGAAAATCAACTTGACAATGTCTAGTAAAATTGACGATACTTATACTCTTCAATCTAGCAATTTCTAGATAGTCTTCAGAGAAAGTCCTAGAGTTGTGTGCAAGAGGATATGTACAAGAACATTATTGCAGCATTGTTTATAACAGTAAAAAATACTTTAAAATAATCCAGTTCAGCAATAGGGGAATGAGTTAATAAATTGTGGCATATTTATACATTGAATACTATAGAGCAATGAAAATGAATGAGCTAGAGTTTCATGTATCAACATGGATATAAAAGATCTCAGAGGATCTCAAAAGAAAATGGATAAACCTGAAAAGAAAGCATAAAAGCAAATTATTGAAGGATACATATAATTTAATATTTTATAAGCTTAAAAGCTCGCACTCTGCTCTATATATTTTATGCTAGCTACGTATATATGTAGTAAAGGTTTAAAATATGCATGGGAAAGACACAGCAGATTCAGGATGGTAGTTGCCTCTGGTGAACATGGTTTGGAGGGGGACTGGGAGCAGAGAGTAGCTCACAGACGGTTCCTATTACATTGGTAACATAGGATTTCTCAAGCTGGATGATGGATATATGGGTATTTATTCTACTATTCTCTACATCTTTGTGACGTGTCTGAAATGTTTCATTATTAAAAATAAATCAATCGAACAAAAAAACTAAAAGATAGGGTAATGAAGAGGTGGCATAATTGAGTGGTGAAAGAACACAGGCTCTGACGTCAACAGATCTGGTCTTGAACCCCAGCTTCCTCACTCTCAAATCATGTGACCTTGGCTAAGTGACGACATCATAGACCCTCACCTGATAGATAAGGGTGTAATAGTACCCACGTTACGCCGAAAGTACCCCCTCCATGCCATCCTACAGGGAAAGTGCTTAGCAGAGTGTCTGGTTTCTGGTAAACTTGTTTTCTGGGTTCAACCACACTGATCTTTCAGAATGCCTGCTGCTTTCTCCAACCACAGGACCTACGCACACACTAAGGCCATGTATTTTATTTCACAGCACTCATCTGACTGGGTGATTATGCAATCACGGGAGCAGTTGTTTGATTAATATCCATCTCATTGCTAGGCTGTAAAGTTCCATGAAATCAGTCAGCATTATTTTTGCTCAATATTGTATCCCCAGAACCTAGTAGATTTCCTGGCTCCTTCCATACATTCTGATTGAAAAGTGAATGCACTCAATAAATAACAACTACTGATAATATTATTTTGTAATTTGACAAAGGCCACACAGCTAGTAAATGAAAAAGAGAAGATTCGAAGCCATCTGAAGATGTGTAAAAGTCCTTACCCCTGACCTGACACCGTGCGGCTAGGTCTCCTGAAGGGTCAGTTGGGTCACCAGACATAACAAGAGCTTGAAAAAGAAATGTCTACGCTGTTGGTTCTCGACTGGGGGTGATTTTGCCCCACCTGGGACACTTGGCAAGGTTTGGAGACATTTTTGACTGTCATGACTGAGGTGGGGGGTATGCTCCCAGCATCTCGTGAGCAGAGGTCAAGGATGCTGCTAAACATCCCACAAGGCCCAAGACAACCCCCATAACTTGGCCCAAAATGTCACTGAGGTTGGGAACCTCTGGTTTAGGCCATCCAACCATGTGTCCTGGAATTAGGACCATATTTTAATCACCGCTGGGAGAGAAGAATCTTGCAGAGCAACCTCTTTTTTTCCCCAGTCATCATAGATTCGAGTAATTAGGCTACTGTCTAGTGAAGCCTCAGACTTCTGGATGTTCATCTAAGTTGCTTTCAAGGGGTCAGCACTTTGGAGGTTTACCCATTAACTCTGAAAACCTAAAGAGCTCTGCTTTGTTTTCTCTCTCTTTTTTTTAAAATCTCTCTGATTTTTCTTCTTGGCCCATTTACAAGACTCTGGGTAAAATATTATTCTTTCCATTAACTTTCAGGTTTTAGTTTCAGTGTCTTTTCCTTCTGTTTAAACATTAAGAAATACTTCTCAGTCATGGAAAGATGACGATAAAACATCTTAATGAGGTTTTTACAGTATGAGGTCTCTAGGGAATAAGAACTGCGCCTTTCACAGTTATAGTCCCAATTCCTCCTGTTGCTTCTGTGTACAGCGTGCATTTTTATTTCATGAGCTGTTTTCTCTTCCACCACAGCCGTGCTGACTGCTAGTGGGCTTATTAACCCAGGCCCCTTGCATCAGTGCAACCTGGAGCCATTAGCACGTGTTGTGAGTCAGGGGCGCAGAACGGGACTTCCGGAGAAGAAGAGGGAGATCCACATCCCAATGACCTCAGGGTAGTGTTTTGGGTTCCCGAGTCTGGCTGGAGATATTTTGGTTTTATAGAATGACAGGAAGTAGGTTTTACTCACAAAAAGAGAGAAGTTAATAACCCAAGATATATGGCAAAGGACCAGAAATGCCTTCACTTAGTAAGGTAGTCACTTGTAGTAAAAATTCTGCTACAAATGGTCTATGTGACAGTTACCTTGAGAACAAATGAAAATGGACCTTTTACTCATGAATATGAGTACCAATAAGATCCAGAATTTCCTCCACTTCACCTCCACCATTTAGGAGCTGAACAAGTTACTTAATCTCTTTAAGTGCCAGATTCCTCATCTTTAAAATGGGGCTGATGCTAGTACATACTTCACTAGATTATTGTAAGGACTAAATGAGGTAATGAATGTAAACAGGCAGATCACCATGCCTAACATATACTCAATAATAGAGCTGAATAATAACTGTTATTATCATTATTATTATTACCAATCCCAGTCAGTCCTGCACACCCTTCCTATCCCTAGAAAAATCTGAAAGATCATTGTTAAAACTGAATATAAAATATAATTAAATGAGGAAGAATTTTTTTATTTTCTGAAAACTTTCCTGGAACACATTTTATTGCCTGAGGTAAAGAAAAATGCTTCTTTACCAAACGTATTTTGAAATATATCAGGAAGACAACCCACTCGTTGGAATTAATGTGTTTTCTCTTTTTCCTAATTTGGCCATCTTGTCCTTTGACAAGTTATAAACCTTTCAGTGGAATGATAAGCCAAGACTCTCGGAGTAAAATCTAGAAGAAACTGCAGATGTAAGAGGACATTGGTAACTGGTTGTGTTTGTGTTAGAGGAAATGGAGGTAACACTCTCTGACCGTATGATCTCTAATTGTAAACTTACAGATTTACGCATCATACACATGAATATATTAGCTGTTGTATTGTCTGTGTCCCGAGAGAAGGAAAGGGGTTTTTGCTTTTCTTTGTGTTTCTGGTGCTTAATTTTACACCTACCATATGGAAGGTTCTCTGCTACTTGTTAAGGGAACAAAATGGTTTCTAAACGTTAAATGCTCACAACAGGTCTCATGTGACTGCATGAACTGTTTAATAAAAACCTCATGAAAGCACTGTGTTCTGAGTTTTAAAGCAAAAACTTAATATGTTGGTTATTCTCTCTGGTTTTATTACAAAAAAAGTTAAGGCAAAATTGGGTAGAATGAAACTGAATATTCTATTTATAAAGTATGTCTGATGGCCTGAATGGGACTCAGGACAGTGTGTTGTCATGGTGACAGTATGTGGGGTTGTTCTGCACAAAGATAGTGTCAGTGAATAAAAGGAGATTATTTGAAGGAATATTCAATTACTCTTTTCTTATTCAACAGTCCTAACAACCAACATCTAGGATGATGACAATGTGGTGAAGTAGCCATGGATTTAAATTTGAGGCTACGCACTATGAACTCCAATGGAACAATAAAGAGGACTGAGTCGTTCACTCAGTAAGCATTTAATGAGCCCCTGTGTGCCAGGCAGTGTCCAGGTTTGGGACTAAATAGCTAAGATTTGCCTCTAACATAGACTGACTTCCTGGTACTGGTAAGGCGGTGTCTTAGTCCCTTTGGGCTGCAGACTGGGTAGCTTAGAAACAACAGAAATTTATTGCTTACAGTTCTGGAGGCTGGAAATCCAAGGTCAGAGTTCCAGCATGGTCAGTGAGGGGCCTCTTCTGACTGCAGACTTCTCTTTGTGTCCTCACATGGCAGAAGAATGGGACAAGGACCTGTGTGGAGCATCTTTTATAAGGGCGCTAATCCCATTCATGGGGGCTCCACCCTCATGACCTAATCACCTCCTAAAGGCCTCGCCTCCTAATGCCATCTCCTTATGGGTTAGGATACCAACATACGAATTTGGGGGGATGCAAACATTCAGATCATAGCAGGGAGTAACACTGGAAAGTTACTTGGCTTCTTTGAACCTCAGTTTCCTCATTTGTTATATCATTATACCTAGAACAGGGGATATTATAAGAATTAAAAAGAGATGTATTACAGCTACTCGGTACAGCACGTGTTGTTTCATGATTACGATACCAATTATTGTAACGTACAAGTCCATAGGTAACACACGCCAAATGGATGGCAGAGACCCTAAAGGTGATTGGAGTCCGGGGACAGTTCAGGGCCCTGAACTGACACTGACAATCATTTTCTTTGACTTTTTTCCACTCTCAAGCTTTTATTATCTATTTCATTTGGAAACATTGCCCCCTGGAAAGACCTGATCCCAGAGAACTGTCTGTTTGGCCTAAGGGACACCGAGAAAACTGTGCGGAATGTACCACTGGCTAGGCAAGAGAAACCAGCCGGAGCTTGCATCACCAGCGTCAAGGTGCAGGGTGGAGCCGTTGCTGGGAGGGAGTCAGCCAAAGAAACTGTAATATTACCCCCATCCAAGTCAGCAGTCCAAGCTGTCCTGGCGGGAGGCGTCCAACAGCCTCAACAGAGTGACCAACAGCACCAGCTAAATACAAAGGCGTTTGCCCTTTAATCCTCTTCCCTCTTCCCTAGTTTGATCCTGGAGAAGTCAGAAGTAGCAGAGCAGGAGAGAAAGAGTAGCAAAGTGTTATGGGCTGAATTGTGTCACCCCCAAAATTCAGATATTGAAGTCTTAACCCCCTAGTGCCTCAGAAAGTGACTGTGTTTGGAGATGGGGTATTTAAAGAGGTTAAAATGAGGTCACTGAGGTGAGCCCTAATACACTAAGACTGGTGTCCTTATAAGAAGAGGAAACTAGGACACAGACACACACAATGGGAAGACCATGTGCTGACACCTTGATCTTGGACTTCTAGACTCCAGAACTGTAAGAAAATTAATTTCTGTGGTTTAAGCCACCCAGTCTTTGGTACTTTGTTACAACAGCCCTGCAAACTAATACAAAGGGCAAGATGGAGGACCAGGACACCCCAGTTCCGGTATGCAAAAGTATAGACCCCTCTGTGCCAGAGGGAAGGAAGAAGCTTTAATTGATTCAGAGATAAGAAGTTTTGATATGACATTGGATTCGTAGGGCTCCAGGCATCATATTAACGATCTAGACCAGGTGTTGGCAAATTTTTCTCTAAAAGGCCAGATAGTAAATATTTTTGGCTTTGCAGGCTGTATATACAGTCTTTTTCCAGAGTATTCAATGTGCTGTGGTCGCATGACAGCAGCCATAGGCAATATGTAAACAAACGAGTGCGGATGTGACTGCATTCCAATACAACTTAATTTACGGACACAAATTCAAATTTCATGTAATTTTCACATCATGAAACATTATTCCTTTAATTTTTCCAATCATTAGAATATATAAAAATTCTTCTTGCCCGCAGGCTGGACTTCACTGACCCCTCTTTTAGGCAGCTGGACAAAGAAAACGTAAAAGAAAAGCCTACACTCTCCCTTTTAAGACTTCTTTTTGGGGGCCGGCCTGGCGGCGTAGCAGGTAAGTTCCCACGTTCTGCTTTGGCGCCCCGGGTCGCTGGGTCGGATGCTGGGCACAGACGTCCGCACCACTCATCAAGCCGTGCTGAGGCCAAATCCCACATAAAGCAACGAGAAGGATGACCAGCTATGACATACAACTACCTACTGGGGCTTTGGGGAGAAAAAGGGAAAAAAGGAGGAAGATTGGCAACAGATGTTAGCTCAGGGCCAATCTTCCTCAAAAAAAAAAATAATAATAATAATAAATAAAGACTTCCTTTTAGCTGAGCAGTTGTGTGCCCAGCTTAAAATCAGGATTTTCCTACTAAGAGTAAGGGGAGAATACATAATGGGAGGAGCCAACGTCTGCCACTGTGTCTAACACATGACAGGTGCTTGGTGACTCCTAGTTCCTTTGTCCTGAAAGCAAGAGAGGGTCTGAACTAGAATAGCACAGGTGAATGAAAAGGGCATCCAAGGTAGAATTGACAATAATTAGTTGGCTGTAGGGGGAAAGTGAAGGGTGGCCAAAAAGTCAAAGATGGTTGAGTTCAGAGCAGGCAAAACAGGGGCCACGGAGGAGGATCCGAGTTCCATGAGAAGACATTAATAGGATGGAAGAATGATTTCAACCATTTCAGTTGAAGAGGTGTGTGGCATATCCATGTGCTTGGAGCCAGGGAATTAAAGATGGTGTAGGTGATTAAGAATGTTGGACGTGGCTGAGAGCAGTACGTATAAGTGTATCATCATCCAGTTTACAAGAAATATTGGGAAAAGTTTTATTTGCTCTGCATTAAAATTTGGTAGGACAGATATTGTGATCACAGAGGAATCTGAAAACAAGGAATTACTTGTCTGTAAGTCTCCTAGTTATTGAAGCCTGAGATAGAGCCCTACATTCCTAATTCCATCTCATTTATTCTCTCTATGCTATGAAAAAGGCAGGAGGATCATTGCCTTTCCCAGTGGCATAAAATTCTCTTTCTGCTTATCAGGAATCTGCCTTTGTTTCAAGAAGGAAGAGATTCCACATCATGATGTGGGAAGTTCACGGCTCTGAAGAAAGAACAAGTATCACTGAATAACAAGGTATTTCATAAATTGGAATTTAGAAGTATAACCTTCTAAGTAATTTTTTTCCTGGAAGTGGAACTCTTATTTGCGTTAAAACAATTTGACAGGGGTCAGAGGTGGGTAGGTCTACCCAAGTACCATTAAACGTGCTCATTTTATTGTTCTCTGTCCTTTATGCTCTACTTATTCTGAACATCTTTAAACTATTCGTTACACTGCAGGGAAATCACTCAAAAGGGCTGTCTTTGTATGTCACTCATAATAAACGAAAGTGGTCCCTACCTCTCCCAACATCATCTCCTAACTTTTCCAAAACCCTAACCACATCTACAGCCTTCCTCTCTACCATGCGCCCTGCCATCAGTGTGGGCAACTTTAATGCCCAGGCTGGAAATGTCCCACCCAGGTGTCTCAGTTCCTGGACCTCCTCAGTAAAGTGAGAGAACTCACAACACCAAAGACATTAATAAAGTTGATGAATTAGAAAGCAGACAGAAAAGTAGAATTCGTAAATAAAATCAGAGCTTTTTCTTCCAAAAAGACGATAAAAATGAAAAAGGATAGTGAAGATTAATCAAGGAAAAGAGATAAAACAAAAATATATAACTTCAATGATGAGAAAGACAGTAAACCACAGACAGAATATATTTGAAAGATCATAATCAAGTATCATGTGTAGCTTTTTGCCAACAAATTTGAAGATCTAGATGAAATTGTTGATTTTCCAGAAAAATAAATTTTAAAAATTGACTCAAGAATAAATAAAAAACCTGAATAGATCAATAGTCACTGAAAAAAATGGAAAACTTATCAAAGGTCTACTTCTAAAAAATGTGCCCTGCCCAAAGAACAGATGGCTCTTGTGTTATTTCAACTATTGCTGAACATTCAAAGACAAAACCTTTCCAGTTCGTTTCAGAAAACTACCGTATCTCTAATACCAAATCTGATATAGATAGCATGACAAGTAAAACACAGGTCAATTAAATTTATGAATATGATGCTTTCCTAAACAATGAAATTTTTGATAGGATTTCCATGTCAACTAATCCCAGGTTTCTTCCTCTCCCCTCATAAATCCTCTGTTCCCATGCTGGGGTATGAAGGAGGGTTAAAGGAGCAGAAAGTGGAATTTGGAACTTCAGGAAAGATAAAAGCAGACCCTAAAATGTAGTTGTACGTAAATGCTGAGGTGTTTACAAATGACTCGCAAATTATCACAGCCTAGCTTTAAAATCTAAGGGGGGGTTGTGATTTATTAGCTCACAAGGCAAATACTGATGACTGGCAGTTCATCTAGATTCTTGAGGTTGCAACCTAGAGATCCAGGTCTTTCAGGATTGATGGATTTCTATGTCTGATTCTCAGTCTCGGGGTCAGCACAGCACAGTGGTCAAGCCAGTGACTGCTCCTTAGCTTTATCTAAGACAATCTTTTTGGCCAGATCATGCTCAGAAAATGTGATCCATGGGGGAGTGGAGGCAATATGAACACAAAAGTATTTCTTTTTTTGTGTGTGTGAGGAAGATCAGCCCTGAGCTAACATCCATGCTAATCCTCCTCTTCTTGCTGAGGAAGACCGGCTCTGAGCTAACATCTGTTGCCAATCCTCCTCCTTTTTTTGCCCCAAAGCCCCAGTAGATAGTTGTATGTCATAGTTGCACATCCTTCTAGTTGCTGTATGTGGGACGCGGCCTCAGCATGGCCGGAGAAGCAGTGTGTTGGTGCGCGCCTGGGATCCGAACCCGGGCTGCCAGTAGCAGAGCGCGCGCACTTAACCGCTAAGCCACGGGGCCAGTCGCACAAAAGTATTTCTTAATAGCTGGTTCAAAAGTGAAAGAGGAAGATTGCCAGATTCAGGTGGGAAAGCATTAGCAATCAGACACACACACACACACACACACACACACACACACTCCAAACCACGCCACGACTAAGACACCCTGAACATGGTTTAGAAGCCTGCTAGGTTGCTGCAACAACTTCTCCCATCCCACGCTCTCTCGTAACATAACCTTGTCATTCCCCCAGCAAAAGGTGGAATCTGTTTCCCTTCCCCTTAAATCTGGGCTGACATTGTGACCTCTTCTTTGTAAACTTTATATTTTAAAATAATTTTAATTTATAGAAGAGTTGCAAACATAAGGCAGTGGGTTCCTGTGCACCTGTCACCCAGCTTCCCAATATGTTAACATTTTGCAGAACTAGGGAACGTTCCTCTGATATATTTTGATCAATGGAATTCAACAGTGGTGTGGAACTTCTTCGACTGGGTGGGAAATGCTCTTTCTTAGAGCCCAACTTCCATGCAGTAAGAAGCCCAGGCTTCTTGAGAGACTCAGAGAAGAATCCAGGCCCCCAGCCAACAATCCCAGCTGAGCTCCCCACTCCCTTCCAGCAGCCAGCATCAATGTGAGTGAGGCCATTTTGGCCCTTCCAGCCATCCTGGCACCCAGCTGACACCTCAGAATGCAGGACAACCACCTGCTTAACTCATAGAATTGCGAGAAATAATGAATCATCATTGCTTTAAGCACTAAGTTTTGGGGTAGTTTATTATGCGCCAATACTTAGCTGAAACACCCGCTTTAACTAGTTTGACATTTGTACTACGCGCTAAATAAAAATAATCCAGACAAGCTGGTTTACCAGAAAGAAGAGGAAATGATCCAAAGACAGTTTAGATAAGCAGTATTCTATCCCTCTGATTCGAGCATGCTAGTCCCTTTTATTATCAAACTGAATATAAAGCAAAGGTGTTTTTAAGTGATAAACCTCAGCTTTGCCAATGAGAGACTCAAGCATCAACCTGACTAGTGGAGAAAGACTGATAAGGAGCCTTTTAAATTCTGATTGAATTAAATAATGTACATGTTTACCCATTCAAAAATTATATTTAAAAAAAGAATCTGCAGACACTTGAACTAATTTGGTTAGTCACACATTTCTTCCAAGCTTAGCTGTGAAATTAGCAGTTACAAAAATGACAAGTAAGCAGGACTCTTTGTAAACTTTCTCTCAATGACCTAGATGAGGAGTCAGCAAACTCTTTTTGTCAAGAGCCAGATAGTTTAGGGTTTGCAGGCCAAGAGACAAAATCAAGGATATTATATAGGAACTTATATAATAAGAGAGATTTTTTTTTACTGATGAAATTCAAAGTATTTTAATAATAATTGAGTACAATTTTTTGTAATATAGGTCTACTCCTGAGAAGAATACAATTCTCTTTTGTGGGGCATAATAGTCGTCTTAATTGGGGTTCAAATGTAAAAAGCATTCTTACTTAGCTCACAGATCATACAAAAACAGGTGGCAAGCAAGATTTCACGCAGTCTGTGTTTTGCCAACCTCTGCCCTGTTGAGAGAGGCAACTTTGCCGCCGGCCCTGAATAATCCTGCACATCCTTGCTTGGTATGCCAAGAATACAAGGCCCTGACTGCTGTTTACCAGGCCATTCTCAGGATGGTGTTTGCAGGAAGCAATCTGCAGGGACGAGGTATATCTCCACCAGACAAAGAATAAGCTTATTACAAAGTGGTAGATTCCCAAGAGCAGTGTTCCTCTCCTGTAATGCAACTCAATGTGTCTGCAGGCATCCATCATGGGCTTTTTGCATTGCCTCTGAGAGACTTGGGGGACATGGGAAACTCATGCAAATGAACATGAAGATTTGTCTACGGCTTTTGCTGTGAGTGATAATATTTTTTATTTCTGACCCAGGGGTCTCATGATTTCTGACCAGGGAGTCTCATGTCTTTTGCCGTCATCCATGATAACTTGTTAGCGCAGGGTAAGGTCTCAGACCCATCACAGTTCTTGCCATGAATCCATGAAACAAAAGCTAAGGTTACTAAGGGACAAGCAGCTCTACATTGGATGAAGTTAGAATGCAGGGAAGAGACCGGCCTAAGGACAATGTGCCATATCCTGGTCATAAGGGAGAGCTATGGAAGTGACATTTGGTGGAGGGGGAGGGTATAGACGGGATGAATCACCACTGAGCCAATATTACCTGTGGTCCAGACAGTGGAAGGAGCAGAGCCAGAATGGTCAAATTTTGCCAGTCTCAATTGAGAGTTTGTCATTTTTAATTGGGTCTTAGCAAAAAATATAAAAAACCCTACCAGTAATCCTTGAGCAAGAATATCCTAGAATAAAGAATTCTAAGTCAAATTCCAGAAAGAAATGCTAGTTTAAGAATCAGGTGCCCAATATGTAGCACACTAAGGGAGTGAAGAGTCTCTTTTCTAACAGGAGCCTGAAGCTTTCCTTCCTGGTACTTTTTCCACAGCATACAATAGGGAATAAAAAAATATCAGGGTTGTAATAGTTTCCTAGATTCACCACTTGGTCCAAGGTCAATACTCCCAAAATCATTACTGCCACTCACTGGGGAGGTAAAGTAGTTACTGGATAGATGCTGTCTGCATTGGTCAAGTAACATAACTTCTCTGTACCTTGTTTTCCTTCTCCATCCAATGGGAATAATAAGAAAACACAATTCAGAAAGATTTGCTTTGCACTGAGTAAAAGCCCAATAAATGTTTGCCCCTTTCTCTTCACCTTCTCCTCCTCCCTAGCATTACTATTGTTTTTGTTGTTATTATTACTTACTGAGTAGCTATCTAAGGAGCACAGTTTTGGAGAAAAGTAGTTGAAAACTCTTTTTAGAAGATATATTATGGTTGTTGCCAGAACCTCCTCATCTGACTGACCAGTTGTGTCTATACTGAATGTCTGTCACATTAGTATCTGAATGGCATCAATAAGAAATCCTGTCATTCACAGTCAGCTCTCATTGATTTTCTAGTGAGGTGAACCTTTTAATCTTAAACTTAACACAGAAATATCCTACCCTGAAAATTGAAAATCCACTTTTCCATCCAGATATTTTTTCTTTGGCTTTTTGACAGACAGAGTATTGTGCTTTCCCCAATTGTTTCACAAAAAAACTAACTGGCATGCACTGAAGGAAAGCAGGGGGAGATTGAGTAATGACAAGAGGAAGAGGACGCCCAAATCATCATCACTCACAAAATGTTTCCCCTACTGAAGGGCATGCAGGCCCTTTATGAATGTTTTCTCTTCTAGCCTATGCTTTGTTTGATACTGTAATGTATTTGTGCTGCTGTCTCCTAAATCACACATACATATACCTAGACAAGTCATAGAAATTGTCCAAAATGAAAACAGAGAGAAAAAAACAGCACCACATGAGAGACATATGTGACAATATCAAATGGCCTAATGCACAAATAATTAAAGCTCCCAATATAGAGGAGACTGTGGCAGAACAAATACTTTAAAATATAATGGCTGAGAATTTGCAAAAGTTGATGAAAGACATAAACTTACATATCCAAGAAGTTTAGCTAACCTCAAGCAGTATAAATACAAAGAACCACTTTTAGGCATATCTTAGTCAAACTGCTGAAAATGAAAGACAGATCAAAACAACAGAAGCTGAAAGAATTTGGAGCCAGCAAAAGTAGACAACATGAGCTACTAATGGCAGTTCTTCAGGTCGAAGGGAAATAATTACAGATGGAAACCTGGATCTTTAGGAAGGAATTGAAAGCACGGGAAAGAGAACTACATGGGTAAATAAAAAAATATTATTTTTATTAAAATTTTAAAGAGGCTGTTTACCACCTAAAGCAAAAATAAGCAACGTACTGTGGGATTTATAACATATGTATAAGTAAAATATATAACAATAATAGCACAAAGGCCTAGATGGTAGGTAAATGGAAAAATTTTCTAGTAAGTTTCTTACATTATTTATAAAGTGGCAGAACATGAACTCAAGGTAGACATAAATAAGTTAGGGATACATATTTTAATCGTAGAGCAGTGTTATCTAATAGAATTTTCTGAAATGATGGAAATGATGTATAATCTGCACGGTCAAATATGATAGCCACCCACCACATGTGGCTATTGAGCACTTGAAATTGGCCAGTACAACTGAGAAACTTAGTTTTTAATTTTATTTATTTTAATTAATTTAAATTTAAATAGTAACATATGACTAGTGGCTACCATACTGAACAGAACAACTCTAGAGTAACCACTAAGAAAATACAAAAAGGTGTAGCTGAAAAACCAATAAAGGAGATAAAAGGAATAATAAAAATAACTGGTGGGCCGGCCCCATGGCCTAGCGGTTAAGTGCGCGTGCTCCGCTATTGGCGGCCCAGGTTCAGATCCCAGGCGCACACCAACACACTGCTTCTCCAGCCATGCTGAGGCCGCGTCCCACATACAGCAACTAGAAGGATGTGCAACTATGTCATACAACTATCTACTGGGGCTTTGGGGCAAAAAAAGGAGGAGGATTGGCAATTGATGTTAGTTCAGAGCCGGTCTTCCTCAGCAAAAAGAGGAAGATTAACATGGATGTTAGCTCAGGGCTGATCTTCCTCACACACACACAAAATAATAAAAAAATAAAATAAAAAAATAAAAATAACTGGTTAATCCAAAAGAAGAGAAGAAAGAAAGAACAATGGAACAAAGAAGAGATGGAAGAAATAGAAAACAAATACAAGATGGTAGGCTAACACCCAACATATTAAGATTTACATTAAATATAAATGGACCAAAATCTTCAATTAAAAGACAGATTACTGATTTTTGAATAGTAACAACTACATTCCATTTATAAGAGACACGCTTTTTCTTTTCAACTAATTTCAAACTTACAGAAAAGTTGTAAGAATACACAAAGAACTCCTTTATCCAGAATCACCAGTGTTTTACATTTTGGCACTTTGCTGTCTCTCTGATTCTTCTGAACCATTTGAGAGTAGGCTTCATATATCGTATCGTTTTACCCTTGATACTTCAGTGTATATTTTCCAAGAAGAGGGCTATTCTCTTACATAACTTCAATATAGTTATCGACATTGATACAATATTTGCACTTAACATACAGCCCGTATTCCAATGTCATCAATTGTCCAACGATGTCCTTTATAGAAATTTCCCCAGTATAGGATGTAGTCCAGCATGACATATTGTATCTAGTTGTCATGTCTCTTCAGACTTTAATAATCTTCATGTCTCTTCAGTTCCTCATCCTTTCTTTCTCTCTGATGGCATTTTCAAAGAATATAGGCCAATTATTTTACAGCATTTCCTTCAATTTGTTTTTTTCTGACGTGTCTTTATGATTAAATTCAGGTTATACATTTTTGCTAAAATACTACATGGGGCCAGCCCAGTGGTGTAGTAGTTAAGTTCATGCACTCCACTTCAGCGGCCTGGGATTCGCAGGTTCAGATCCTGGGTGTAGACCCACACACCACTCATCAAGCCATGCTGTGGCAGTGTCCCACATACAAAATAGAGGAAGATGGGCACAGATGTTAGCTCAGGGCCAATCTTCCTCAACAAAAGGAAGA
The DNA here is from genome assembly GCF_057802395.1 of Ceratotherium simum simum. Lineage (NCBI taxonomy): Eukaryota > Metazoa > Chordata > Mammalia > Perissodactyla > Rhinocerotidae > Ceratotherium > Ceratotherium simum. The sequence continues at coordinate 50,937,701 of NC_141918.1, read as the reverse complement.
AGATTGGCAATGGATGTTAGCTCATGGCCAATCTTCCTCACTAGAAAAAAAAATACCACATAAACAATGTTGTGATCTTTTCAAAATATCACATCCGAAGGCACATGATGTCTGTTTTCCCTTATTAGTAATGTTAATTTTGAAAACTTGGATAACACTGCAAAGTTACCATTTTTCCTTTTATGGTTAATAAACAACTTCTGAAGAAATTCTTTAGATGATGTAAATATTTTCCTCATCAAATTGTTCCCCTATTATGCTAAATGCTACCATTGAAGTTTTTAATTACTATTATTGATGATTCTTGCCTGAACCCATTTTTAATATGATGTTCTAAATGATGATTTTTAAAACTCCATATGTTTTCTATATTTATCTATTGGCATTCTAATATAAAGAAAAGCCCACACGTATACTTTCTTTTTTCTTTCCTTCCTTCCCTCTCTCCCTCTTTCTTCCTTTCTTTCTTCCTTTCTTTCTTTCTTTCTTTCTTTCTTTTTCTCTCTCTCTTTCTTATTAGTATGGACTCTTGGAATGTTATTTTATTTAGTAAATTATAACTCATCATTGTCCTTACCTATTCTGATGTTCAAACTTTCCCAGATGTGGCTAGTGGGAGACCCTTAAAGCTGGTTCCTGCATTCTTTTGGCATGCCCCAATTTTATTTTAAGTGCTTCCTTAATTTCTGGCACAACAAAATATGCCAGGATCATTTTTTTTTTAATCTTCTCTGTCCAGTAATGAACCCAATCATTCTTGAAGCATATCTGCTTCCTTTTAATGAGGAAAAATTTAGAAACCAATATTCAGGCAAAGAGACACATTAAATATCAGAACACAGATAGGATAAAAGAAAAAGGTTGAAAAAGTTCTACCATCCAGATACTAATCATTAGAAAGCTGGCATGGTTATATTAATATCAGATAAAATAGATTTCAAGATAAAGGATATTACCAGAGGTAAAGTAGGATATTTCATAATAATAAATGGGTCCATTCATTAGAAACACATAACAATCCTAATTATGTATGCATGTATATAATAATGGTGCTTCAAAAGAAATGAAACAAAAAATTAAACAGGAATAAAGAAAAATGGACAGATTTACAGTCATCAGAGTTTTTTTTATCATACATCTCTCAGTAATTGATAGAACAGGTAGGCAAAAATCAGTGAGAACACAGAAGTTTTGAACAACGTTAAACAAATTAACTTAATAGTTGTTATAGAACACTACAACAAATGACTACAGAATACACTTTGTTTTCAAGGTCACAAAGTACATATACCAAAGCAGATCATGTGTAGGGTCATAAAGGGGGATTAAAATTTTAAAAGTATGTTTCCTGACCATAATAAAATAACCTAAAAATCAATAAGAAAAAGAAAACAGAAAAATCTCTGAGCAATCTTTTGTTTTCAAATAACTAAAAGATCAAAAACAAAACAACAATAGAATTTAGAAAATGTTTTTGACTGAGTAATAAAGAAAATATACTATATCAATGTTTGTAAGATGCAGCTAAATCAGTGCTTAAAGGGAAATTTAGTTATAAATATATATAAATTAGAAAAAAAGAAGAGTTAATATCAATCATGTATACTTCCATTTCCAGAATCTAGAAAAGGAAGCATAAATTAAAGCTAAAGAGAGTAGAAAAGATGAAATAACAAAAAAGAAATTAATAAAGGAAATCTGTAAAGTGAAAAACAACAAAGAAAATCAACAAAGTAAAAATTGGTTTTTTGAAAAGACAGATCAGAAAAATAAGAGAAAAACCACAAATTACCAATGTGAGGATGGAAAAAAGGGAATTCCATTACGTAACCTACAGATATTAACATGATAAAAATGGAATATTTTATGAACAACTTTATGGTAACATATTTAACAACTTAGATAAAATGGATAAATTTCTTGAAAAAAACAAAATACCAAAACTGATATGAGTATACAGAAAATCTGAAGAGTTGTACATTGTCTTCAAAAAGTGAATGTGCAACTGAAAACCTTCCCACAATGAAAAATCTAGGCCTAGATTCTCCTTTGGAGAATTTTACCGAACATTTATGGAAAAAATGATCTCAATCCTATACAAATTCCTACAGAGAATAGAGAAAGAGAATACTCCATGAAGCATTGATTTATGAAGTCAGCATAACCCTACAACTAAAACCTGAAGAGGATATTATTAGCAAAAGACATTAGACCCTTATCTCTCATAAACAAAGATGGAAAAAATCCCTAAACTAAATAGTAGCAAATGCTATCCATGGATATGTAAAGAGAATATTATATCATTACCTAGCGGCAGCATTGCAAGGTTGGTTTAACTTGAAAAAAATCCATCACTGTAATTCACCACATTAACAAAATAAAAGGGAGAAATATATGATCATCTCTGTAGAAGGAAAAAAAAACTTTGATAAAATTCAACGTCTGTCATGGTCAAAAAAAAAAACAAAAAACCTCTCCGCAACAGGAAGAGAAGGAAACTTTCTCAAGCTGAGAAAATATATCTACCAAAAAATCTTTGCAGCTAATATCATATTGGATGCCTTTCCCCTAAGATCAAAAAGAGGGCAAGGATGTCCACTCTCTCTACTTCCATTCAACAATGTAATAAAAGGCCTAGCTCATGTAATAAAAAAAAATAAGTCATAAAGATTGGAAAGATACAAGTAGAACTATCATTATTTGCAGATGATATGACTGTAAATAAGCGAGAAAATCCAAAAGAATCTACGCACTACTAGTACTAATCAGTGAATTTAGCAAAGTCGTCTAATATAAGATCAAAGTTTTAAAAAGACAAAGGCATTTCCATGTACATGCAACAAACCACTGTATACTTAAATTTAAAGAAACAATCCATTTACAATCGCTTAGAAACAGTTAATACCTAGAAGTAAATTTTACAAAAGAAAAGCAAATTCTTCTACACTGAAAACCACAAGCGAAAACTACCGCTGAGAAAAAAATTAAAGACCTAAATAAATGGAAAGCTATACCACCTTCATGGATCAGACTCAATATTGTTAAGCTGTTAATTACAATCCCAAACAAAATACCAGCAGCCATTTTTTTATAGATGTTAATAAACTGATTTTAACATACATACGGAGAAAAGGACCTGAAGTAGTCAAGGTTATCTTGGCAATGAAAGACAAAGTTGGAGGAATTACATTAAAAGATTTCAAGACTTATCAAAAAACTACACTAATTAAAACACCAAATTTCCTATTTGGCATAAGGATAAAGCCTAGATTAATGGATCAGAATGGAGAGCCCAGTCACTTGATGTTCAACAGAGATGCCAATAAAATGTAAAGTGAGAAAGAAAGGTCTTTTCAACAAATGTGCTGAAGCAAATGGATAGCCATAGAGAGATAAAAACGTGAACTTAACTCCTTCCTCACATCATTGACAAAAATTAATTCAAAAGGGATCATTGACCTTAGTGTGAAAACTAAAACTATAGTTTCTAGAAGAAAATAGAAGAATATCTTTTTGACTCTGGGATAAGCAAACTTCTTAGATAAGGCACAACAAGAACTAACCATTAAAGAATCCAATTACAAATTGAATTTCAGCAAAATTTACCTTTCTCTGAGGATCCTAGCACTACTTTAATTTTTTCAGGCCTTAAAAGAATGCTATAGGTCCCATCCTTGACTTATCGTTGTCCTGTGTTTTCATGGCCGTAGCTGTGATTCAGTGAGAAACAGTTTCATTATCCAACCTGCATCGTCTGGACTCTACACTCCTTCAATTCTGCTTGCAAATTGGCCAGTTTTTTTCTGAGGTCATTTCTTTCTTACAACAACCTGCCCATGCTGTCAACATTCTGCCTTGAAACATCTTTCTAATTCCTCAAGTTTATTAGGTACATTTTCCGCCTTGCAGGGTATAGCAGATAGTTTAGCTAAATGTTTTCCCAGCGCATAACACAGATTGTAAGTTTTCCAGTTTCCTATACTGGTTTCCACACCACCTGCCCCCCAGTCCTGAAGACAATACCACATATTTTAGGTGATTGTAAAGGCAGCACCCCACTTCTAGTACCAACGTCTATGTTAGTCCATTTTTGCTACATAATAGACAAACTCCGAATTCAGTGGCTCACGACAATGAACACTAATTTTCATCCTCACAGGTCTGCACAGTGCAGCATTTTGGCTGATCTAGGCTGAGCTTCGCCACGCCAAGCTGAACTCTAGGCTTCAGGTCCAGATTTTTTTTGTTGCAAGTATCTTCATTCTCAGACCTTTACAAGGGGCACCAGCTACCAGGGACAGATCAAAGGAATGCTTTTGAAGACTTCGCTGAAGTCATGTACACTAATATTCCAATGGCCAAGTCATGTCATATGGCCCAGCCCAACACCAAATGGGCAGAGAAGTACATTCTACCTACCATGACACAGTGAGGAGGTGAAACCAGGTGGAGGGAAGGACTGGGAACAGTTATCCAATCCACTACCTCAAACCAAAGGCAACATCAACTTAAATAAAAGCACACTAAATCCATTTTCACTAAAATCAGAAATAAGACCATGATCATTGCTATCAGCAATATTAGCTAATGTAGCATAGTAAAACAACAACATTAGCTAATGCAACATAATGAAATAAATGTAAATTTTTAAGAAATTTATTACTGTGTCACCTGAGTAAAAACCACGTGGCAAAATTAACTGAATCAGGCAAATTCATATTCAGTGGAAGAGGAGCCCAAATCAGCATTAGAATCTTTGCACAGGAAAACTTATTTTACAAAACTTGTTTTTTTTTTTTTACAATTTTAGGCACAGTAGATCAGCAATCATCTTTTCTCAAACATAATTTTTCAAGGGAAAAAAACCCCTTATCCCCCAAAGACTACTTACTAAAATCTTATAGAGCAGTTAGGAAAAAAAAGCTATTGTTCATGATCAGGTGTTTGTAAAATTTCATCATTGTGCAATGTACAATGATGAAATTCTAGGAAACGGAAGGCAGCAGAGACCTTGAAGTTTCTCAAATGGCTACACCTGGTTTGTCTTATCGCTGAAAAGGATGCTATTTATCCACATGAGTGAGTCACTGTTGTAGAACTTCTGTTATTCTCTGCCCATTTTCATTTCTTCTCATTGTCATTAATTTCTAGTGTCTGAAAATTAAGTAATAAATCAAACATAGCTGGAGGGCCTCCTACCACGAACGTTTTTGTTTCTGAACGAGAGCGAAACACTGGTACTCCGGTCACTTAGCTGCAACAGCATGAGGAGAAGACACATCCACCCACCCTACCCACGCTGATCCCCTGAGTTGTTTCCCACATGACACAGCTCGGCCTGCTAAGGTACAGGACTGTGAGACGCGCTCCACATTTCATGCCTCCCCTCCGATCAGCACTCCCTTCTGATTCTTGAAAGCAAGAGACCTGCCACAGCTGATCCCGTTCTAAACATTTCTCAAGCAAGTAGATTCTATATTTAGAGGGCATTTGAGAATTGAAATCATCACCCTAAATCACGAGTAGAGCTTTTCCTCTTGGGCTTCCTTAACTATAGAAGGTTATTTTCAAGAGCTGCACAAAGCATGTAAGACAAAGCAAAGAGAACACAGTATTTGGAGGGAAACGAGGAGAATAATGTGGAGGCAGAACCAACCAACGAAATGTAAAAAGTAGGCCAATCCTGCAACTTTGTATAAATCAGTGGCAGAGCAAGCAAATCTCTCTCCAGATCCACATTACAGGACACAACCGAGTGAGATCAAAACCAGGTGAATTTACACAATGCCGGTTTTGTAATATTATCTTGCCTGTACACATCAAACATGGTACTCTCTTCAGTGCATTTCGCTGGAACCAAATGAGACTTTATTCCTGAGGATATTTCATTTCTGACTACAGTAGCCACTGAGAAGAGCTGGTGATGGTTTGCTTATCAGTGAGCTCACTCTGCATACTTGGAGCCTGATTTTCTATCATCTTATTTGGATATAAAATCCAGTTGGAGAGAAATATAGTATGCGCTTCTTTATCTGGAATCAAAATACTCAGAAAAGTAAAATAAGTAGACTGGGAAAAACAATGAAAATGTTGCTTAGAATGATGACCACAAGGCACTACTGGAGGACCTAAAATGCCTCCTGACGTCTGAAAAATAAATTATGAACAGTGTAATTTTATTGTAAAGAGCTGATTTATTATATTCAAATTGTTTGAAAATTGGTTATTCATTTATTCAGTCGACAAATATTTATTCAACATCTACTAATTCTTGTTTTAATGAGGGGCAATGGACAAAATTACCCAAAAAGTAGAGTCAAGATTAAGATCCCTATAGGAGCTACCCAGATAGAATGATACAAAAGGAGCTTGGACCCTGAGCCTGACAGAGTTAAGTTGCAGACTTGCTTGCTTCTTTTCCTAGTATATTCATCCTCAAGAATGTTGAGTGATTTCTTCCTCGATTGCTCATCTTTTCCCATTCATCTTGAATGACATCCTAACTAACCATCGATACCTGACACAATTCACACTTTCCTTTAACACACGCTTCACTAAAGAAGATACTCGTTTTATATCTGCTGAATTGAGTATATAAGAACGTACATTTTTTTTTTTTTCCCCTGAGGAAGATTCACCCTGAGCTAATATCTGTGCCAATCTTCCTCCATTTTGTATGTGTGTCACCACCACAGCACGGCCACCAACGAGTGGTGAAGGTCCACACCTGGAAACCCAACCCGGGCAGCTGAAGCAGAGCTCGCTGAACTTAACCAGTAGGCCATGGGGCCGGCCCCTAACGTAAATATTTTTCATAGCACATTTATCAATTAAGAAAATTCAAGAAATCATTCACGTAAAACCAGGACTTTTCACATTCAGAATACATTTCAAGAGATAGCATCTGTGGCTCAGTAAATAAAGTACAGAGATTTTCTTATAAATGATTTCATCAAGTAGAACGACCTTTCAAAGTCATGGCCAGATTATCAGACAATGACATGCAATATATCTAGAATTTAATCAGAGGTTGTCTTAATATCTCTAAGAGTTATGTGTTTGTAAAATACAGGAAGCACATGAGAAGAATGTACGTCAAATTCAAAGACCTTTTGAATTAAATGGAAAAGATCTTTAAATATCTTAAGAGCTTTGTGGCAGTTTTGAAACAAGGTCACATATTCGTTGACACTCCCGCCATAGACAGGAGGGGTCTTTATCCCCTCCTATTGAATATGGATGGGGCTTCTGACTTTTCAACCAATCAAGCAGCTGTGAACCCTATGTGACTTCTGAGGTTAGATCACAAAAGGCCACACAACTTCCACCTTGCTTACAGGAACACTTGCTCTTGGTGCTGAGGGGTGATGCAAGACATCTGAATACCCTGAGGTCACATTGCCAGAGAGGCCACAGGTAGGCATTCCAGCTGACAGTCCCAGCTAAGCCCCACCTTCCAGCCATTCCCCCAAAGTACCAGACATAGGAGTGACCATTTGGGGTTCAGCTGGATGATCTTTCTTTTCCACGTGGTGTTCACGGATGTCACTTTGTGGAACAGGAGAAGGAACTAGCTGATTGCTGCCCAAATTCCTCACTCACAAAATTGCAAGATGTAATTTTAAAAAAATTTTTAAGCCACTAAGTTTTGGAGTGGTTTGTTACCTAGCAACATGGAACAAGACCCTTCTGCCAGCACCCCCTGAAAGAACAAAAAGAACATAAGAGAGTAATTTATGTGGCTGCGGAATGGGGGTCTCATACTCCATGAGTAGACAAAAGAATTGGGTAATAGATAACCTAAACAGAGGAATACGGACCATGAGGGACTATGGACCACGCTATTTGGGGAGTCATAATACGATAGGTCAAAACATGTCCCATCAATGTCATCAACAAGAATCCAATCATTGTCCCAGGCGAAATCCTCCACTCTTAAGGAATTTCAACTAGCAGAGAAGATATCCTTCAAAATTGTTTGCAGTGGCATAATTATTTCCTTGATGATTAAACATCGTTCAATTCCGTAAGGATTTAGAATTAAACATAGGAATGCATAAATAATCAAAACCACAGTATTAATATTTGTGTTAATGAATCTGTGCATTTTTAATATTTTATGTACTTATGTTCATAAAAATTTGGCCAATTAGAGTAACAGATCAGCCTTGTAATTCTAATTTAAAATGTATAATTGAGTAATTAATTCAGACTTGTGATTCCAGAATGAAATCTTATTAAGTTTATGAACAGTTTGAGTACATTTAAGAGAACTCGAGTTTCTCCAATATTATAAGTTCAATTTTTAAATATTTTTAGGGTACTCAGGAAGGTTTCTTTTAGTTAAGTCACATAGTTTATGCACCAAATGAATTTAAAATATTTTAAGACATTTCGCAAAGTTTCCAAAATGGGATAAATATAGTTTAAAGCCAATATATTTCCTAATTTAAACTCCTTACAAAAGAATTTCCTCTTGCCATAAATTTGCTAAGAGCTATTCTTATCCTTTCTCTCCTGGGGATTTAACAGAGCCGTCTAAGAAGTATGACTGGTTACTGCCAGAGGAAAGAAAAAAAGGAAATTCTCCCTGAACAAGGGTGAAGAAGAGTCTGTTAATTATCAGCAACAGAGACCAGCTCAGCAGTTTCTGCACAAAAGGAAAGTCTGCCTTGAAAACCTCCCCTCGCCTGTCAGGGCTCCGAGCTGCTCGTGGAGCTCTCTCTGCCACTCAGCTGCATGCAGATAAGCGGATGAGCACCTTTAAATGAGTGACACTGCAAACAACACTCGGGGAGATTCCCCGAAGTGAGAACAGGACCTGTTACCTATACCGGCTCTTCTCCTTTAAGTGACAATGACAGTATAAACCCTTCTTCCCGGAACGTAGAGGGCCTTTCCATTCCACCTCCAGAAATAAAGAAAGAAATGAAATACATATGAAAAAACATATTCTTAAAATCAAGTCTCGCTATTGGACCTACCCCACCCTTTGCTGATGTTTCCAGAAATGTGCACATACACTGTTGTGGGCAACAGCTCAATCTCTGGTATTTACCTGAGCTATGCCTCTTTCCTTCTTATATCTTTCAAGGTTATAAGTTCGTCAACCCATTTTCCTCTGTACCTCAGCTCTCAATGTTTAGTTCGGGCCATGTCGTTCTAATGATACATTTGGATATGCTTCTACTCTTTCTGGCTTAGAAAGCCAAGGATACCCACTCACAGGTTCACTGGCCATTGCTACTTCCAGAGGCAGAGACTGTTGTCCAGGCAACTGGGCTCAAAGCTTCCCCTCACCCAGCAGGGCAATAGCTGACACCTTATCTCATCAGCCTCCTTCTCCGTGTGTGTCTCAAATATTAGTTTCCTTACAATTGTTTTGACTTTCTACAAACCACTATCAAAGTGGTCAACCTATAATATTGTTTGACCAGATCCCCTTCCTGTTCCTGGGAAATCGCCCAGACCCCATTGTGTGCCTATAGCGGGACTCGCCATCTTCTTACCCGGATTCACCACCTTGGCAGCACCTAACCTCCAGATGAACCATTAGAGTCAGTCTCCAGTTTGCTTTCTACCTGGGATTGAGGAAAAAAAACAATAATTCTTCTTGTTAGGGGTTTAATTGTGTTAAGAGTATGTTGTCTAATTTCCTCAAATTTGTGAATTTTCCAGTTTTCCTTCTGTTATTGATTTCTAGTTTTATTTCATTGTGGTCAGAGAAGATGCCTTGGATGATTTCAAACTTTAAAAATTTATTGAGACTCGTTTTGTATTGTAACATATGGTCTATCCTGGAGAATGTTCCATGCACACTTGAGAAAAATGTGCATTCTGCTGGTTTGGGGTGGAGTGTTTTTTATATGTCTCTTAGGTCTAGTTTGTTTATAGTGTTGTTCAAGTCCTCAATTCCCTTATTGATTTCTGGTTAGTTGTTCTGTCCATTATAGAAAGTAGAGTAGGGACGTATCCAACTATTATAGTAGCACTGTCTATTTCTCTTTTTAACTCTGTCCATTTTTGCTTCATATATTTTAGAGTTCTTTTGTCAGGGGTGTATATGTTTATAATTGTTATATCTGCTTAATACTGAAGCTTCTCTGTATCCATTCAGAAACTTAAAGGACCATAGCTTTTTTCCAAGATGCCCAGGTAACCTAACACTAGATTGGGCAACCTTATGTTTTACAGTTTAATATTTAACATAATATTTGGGGTATATACAGTAGGTGCTACAATGCAGGATCTAGAAGCTTTTGTATGGTTAATAAATTATTAATTTAAATAGAATTTTTTAAAACAGGAAAAAAGAATGATTAAGAAAATGAAATAGATTTCTAATTAAATCTGAAATGAAAATCAATTATAGAAACCCCTGCAGAGCTTCCGCCTTTGTGAAAATGTTACAATATGCAATTTATGTAAATACCAGATTCTTTGCGAGAGGCACCACTCGCAGTAAACGAATTTTATTTATGTCAATGCCTGTCACGATGCTCTTAGTAATTTTGTAATCCAAAGAGTGAATCTTCTATAAAGTATCAAAAAGTGCATTTTCTAGTTCTCTACCATGAAAAAGTAATTTGATCTAGTTCCAGGCAGCTGTGCTCTCTTCCTTTACTGCTTCTTTATAGCGTCCTCCTGTGTAATTGATCCCAGTGCCCAGACGTGAGAGCTGCTGCTTTGTCAAAACTTGAAAGAATATGGAAGATTAGTGCCCTGTGCTTTTGATGCCTGTCAGAAAATTTCAATAGGTGAGTTAAGAAGCCTGAGTGAGTCAGAGAATCTTTAAATAATGAGACAACCAAAGTTAGAAGGTGTAAAGCAGCTTAAAAAAGAAAAGCAAGTAGAAAAATAAAAGGTCCTGTTTAATGCTTAAGTATGGACTGTATGCTGGTGCTGCAAATAGGTGGAAATGATCCCAGGCTCACAAAAGGAATATATGATCCGCAAATATGCATTGGTTTGATTTGCTTTTACCTACCACATCTGCTCAGTCCATAATTCCTCCATTTGGAAATGCACTGGTCCCTTCAGGGACAGTGAGGGAATAAAGCCAGATATAGTGAGTAGCTTAATTCTTCCCTATCACCACCTCTCCCAACACACAGACACAGAGGTCACTTCTAATCAGCCTTCATGGGAGTGATTAATTGCTCCAGAAATGGGGCTGGGACTGGGGCCAGGTCTCCTGTCACCAGATTTGAGGCTGGGCAGGGAAGTGGGGGTGGACTACTCCGGCAAAGGAACAAGTGAGTTGATCTGAGGAGGGCACAGGTGGCCTGAATTCTTCCTCCGGGGCTCTGCTGAGCTGCAGCTGACCTGCACTGCCAAGAACCAGATAGATGTAGAGAGCGAGAGGCAAGAGAAGACCTGCTAAGAGGGTCTGATGGGGAAGGGCAGAGCGGGGGACTGGCCCAGCCTGTGGAGGCAACACGGACATTTATACAACACCTACAGTTCATGAATGATTTTTGTCTTCACTATGCTATTCATTTTTTAACAAATGAATTATGGAAGAGGCAGAAAATATCATTATCCCCAGATAATATAATGAACCCCATTTATTTTCATAAATAAAGAAATTGAGGCTTGCCTAAGATCACAGTCTTAGTGAGGATACAGCTGTAACTCAAATCTACATCACTTCACGTCTCTTAAGCTTGTGTTATTTAGAATATCAGCCCCAAATAGCTTAGCTGTGGATCAAAACACAATGCAGTAATGCAAGTCTTCCAAGGTGGCTGGAGCTGAGTTTGTGGTGGAGGTGGATGGTAAGAGGTCTGGCTTGGTTTATAAGCTGTTTTCAAGAATTTGTAATTTATTCTAAAGGCAATGGGAAGAATATGTTCAAGTTTATGTTTTAAAACAGGGATCACTAAACCATGGTCCATAGGCCAGATCTGGTCCACTGCCTATTTTGTAACCAGCTTTGTTGAATCACATCCACGTGCATTTATTTACATATTGTTTATGGCTGATTTCATGCTACAATAGTAGATTTGAATAGTTGCAACGGAGACTGTAGGGCTCGCAAAGCCTAAAATAATTACTACCTGGCCCTTTACAGAAAAAGTTTGCTGACCTCTGTTTTAGAAAGATCTCCCTGGCTGTGATTTTGATTAGACAGAACCAAGATGAGAGGCAGTAAGCCCAGCCAGAAGACTACCTCAAAAGTCTTAGTGAGGGGGCCGGCCCCGTGGCTTAGCGGTTAAGTGCGCGCCCTCCGCTACTGGTGGCCCAGGTTCAGATCCCGGATGCGCACTGACGCACCGCTTCTCTGGCCATGCTGAGGCCGCGTCCCACATACAGCAACTAGAAGGATGTGCAACTATGACATACAACTATCTACTGGGGCTTTGGGGGAGAAAAAAAGGAGGAGGATTGGCAATAGATGTTAGCTCAGAGCCAGTCTTCTTCAGCAAAAAGAGGAGGATTAGCATGGATGTTAGCTCAGGGCTGATCTTCCTCACAAAAAAAAAAAGTCTTAGAAAGGATGAGAGCCTGAAGTTAGGTTGGGGCAGTGGCAATGATTTAAAAAATGCTGAGGTGAAGACTTGAAAAGACTTGGAGACTGGATATGTGAGTTGAGGAGGTGGAAAGATAAGAATGATTCCAATTACACTATTAGATATATATTTTTTAAGATGGTAATTGAAAACACAGGATTAGATGCTTCACTCAGGGAGAGAGTGAAGAGTGAGAGAAGAGGCCCTAGGCAGAGCCTCGAAGAACATAGACGTACAAAGGCTGGGCAAACAGACAGAAGCATTCAGGGAAGGTTTAGAAGGAGCTCTCAGACAGGTAAGAGGGCCACCAAGAGTCAGCAGTGTCAAAGGTGCCGCTGGATGGAGGCGAGCACTCAAAACTTGCCATTGGATTTGTCAAAAAGGAGTAGTTTCTGCAGAAAGGCAAGGGGCGTACACCAGACCCTGGTGGGCTGGGGAAGGACAAAGAGGTAAGGAAGTGGGGACAGAAGCAGACACAACACTTTCAAAATGCTTGATTCTGAAGGGAAAGGTAGAGATAGCAAGGCAGCTGCAGGGAGACCTGGGATTGGGTGACAGTTTCATTTTTTGTTCTTTGTTTTTTAATAAAGGAACTCTGAGCAAGCTTAATAATGAGCAGGAGAAGCCAGTAAAGGGAGAAGCTGTAGATTCAGGGACAAGTGGGGCTAACCAATGGAGGATGCCTGCCAAGGAGGCCAGAGGGAAGAATCTAGAGTAAGCAGCAAACAAGACCATCTATTGAGAGTGAGAGAGGCTGCCGCAGGATAGGTGGTTTGAATAGTCATAGATAATGGAGAAGAGAAGGATAACTAGGGAAATCCAGAATTGCCAGGCAAAACTAACGTTCCAGCTGAAGATCTGTGAGCTGTATTAAGAGTTTGAGTAGAAATCTAAACACAAAATTTCAGGAATAAGAAGTTGCAACAACTCAGAATCCAGCTGAGAGAAGTAGTATCTAAAGTTTTCAGTATAAGAGACATCTATTCTTCCATTTCTGTGAATATTCTAACTTCTGGCCTTGAATCAAATTGGAGCTCCAAAAGACCACACACATGGACCACAGAACTTAGCCCCTCATAGAAGTGTCTTCATTAAGTTTTAATGAGATTTTCTGGCCTTTCTGAGCTACCCAGAGAGGTGTCCGTTCTTCTGAGTTCCTGTTGTGACTTAAAGGGAAAATTTCACAATGTCCAGAGCCCCCGACCTGCAGATGAAAGATGAAGATATCCTCAAATTCCTCACAGCAGGAACCCTCTAGTAACCCCAACCTTGACTTCCAAATGGAAAGGTACTTCTACAAAAGGAAAAGTGATGGCATTACCTCATAAATCTGAAGAGAACCTGGGAGAAGCTTCTGCTGGCACTCATGTCATTGTTGCCCATTGAAAACCCAGCTGATGTCAGTGTCCCATCCGCCAAGAATACTGGCCAGCAGGCTGTGCTGAAGTTTGCTGCCACTGGAGCCACTCCTATTGCTGGCCACTTCACTCATGGAAACTTCACTAACCAGATCCAGGCAGCCTGTCGAGAGCCAAGACTTCCAGTGGTTACTGACCCCATGGCTGACCACCAGCATCTCACAGAGGCTCTTATGTGAACCTGCCTACCATGGCTCTGTGTAACACAGACTCTCGTCTACACTCTGTGGACGTTGCCATCCTGTGCAGCAACAAGAGAGCTCATTCAGTGGGTCCGACGTGGTGGATGCTGGCCTGGGAAGTTCTGCGCGTGCACGCTACCATCTTTTGTGATGGTGACCCATGGAAGGTCATGCCTGATCTCTACTTCTACAGAATCCTGAAGAGATTGAAATGGAAGCGCAGGCCACTGCTGAAAAGGCCTTCACCAAGGAAGAGTTTCAGGGTCAATGGAGTGCTCCAGCTCCCAAGTTTACTGCTTCTCAGCTCAAGGTCGCAGACTGGTCTGAAGGTGTGCAGGTGTCCTCCGTGCTTATTCACAGTTCCCTACTGAAGACTGGAGTACTCAGCTGCCGCTGAAGACTGGTCTGCAGTTCCCACTGCTCGGGCCACTGAGTGGGTGGGAACAACCACTGAACGGTCTTAAGCTGTTCTTCCACAGACTCTTAAACATAAAATGGAAATAAGATTGACAGAAAATAAACACTTTCTAAAAAAAAATCTGATTTCTTCTAGCCTATAGATTGAAGCCCAAATTCATTGGCATTTGTAGTAAAGACCCTAGGTTGGTCCTAATCTATGTTAAACCTAAGACTCAAGTGAGTCTGAAGATGTCTGGAAGACTGATAGGAAAGACTCTAGAAAGGTCTTTATATGAGAGTGAGAGAAGCCAGAAGGGAAACACGTCTTAAGGGACAAGAGAATCAATGTCTTCAATATTGATCCTAGAAAAGTTCACCAATTACAATTTCACCAAATTCTCTATGAGGCAATGAGCACAAGGTATCAGCATCGTTGGTACCAAGAGTTACAGTTCAAGTGCTTGCTTATTAGGAGTCAAGCACTGTTCCAGGTCCTTGACCAACATTGTCTCACTTAATACAGCAACATTCTGGGAAGTATTACTATTGATCCCCTTTAATGGATGAAGAAACTGAGCCTTGAGACACAAAGTAACTTTCCTGAGATCACACAGCTGGTTATTAGTAGCATCAAGATTCACATTGGTAAGCCAAAGCTATCCTAGACACCTCTCTGATGATAGGAGTATCAGCCCACAAAGTCAGGTGTACAAGAAACTTTTGAAAAATTCTATAACTCAGCTTAATCTCTATTTTAAGCCTTACCCTGGAACGTTTTTGAGGCGTTAACCGGGGTTCTCAAGGTTTTACCCCTCCCATTCCTCTCTGAGTTAATGACATTGTTTGGGGGCTTCTGTGGCACCAAGGCATTGGGTGTGCCTTAGACTTTAGTAATCTGTCCACACTAGATACTACTAAGACAGCCGTTGTCCCACCAATGTGGCCCCTAGGCTATGGGCCAAAACTTGTCAAGTACAATAGATCAGGTTCTTTTGCTCTTGTAGTAGTTTTCAATGTAGAATTAGATTGCCTTTGTGCATGGCACACACTCCAGAGTTTTGCACCAGCCCCACTAGTCTCCCAGTTACACCACTCCCAACCTCACATTTATGTGACCCACCGGGATCCTGGACACATTGAGTTTATGACACTGGTTAGAGAACCCACAAAGCTTCAGTCTCCATGGTCTTGCTTGCCTTAGTCCCTTCTGCTCTTGGCACCTAAGACCTCAGAGCTCTTGCCGCCCCTCTGATAGCACTGCCAGAAAGCAGGGCATGAGCTCTCCCATCTCTTTCTCCACAGCCCTGGGCCCTGGGGAATATTTCTCATCTTATGAAATCCTTTACCCACCATGCTTATTTAGGTCATTTTTCCTGGGCCCGCAAATTTTCTCCTTTCTCCAGGGCTTTGGATTTGGAAAACAAAAGCCAGGATTTCCAAGTCGATCCTGCCGCCTCCTCTCTGGAGGCGAGGAGGGCAAGATTTATGAGCATTTCAACAAAGAAATAACAGGGAGGAAAAAATAGGATAATATAGGATAAGACAACACCAAAATAGTATCTTGCCACTTGGAGTTCCTTAGAAGAAAAATGCCACTTAACTATAAGGAATGAAGTATAGAATAAAGGTCATTGGATGACTTGTGTAAGAGCTCCACTAACTTAGCTTCTGGCACCAACCCAACAACCACGCAGAAGGGCAGAATATGCAAAATACAGCTCAATGCGCTAATATCCAAGAAAACTAGAAGCTGAAAAAGCTGTGCTTTCCCAGCATCCTCACATAAGAGAATTGTACAAACCTCTTTCCAGCACATATTTGCTAGCATTCTGATGGCCTGCCCATTCACCCAGTGAAACACTTGCTGGTGGTGTGAGGTCATGTAGTGCTGATACTATTTCGTTCATTGTCCCATTTCTAATATGTGCTGGGTCAACCCCATCAGGGCTTTTATAAGTGGAGTCATTTTCTTTTTAAATTGTGGTCAATTTTCTGTGTCCTCTCTGCTCTTCTCTTTCTCCCAAGATGGCAGCTGGGAAAAAGGAATATTAAAAAATGATGAAGGACAAAATAGATGGAGAATGCAACATGGCATTTGTGGTTTTTTGTCTGTTTTTCTCTAAGTGTGGCTCTTCAAGGCAGAGTCTCATGAGTCTGTCTATAGCAAGTCCTTTATATGAAATGTTTTCTCCTGAAAAAGAGTGATAATTGCTATTTCTCCTGCAATCTGGCACCCTCTAAAAGCCCAGATTAGCTTTCACCTTAAGACAATGCTACTTCTATCAAGTTGTACATGAAAATATGTTCCAGGCCTGTAGCCTGGGTTCAGAAGTATGGAACATGGAGATCAGCGAGCAAGCTGGGTGTGGAGGTTGGGGCAGGTAGGAGGTATGCAAGGTAAAAGGTGGGGCAAAGAGACAGTGAGGGGGCCGGCCCCGTGGCTTGGTGGTTGAGTGAGCGCGCTCCACTGCTGGCGACCCGGGTTTGGATCCCGGGCTCGCACCGACGCGCTGCTTCTCTGGCCATGCTGAGGCCGCGTCCCACATACAGCAACTAGAAGGATGTGCAACTATGACACACAACTATCCACTGGGGCTTTGGGGGAAAAAATAAATAAATAAAATCTTTAAAAAAAAAAAAAAAGAGACAGTGAGGGTCTAAGTGGGCAAGCAGAGCTTAGTATCCTGGAAATGTAGACTTAGGGACCTGAAAGGATATGGAAGGACTGAACATTGAGAATTGTGTTAGGTGACAAACGGCAGATGATACAGGAGGCAGGACCCGTCCCCTGAGCAATGGAAGGCCTAGATGTTAGTCCCGGGGTTGAGGGTCCTGAGCAATGGTGAGACCTACTGGGCAGTCAGACCTCACAGATGTTTTGTTTAATCTTGCACAGCCATTCTAGGTAAGTATTTTCTCTATGTGCTGAAAGGAGGGAACTAAATGTCCGTGAATTGCTTGGTCATAGGTTTAATAAAGTGATCCAGACCAGACTTGACCCCATGTCCATTCAAGTCTGTTCAAAAGCCTGAACGTCTTCCAACTTCACTGAGACCGACAGGGTGCAGACTTGAGGTCTTCTCCGGCACATCCTGTCCAAGCCAGTTCTGGAGCTCGCAGTGTTTCTCTAAACATGGTCTGTGAACCCCTTCAATAAGAATCACTCTAGAAGCTTGTAAAAAATACTAACTCCTGGGATTCTTCCCCAGATATTCTGATTCAGAAGGTCTGGAGGGGATCTCAAGAATTTTAATTTTTCTGAGAGCTCCTGATTCAGGTTGAGCAATGACAATGTTCCATTATCCTGGCCACTGCAATTGAATTATGGTTGGTCATAAGACCTAGGCAGGGCCAATCAGCGTCTTCTCTAGGATTAATATACGTACTCTTGGAAAAGGCAATATTCTTTCCACTGATAGTGCTAAGCTTTGAGGCTGTGAGCTCGGTTGGCTGGGGTTCATCTTGTCTATCATGCAAACAAAGGTTCCCTATAGAATGTTCAAGTCAGAAATAAGCTTTTGAGCCCCCTGGATGCAGTTATGTCTGAAGTCTACCCTGGATCTCCTAGTTCTTTGAGCCCATGCTCCTTTTTTTCCCCCAAACTAGTTTGAGTTGAGTATCTGCTACTTGCAACCAGATGGCTTAGCTAGAGTTTGTGTGAAACAGACCAGAAGGTTTACATGAGTGCAGTAGAGTCACCAGTGTAATGGGACTTCTAACTTCACTGAGGTCATCCTTGGGCTTCTAAGCAGAGAGTCAAAGTTACATGTGGCTTTTCTTGTACTTGATCCTCACACTATCCTTGGCTGATGTTGTCCATTTCCATGCCTTCAATTACCAGGATTTTTCAAAAATCAATCTCTTCGCCTGCATCGCTCTTCCTCGGTTTTGGTCTTCCTCAGTTGTGATTCAAATGTCTGCTGGACATTTCCACTTGGTCAAATTCAACAGGTACAAAAGTGAGTTAATGATCTTTTCCCCCTAGATGTGATTCATCTCTTGTTCTCCTTATCTCTGTGAAAGGCACTGCTTTTTTCCCAGTTCCCAAGCCAGGAGCCTAGGCATTCTCCTTAACACCTCCCTTTCCATCACCCTCCTTACTCTTCTATACCACACCAAGTTGGTTCTGCCATCTAAACTCCAAATCTGCATCTAAATACCCAAATACGGTTTACAAAGCTATTCCTATTTTGGCCATTGCTTACCTAGATTACTCCATTTTTGTCCCCCTCTCCTTCTGGATTTTACATCCTAGCCATATCAAACTTCCCCAGTGTCTTGAAACACCATCGCATACTCTCTTTTGCCTCTGAACCTTTTTATAAATTGATCAAATTGTCTGGAATTCTCTTCCCTCACCTCTCTTTCTGCCCAGTGATCTCCTATTCATTCTCTAAGACTCAGCTGAGATGTCAGTTTTGGAAACATTTGCCTGTAATCCTGAGTATGGCTTAGGTTCCACTGTTATAAGTTCTCACAGTACCCCAATATTTCCCTATTATAGCAATATTTAATATGTTTAGTTTACTATTCAATTTATTCAGAGATAGAAATTTAATATAAGTGGATAGAAATAATATGTCGAGGATGAAAAAATTAAGTTGTTTCTTCTCAAATTAATTTTTTGTGTGTATGTGAGGAAGAGTGGCCCTGGGCTAACATCTGTTGCCAATCTTCCTCTTTTCACTTGAGGAAGATGGTCCCTGAGCTAACATCTGTGCCAGTCTTCCTCCACTTTGTATATGGGATGCTGCCACAGCATGGCTTGATGAGTGGTGTGTAGGTCCATGCCTGGAATCTGAAACTACAAACCCCAGGCCACAGAAGCTGAGCATGCAAACTTAACCACTATGCCACTGGGCCAGCCCCTCAAATTAATTTTAAAGCTTAACCCAATGCAATCATCCACAGTAGAATTTTTTTAATTGACGAAATTATTCTAAAATTCATCTAGAAGAATAACTGAGCAAAAAATAGCTTAAAATTTCCAGAAACAAAAAGAAATAAGGGGAGATTAGCCTATCAGAAATAAGGGGAGATTAGCCTATCAGATATCTAAAACTATTAAAGCTATAAATGTTAGAATACTGCTTAAAATCCTTCAATGGCTTTTCATTGCATTTAGAATAAACTCCTCTACAAGGGCCTAGCTGAGTTGCATTTATTTGGTGGAGCCTAATTCTCATCCAGAATCCTAGCTACAAGGCAATCTGGAAAGTGTAGTGTTGGCTTTTCATGCTACACAGAAAAGGAAGACAATCTAGAAAGATGCCAAGCAGCCATATCCACCAGAACACGTCTAAACACTTGGAATTATTTTATTGGCTTTTTTGTAACTTCTTTTGGTGGTGGGGCGGGGGGTGGGGGGTGGTTTTCTTCCCATACTGCCACCATCCCAAACATGAACTTCACAAGGACAAGAATGATGTCTATTTTGTTCCTCATTACATCCATAGTGCCAAACACATAGAAGACACTCCATAAATATGTCTGATTAAAATTTAGATAAAGGAGGCCTTACTGTGCTTTGAACTACTAGACCCATCTCCTAAGGTTGTGACCCGTTTTGAAGAATACATTTTAAGAGAAACAAGCTAGACTGAATTACAAGATGGCACTGATGAGAAGCTATGGGTATTATGTCATATGAGGAACAGAATAGGAAATATTTTAGCTGAAGACAGAAAAGTGGGAGTTCTGACTTCAATAATTTGAAAGTCTGTTACATGAAATGAGGAATAGACTGATTTTGTTGCTTCAGAGATTAGGACCAGAGCCAATAGATAGATGTTACAGGGTATCAGAATTCAACTGAGGATCAGGAAGAATTGCCATCTAACACATTCACCAGGAGATGGTGAGAGTCTTCCATGGGAAATGGCCCCACTCAGAGATGTGGATCCTGTACCACTGGGCCTGGGTAGTGGTGGACTGAATGACTTCTGAGGCCTCTAGGATCTCAGGCTAACCTAGAAGTAGACACATTTCTTTATTCTTATTGAAATGCCTGATTATGCAAGCGTTAATGTTTCATTTCTTTAGAGCTAAAACAAGTTATTCATGCCCTCAGACCACAACAAAGCCTTCAAACGACTTCCAAGCGACCACGTGGTTGAACTGTTGCTCTAGAAATACAGCAGGCTATTTGTCATCACGCACCTGCCAGTCATTCTACACTGAGTAGGGTTATCATGGGGCAGGTGAACACAGCTCTTCACAGAGTATTAGCAATGTGTTTTCAATTAAAATCATTTACTATTCACCCCACTCTTTTGGTAGGAGGCTCATTTTATTGTCTTCACCTCTTAAAAGCAGAGGCACAGACACTTGAAGTAATTTTCACAAGGTCACTGAAAATTCAATGAAGGTCCCAGGAGCCGAGCCTGATGCCTAATTCCCTGAGTCACGCAGCCTCACTGCTGCTCTGCAGGGGGCCTGGGCTGAAAGTCTCAGGAAAACATGGCTGTGGCTTTAGCTCTACTTTTTTTCATGATTTTGCATGGGTAAAACAGTAATTGTATTTTTCCAAAAAAGTTTTTTTTTTTAAGAAATAAAGAAACAGAACCAGGAGCATAATTCTTTGACAGGATGCTTGTTATGTAGTACAATGCCTGGATTCTAATTACTCTGTCTTTGTTCTATACGATTCCGGAGACACATCACTTCGATAGGAAGGGTTTTAATAAGTCCACATAAATGTGGAATTTTAGTAAGGAAGTTGATTTTGTTGCTTCCTCCCATGTACTGCTTTAACCATGATGAAGCTGAATAGGGAAGGTTTAACAGAGGGTGCTTATATTAAGGGACACTGAGTTTGTAGCTATATGTGCATTTCCATCTGCCATTCGTGAATTATTCAACCAACACGAAACAGCACTGTTTGGGGGTGGGATTTTTTTTTTTAATGGTGAAATTTAAATGAGCTCAATTCCCTGAAATAACTAAAGAAAGGAAACTATATCAGCAACTCCAACACAGGCAAAGCTGGCCGAGGGCCGTATTTACCATCATCAGCTCTGCAGGGTTTTCACATTTTTCCAAGAAAACTGAAGGAAGTTGGTTTTCAGAGAAAAAAGACATTTACAAAAAATCCATTTGATTCTTAAATGTATTATGTAGTATTCATAGCTTTATTCTGAAATAATTCTCTTTGGAGGATAATAAATAATAGATTTATTCCTCGTAGGTATGTAACTCGTTCTGACCATGCTAATGACTCCAGAGAGAGGCTCGCACCGAGAGGGGAGCAAGGAAGCAGACAAGTCTGTGCTGAATCTCTCCCTTTCTACAGGGAGCATTATGTGGGAGCAGCTGCACTTGCCAGTAGACCTTGCCTCTCATCTCAACAATTATTTTTAAATGTTTTGGGGTTGAGTGCACACATTACACAAAGGGGAGAACCTTTCTGGAATAAGCCCAATTTAAAAAACTAGAATGATCTATCTTTTTAGAGTCACACAAAACGCAGCCCAAACAGAATCTTCTATTAGGCTTTTCAAAGACTCAATGACAATTTCTTAAACTGTGACGTTTAACTGCTCGGAGTATGGAAAACACCTTATAAGATTAAGAAAGCCAGAGTTCAATCACAAATATACATACGTTGAAGAGAAGTTTATTAAGATAGTAGTTTTGTGGAGATTTTTGTTTGTTTTCTTTGCTACTGTTGCTTGCTCTCTATTTTCTCAGTTTGCCTACAGAAGAATCAGAAAGAATGAGGAGTATCTGTTCTTCTCCCACAGCCCCAACCTTGGTGGCAAACAAGGTCTTAAGTCCAAAAGATCTGTGGCTTTCCTCCAAGCGCAGCATTAAAAGATTTTGAAAATCTCTGCCGTGTGGGGGTGGTGGGTGAGGAATGGAGATTTTTGGGGTGGGGGTGGGGTACAGAATGTCCTGAACTGAAAGAGCTTGCTCTGACCAGGAAAGCAGATGGGCCTGAGGGAGGAGCAGGGACCCTCTCTACCTGGGTATTGGGCAGTGGGAGGACAGAGAGAGAACAGATGGCAGGACCCCTGGGGAAGGAATACCTGTCTGGTGCACCTAGACAAGCTAGAGCCTGGGAAGGGGGTCTCGATGCTCTGCAGAGACCTCTCTGCCCCTTTGTTGACAAGACCAGCAGAACCATCTGCCTCCTCTGTGCTGCCACTACAATGAGCAGTGACCACAAAGACCAAAGACCAGAGGGCCCTTCACATAAGACCTGGCCTGAACAAGACTCCTTGGACCTTTGAATAACCATGGTGGAACTGGAGGGAAGGGATCTAATAATGAATATGATTGAATTTCACACCATTACAGCAAGATGGAGATTTAAAAAATATTTTATTTAACGGGTGAAAGAAAATGACACATTTTGCATTCTGATATTGAAGTAAAATATTTATCTGGTGGTGTGCATGTGTGTGTATATATATATATAAGTTTTTCTTCCAAATTATTGGGAGATTGCAAACCAAAAGCCCAAGTCTAATAATAACTCAATAGTTTGGAACTATGAACATATTTCTCCATAGAAACAATGTTAGGCATGGAATGTAGATCATCGGACTGGCCTTCAAAGATTTAATTTAATCTAAAATTAAAATTATTTAATCTAAAATGTTATATATTTACAATGGAAAATATTATTACATGACTAGAGAAAAGAGGGAAAAGTTGGAGTGAAATTTTGATTTTCTTTTCTGTGCATGCTGGCACTTGAGGAAAAGCAGATTATTAGGAGTTGGGTTTTGTTATGTCTAATTTGCTCAAGAAAGTAGTGAACAACTTTCAGGTTAGATAGTTTGCAGCACTAGTCACCAAATGGTACATTGACCCAACACTGCTTGATCGCTGCTTAAGGAAGGTCATGGAAACGTCGTCTGTCAGGAGTGTGGTAGAACACTGGTCTCACGGGCAAGAGGCAATGATGGTCCCGTGTCCTGCATGAGGAAAGTTTGACATGCATTCCTCTTGGGAACTTTGTATGACCCTGTTTTGCTCACATGAGCTAGGATGCCACATACTGTTTGACTATCAGAGTTTGCACACAGTGCCAAACTTTCATTTTGCCAAGCTTTCAGGATAAGCTTTATGTAAAGACAGAGTGGGCAGCCATCCTGCTGGGTGCTTTGAGAAATATTAGGCAAGTCCCCTGCCAAAAAAATCCACCCTTATCAACCTTATAGGAGATACAGGTATTAATGTCTTTGCAGAAAGAACCCTGGTAAAATGCATATCTTTTCTGGGAAGGTAATCCCTTCTCTAAGAATTTGAATTAGTATCTTGCTTTCATATAGAGTGGAAATAAGAATACACACGCATGCTAGATGACCAAATGTCAACAATGGATATGTTATAGGGAAAATTTTCTTCTCAGAGTTAAAAACAGTATAAAACTACCAATTACACTTCATGTAGACATCTTTTCCCATCTAAATAATATTAAAATAGTGAGGAGAACCCATAATAGTACCATCCACTGAGAAGCTCCTTCCCCAGCTAGAGACACAGGAAGGCTTCGAACCTCCCCCAACAGGGCCCAGCCCGCTGCAGCATCCTGGGCATTACCAATGGCTCCTTCTGCTCTCTCCCACTGGAGATGGGACATGCCACACCCGCAGGAGCAAAGATGGTGCCCTGCTGGGAGGCTGGGTGGATACCAATAGAGAAGGAGGAAGATGAGGAAGACAGGGGGAAAATTCCTATCTTCTATGAGTCTTCTGAGTAAATTCATAAGTTCATACAAGACAATTACTCCAGACTTAGCCCAGTGTCCAATTATTCTCACAACAAGATTCCTGTCTTCTTAATCATCTTAAATCCTAAACAACAACTAAATAAATAATTACGCAGCTTCTTTATATGAACTAACATATTCACTAGCCAATTTGAGATTATATAAATAAGCCCTTATCTTGAACTATTACTCATGCATTCACTTGCCTCAAATGTTGGAGCAATTCTCCTAAAGGCTTCTTTGGAACTTCAAACAAAGGATTGGCCTTTTGTTGCATTATTCTAAATCTCACCAATTTTCTGAGACTGGTGAGACCCAGATAGCAATTTGGAGGGCAGTGGCAGGATGAGACTGAATTCTGTGTGCTAAAGGAAGGGACACAGTATCGTCTAGGGCTTGTATTAATTTGCTAGGGCTGCCACCACAAACTGGGTGGCTTAAACAATAGACATTTCTTGTCTCACAGTTCTGGAGGCTAGAAGTCTGAAATCAAGCAGGGCTATGCTCCCTCTGAAACTTGTAGGAGAGGATCCTTCCTTGGCTCTTCCCGGTTTATGGCAGTGGCCAGCGATCCTTGGCATTCCTTGGTGTGTAGATGCATCTCTCCAATCCTCATGGTGTTCACATGGCCATCTTCCCTCTGTACATGTCCGTCTCTGTGCCCGAATTGCCCTTTTTTATACAGACACCTGGGGAGTCTGTATAGTCATATTAGACTAGGGCCCACCCTAATAACCTCATTTTAACTTGAATACCTCTGTAAAGACCCAATTTCCAAATAAGGTCACATTCTGATACAGAGGGTAAGACTTCAATATATCTTTTTGGGGGGACACAATTCAACCCATAACAGGGGTGTCAATGAGTACCAAACAAATCTAGATTGTAAAAAAGTATGTCAAGGACCAGCCATACTACTTCAATAGACACTAGGGAGAAAAGAAAAGCAGAAAATTTCTGGATGAAAATGGGATGGCAAGGTTAAAAACATGAAAAGTTGTCCTGAGAAGCTGCCAATAGATTAATACAGTAGAGAAGAGGGAAGGGGGTGCTGCTAACAAAGAAACAGGGTCACAAAGGGGAAGAAGGTATAGTGGCAAAGGCCAACCTTGCCTGCTCACACATTCCCCCGGGACTGGTCATGAGGACTGTTCACTATATGCAGTGGAAGGTCAATTTAAGTTTGTCCCCAGTTGGTCAAAGATCAAAATATATTTGTGCCAAGTGTTTTAGGTTAAGGCACTTTATATTTCCTTTTGAAAGTAGGTTTTTGAAATGTTGACGTCTAAATGGAAATCACAGACTTAGTAAGTTTACCTATGAGTGAGAAACACTGAACTCAAATTTTAGCTCTATTATCTGTAGTAGGCCCCTAAAAAGATATGTCCATGTCTTACTCCCCAGAACTTGTGAATATTACCTTATTGGAAAAAGAGTCTTCGCAGAAGTAATTAAATTTAAGATTTTGAGATGAGGTGATTGTCCTGATTTATCCAGGTGGGCCCAAAATCCAAGGACAAGTGTCCTTACAGGAGAGAGATGCAGACACAGAGAAGGTGATGTGAAGATGGAGGCAGAGACTGGATCAAGGATCGCCAACAGCCACCAGAAGCTAGAAGAAGCAAAGAAGGGATCCCTCCAGGGCCCCAGAACGAGTGTGGCCCTGCTAACACTTTGATTTTGGACTTCCAGTGTCCAAAACTGTGAGGGGATAAATTTCTGTTGTTTTAAGCCATCTAGTTTGTGGTGATTTGTTGTGGCTGCCATAGGAAACTGATACATGGTCATCTTCTCACGTAGTTTCGAAGAAAGTCAGAGGCTGTTTCTGTAGTGTCAGTTCTGATGGTCCAAGATTGGGTTGTAAGACTTTTCCATAATTTAGCTTGTAAGTCACACTCTCAGACTTCTGTGCATATGAGAGACATCACCTGATACAAACAAACAAAAGTGAAAAGAAAATAGGATGATATTCATTAATTCAAGAAACAAGTATTCTTATATTCTACTAAACAAGTGTTCTACTAGGTGTTTCAGGTGCCGGGAAACAGCTGTGGATAACGCCCCTGCCCTCATGAGACTCACTCTCAAGTGTGGGACCCAGAAAATCAGCAAATAGACAGATAAAAATTAATACACCAGACAGGGACAGGTGCCCTGAAATACAGCAGGTTAAGGGAATAGAGTGATTGGGGTCGGGGAGCTGTGAGCTATTTTAAGTAGGATGGTCAGGGAAGCCCTCTTTGAAGAAATGGTACTAGAGCAGAGACCTGAAAGAAGTGAGAGTGAGCCATGCACAGATCTGGGGGAAGCCATTTCCAGGTAGAGAGAACAGCGAGTGACGAGGCCGAGGCTCGTAGGAGCTGCCTTGTTTGAATAACATGAAGAAGACCGGTGTGGCCAGAGTTGCCAAAGCCAGGGAAGGGCCGGAGGTGATGGTGACATGGACTTTTAGGCACAGGAAGGGCTTTGGATCCATTCTCAATATGGTGGGGTGGGGAAGCAGCCTCTGTCTCTCCAGCATGAGAGTTGTTCGTCGGTAATTACTCCTCCTTGCCCAGCAGCTCATCTCTTCCCTTGGTGGCAACAGTGGGTAGTTACCACTCCAGTTCCCAAGACTGTGTGTCTGCCTTGCCTGGAGCAGACGTGGTGCCCCTGGATCCCTTTTCCAGCAGGGGTCCAAAGAAGCCTGATTATTAAGTGAAACTTACCTTTTATCTACCACTTGGAGGATTATTTAGCAGCTGGGAGCCAGAACAAAAATGGTGAGTCAGGCTTTGAATCCCTTCTCTCAGAGTCTAAAATGCCCTAAATGAACCAATTATGGAATTCAGAACTGAGTAAGATAAAGAGAGTTACTTCTGAAATGTGAAGCTCTGATGTTTTTCACAAGTTTAGCACCATTGGTTCTAGAGGCCTGGGTGAGGAAAAGGCTGCCACAGGCCTTAGTCCCTACCACTGATCTCGGGGAAGGTAGCCCCAACCCCTTCTGACATAACAACTTAACTGAATCCGAAAAGTCTCAGAGGAAAAATTCCCCATCTTCCATCACAGCCCCTTAGTAAAATTAAGTCTACACATAGGAAACTTGTATTAGCACATTTATTCAGCATTCCACAGATATTTAGTAAGCACTTACACATTTACACACAAATCAATGAATTAGGTAGGTTTCCATTGTCTTTCTAGTTGTGCAAAAAAATCACTCAAGGGGAGAGGATCATTTATGTCTCATTTGGGTTGAAGATCTTTGCACAATAGTGCAAAGTAAGATGTGAAACCACTATGCAAGATTTGAGAAGGAATTTGTAAAAATACCACCCACCTCCAGCCTAGAGGTTGGAGAGGCAGGAAGAGTTGGAGACGGAAAGATTTGAGGGTCTGATGTTTAATGCGCTGGACGACCCACTCCTAAAGAAGGGTGCTTACCTCTCCCCACATCAAGCCTGAGAAGCTGGGGAGTTTGATGAGTGTCCCCTGCACACTGAGTGCCACCCAAAGCCTGGTGTCCCACTAGTACCAGATGAATGCAAAGGGCAGAGGCGGGCTGTCCAGCTGCTGTGATGCTAGAGCAAAGAGAGGTTATGCACTGGAGGTTACATGTATTCACAGAGATGGTTGGGGAAATGGTTACATGAGTGTGTCCTTGCCTGTGGGCCATGAGAGAGAGCCTGTCCAAGGCAGGACAAAGTGACCCTAACAGGAGGATGGACCACTATATGCCCAGAGGCTAAGAAAGAAACCACAGGTGAGCACCCAGAGGAGATACAATGTCCCACAACAGGGACTGTAGCTGACACTTCCCCAGTGATGGGGGAATATGGCCCTAGGAGAGAGACAGCTTCAAATACCTCCCAAGCCCAGGGAAAGCCCATACTGATTTCCTTTCCCTTTCTCCCTCTCCTCCACACAACTCTGATCCTGAAGGGGTCAGAAATGGAGGTAGCAAGAAGGAGGTGAGGTAGAAGGCAAGCCAGGGAAAGAGTGGAACAGCCAGTCCTGCCCCCTCTCCCACTGTTCACAGCCAGCCTGGTCTGGGAAGAGAGAGAAGCTGAACTTTGAATGGAGTGCAGGCATTGCAAATTACTATTACTGAATTAAGATTGATTTTATTACCTGAATGTGATCAGAGAAGTCTGTGATCCTCTTTAAGTTAAGTGGGACTTACCCTAAATTTCTGTCAGGCCAGGGAAGATGCAAAGCCATAGAATTTATAGGGACAGTGGGAGATAAATAATAGTTACTTTCAATTTAACCCATAGAATTTTCTTTTTCAGTTTATAGTTTTATCAATGATCAAATGTAACAATCTCTTTTAATTTTCTATGATCGTCCCTGTCCAACAGAGAAAATGTGCTTAAATATTATTAATCCATATGATTTGCATATATTTCCGATTATTAGTCGGGCCCACTTGATTTCAATATTGCCAGAGTATGGCCATTTTCGGGACAGCACAAGTTTTCACGTAAGTCAATAAATTATTTTTTAATACAGTAGAACTTAAAAAAAGCATCCTCATGAAATGCAGCTATTTCTGCTTAATGACTTGAATCTAAATTCTGGCGTTTCTATATTAATGACTAATAATAACAGCTACCGTTTAGTCTATGTTTTCTAAGTCCTTAAGATATATCACCTAATCTGGTTCTCAGAACAACTCTATGAAGTAGGAATTATTAGGTTATCTTTATTACGTACATATTTGTATCTCCGTGTGGGTACACACATCCTTCTCAATGGATCATACATTAATGGTGTGTGCACACAAAAAGATTATTCCTCAATGACCTTCATTCATCAACGAATGACCTTATTCTTTGTGCAGTCTTTTATTTTTATTTTCCTTTTTATTTTATTTATTTTTATTTTCTTTTCCACTGACTCACCTTTATTGAGGAAGCATTAAACTTTTCATAGAAACAATTTTTTTCTTGCACTCAAATGTCATCAGTTTATATAATATTTAATTAAATCTTGTTATGAAAAGAACAAGCACAATAGGGTTAGTTTCAGGTTTAGCAGTAAACACAACTGGCTCTTGTAATCACACAGCCTAACGAATGCAAGAAGTGTGTGAATGGACTAGCTGAGTGTTTAACATTCTGTGAGCATCCGTCAGAAGGTCAAACAGAGGGAGTGGTAAATGCCAGTTAGTCTGGCAAGTCGGTTTAGAGGAAGTCATTTAAAAGGCTAACATTTTTCTCCTGAAAATGTTATCTATTTTTTCTCAGTGTTTGCCCCACCTACAGTAGTTCAGCTTCCTGAAACACCCCATCCCTTCAAGAATTTCAGAGCCTATGTGGGGGTATTTCATGTACTTTAATGAAAAAGTCTCATAAGTTAACACATATACATAACAACACAAATCATGTATCTATAGCTTGATGGGTTATTATAAAGTGAATACACCCATGTAACCAGATAAAAGGAAGAGAATATCACTGGAGCCCCAGAAGACCCCCTGTGCCCCACATCATTTCCCCCTCCCTATTCCCTATGGGTAGGCACTATCCCCTTCAGCTTGGCTAATATATTATTAATCCGTATATCGAATTCTTAATTTCAGTTATTAAAATTTTCAATTTCAGGGGCCAGCCCGGTGGCGCAAGCAGTTAAGTGTGCGTGCTCGCTGCGGTGGCCCGGGGGTTCGCTGGTTCAGATCCCGGGCACGCACCGACGCACGGCTTGTTGAGCCATGCTGTGGTGGCATCCCGTATAAAGTAGAGGAAGATGGGCACAGATGTTAGCTCAGGGCCAGTCTTCCTCAGAAAAAAGAGGAGGATTGGCATCAGATGTGAGCTCAGGGCTGATCTTCCTCACAAAAAAAAAAAAAAGAAAAAAACATTTTTCAGTTTCACAATTGATTTTTTTTAATATAGGCTTTTAGTTCTCTACTGAAATTTCTTGAACTTATTAATCACAGATATTTGAAATTCTGTGTCTGAGGACTCCAAAATCTAGTTCTTCTATAGGTCGGTTTGTATTTTCTGTTTATTCTCTTGGTATTGAGTCCTTTCATCTTATTTACCGTTATGCCTGATAATTTTTTACTGAACATCGGATATTGGGTATGAAAAAAATCTAAATAAAATTTAAGGTTCTCGGTGGTACTTTTCCTTCTGGCAAACAATTAGGAGAAAGACAGCTCACCTTAACCTAATCATAGATTGAACTATTTCAAAGCTGACCTGTCATTGTCGGGGCTTCTCCATCTCCAGTTTCTTCTGCTCCTGGCCAATAGCAGTTTTAAGGTCCCAACTGAAAACTAGGGTCTGTCCTCCTTGGTAGATTCTGAATCCATTTTTTTTTAACTTCCGTCTCCTCAAGAAGTTCTGTGTCACGGCTTCTTGGTGCTGCTCATGGTTGTCAAATGCCGTAAGAGGTAAAGCTGGCTGAACCCTGGGCTCACATTATTGAGCTTTTCTTCTCACTGGAATTTGGCTCCCTAAGCCGTAGCCGCCTTGGTGGGTCTCTGATGCTTTCAAAAAGATATTCTGAAAAAATGCCTCCTGTTGCTTGTGATATCTCATGATTTTTCTCAAAATACAAGTTTTCTAGTGTTTAAAAACAATTTTTATGTGGTAAATTGTACTTATATTGAACCCTGACCCATCATGTCCTGGTTGTGTCCTCACTGGAGTTGGGGGGGAAAAAAAAGCAAAAATCCTGTTATGGATAGCAGAAACACTTATTCAGGAATTTCTCATGGCAGAGGTCATTTCTAAATTGCTTGCTTCGGTGCATTGGCTGCAAATGGTTAGGTCTGTGTGTTAAAGGAACAGCAGTCTTAAGGATCAATCAGTCACCCACAGGCATGCAGAGCCTCGTAGTTCTCTGGGCTTCCACCATGCTTGATGAGTAGGTTTACTACCCTCTCTGGTGTGAGCCTTCGGGCACTTCACTAGCTCTGCCAGAACTTTTAAACCAAGCGTTAGGAATGGCCTTGAATTTATCAAGTTTAAAACAAAAGAAATAGTACCTCATTGGAAACTTACAAAGTGCCAAGAATGTGCCTCACTGATATTTTTCCTGCACTTCAGTTTTCTATTTTTCTGTGCTTTTTATCTCTGTCAACCGACTTTCTTTTAATTACTTGTTCTCACAAAAGTGACAGAATTGGGTCATTCCAAATTCTAGGCAGCAGATAAAACAGCTCTTGTACAAGCCAGGGAAGGAAAAGCCTTTGAATCCCAGGTGCTTTCAATAGAACAAAATTAACATTCAAGGCTGAGCCTGGCTAGATAGTGTGCCTCTGTCAGCAGCAGAAAAATTAGGGTGCTTATTTATAGCTCTCTCCGAAAAGAGCGGTGTCCATTTTTGACCAACAAAAAAAAGGTTCTCTTTCCAACTTGACGTATTTTTCTTTTAAACCAGTACTCTTTCCTAAATAAATATTGATTGCCAATTAAGGCACATGGGTAATGTCGAACGATATGACAAAATTATTTCATATAGCAATAAAGCACAAGGATAATCTATTTCCTTTAATTTGGCATATTTTTATTGAGTTCTTATAATGTTCAAGTCACTTTTCTAGAAGGTTTTGAAGGATGCAAAGATAAATAAAAATATTCTTCATCTCAAAAAACTGAGACTAGGAGATTCTGGGTGGGTGAGTTTGTGGAGACTGGGGGAGAGTGGTGTGGCCTTTCCCCATACCTTGCCCTATGCCTCTCTTCCCTCCAGCTGTCCCTGAGTGCGTGCTGATGCCTAAGATCTGTGGAGGACATGGATGACCCAAGGAAGCACAAGAAGAAAATATTTTAACTTCTATTTATATCTATGTTTTAATCTAAAAATGAAAAAAGAAATTAAGCTTTACTGTTACTAACAGCAATAGTAATAAATATGACTAATATTTACTGTACATATTCACATGTATATGTATATAAATTTTACAAATAAATATAAATATGATGGGGATGTAGGTTCAATTTATTTTGTGGATTGGATTGTATGAGCAAAATGTTTGGTGGGACTTTTGCTTCTGACCAATATGGAATAACAGAGACCAAATTTACCCTCTGAAACAACCCCCTGCAAAAAAACAGACAAATTATGTGAAAAAACAGTTTGCAAGACACTGGACATCAGGCAATGAAGAGAAGCCTGAGAGTCAGGAAACTCATGAGGTGAGCCCTCTGAGTGTCTCAGCTTGCAACACTGAGGTCACATTGTTTAATAAATAGTTATGTATGTTTAAAAACAAGAACTTACAGTATGATAACACAAGGTCTAATGTAATTGAAATAACAAACGTAGAAACAGAGGAACATACAATACAAAGTAGAAATAGAGATTATTTTGTTTGGTAACAGAAATGAAGGATGCAGGAAGTGAATTTGAGCTGGATCTTAAAGGGTGGGTAGCATTTAACCAAACTCACCTTCAGAGTCACTTTTCCATGAAGCAGTTCCTGATGCTTCCCTGTGGTACAACTGACCTCTCCCCCCACACACCACACACACCCCACATACATACGCACACACACACCACACACACTTCCTTTATGCCCTACTCTTCCCTGAACATATCATCTCCCATAAGACCTACAGCTTATTTGTTTGCAGATATATCTCATCTAACTATACTGTAAGCCCCTTAAGGAGTCTCCAGAGCCTGACAAGGGGCTAGAACGGATTGACATAAGGGAAGCCATATTGTAGAAAAGAAACCCTATTGTAACTTTGAATGACCTCTGATTAACTAACCCAGACGTGCTCTGTAGATTTTATGGCCCCTCCCAGCTGCTATAAGTTGATAACCTTGTTCTTTAGAGTTCCTCAGGAAGGTGATGACCCCCACCCAGGCAGAGAGTCTGTGCTGACAGCCGTCATCGAGGACAACTGAAAGATCAGGGTAGAGGGCATTGCTCCAGTCTCTGATGCATATCCAGTAAAACCAAAGACGGTCAGGAACTAAGACCAGATGGCTGCCCCCACCCAGAGATCAGAAGGGTGCCCCCAACCCGGAGACCAGCTGCCTCCTCCACCCGGAGACCAGCCCCCTATATAACTGGCCTGTAGTCTTTGTTCTGTAAGATGATTCTTCCAGACATTAGTTGGCCATCTTTGCCCATTGCTAGCAAGCTGTAATAAAACCCTTTCTCTCCTACCACCTTGCCTCTTGACTATTGGCATTTCTTGAGGTGGGCAGATGACCCTCTCCCTTAGGCAGTAACAGGACTATTTCAGCCTAGCATAAACATTTATAAGCCTTCATTTAATTAATTAATTAATTAGCTAATTAATTAATAGAGAGATTAAAAAGAAAGAGTGAGGATTCCAGTTTCATAGTTCCTATTACAGGTTGGGATCCCCAGGAAGCAGATTCTGATTGCACATTAAAATCACCTGGGAAGCTTTTGCAAAAAAAAACATTTTATTATGAAAAATTTAAAACATTTACAAAATTAGACTGAATAATATAATGAACCTCCATGTACTCATCACCCAACTTCAACAATTAATTACTAAAGCGCGGCTAACTTGGTTTCATCTAAACTTTCACATAATCCCACACTTTCTTCTGTATTTTGTTAGTATTTTCAAGCAAATTGGGGAGCTTTTCAAAAAATGCTGATGCCAAAACATTGTAACGGTTTGCAGGTGCAGTGTGGGCTCCTCAGGAGATTCCAATGTGTACCCAGGATTGGGAATCTTTGGTCTAGAACAGCATGAACACAGGTAGCTAGGTTACCAGAGTTAGGGAATTTCAGGGTCAACTCAACAATGGGTGAATTTCCCTATCTGGCCAGCTCCTATTTTATGTCTAAGATAATGATGGAAGTGGCAGAAAAAAATGCCAGGTGAGAGAGAGGAAGGGGAAAGCAGCCTTACATGTTGCGCAGAGTTTGGATTTTACTCTGAAGTTCATCATCATCACCATCATCATCCAGGACTGAGCTGTGCTCTCTATTATTAATTTCACAGATAGGAAAGCTGGATACCGAGCAATTATATGACTTAGCTAAGCATGCATATTAAATTAATATTGAAAGTCAAGCAATTAAACCAAGATGCCTCATTTCCAGGAAATCTTGGTGATTTTTCATGACTTTCACAATGATTTCTAGTAAAGGAATTATTTCATCTAAAGTAAGTGTAAGTTAAGTGTGTACAAGTGCATAAGTGCCCTTGGCTAAAATAGTAGAGGCTCGAGAAACACCAAGTTACCAAAAGGAAAATAGCAACTACCATAAAGACAGTCCCCTGTTCTGAAAAAAAAAGTCATTTCTTTTTGTTTGTTTGTTTGTTTATTGCAGTAACATTGGTTTATAACATTGTATAAATTTCAGGTGTACATCATCATACTTCTATTTCTGCATGGATTACATCATGTTCTCATGTTCACCACCCCAGTACTAATTACAATCCATCACCACACACATGTGCCTAATTATCCCCCTCGATCTCCTCCCTCCCCCACTCCTCTCTGGTAACCACCAATCCAATCCCTGTCTCTATGTGTTTATTTATTGTTGTTATTATCTACTACTTAATGAGTGAGATCATATGGTATTTGACTTTGTCCCTCTGACTTATTTCACTTTGCATAATACCCTCAGTGTCCATCCATGTTGTCACAAATGGCTGGATTTCATTGTTTCTTATGGCTGAGTAGTATTCCATTGTGTATATCTACCACAGCTTCTTTATCCATTCGTGCCTTGATGGGCACTTAGGTTGCTTCCAAGTCTTGGCTATTGTGAATAATGCTGCAATGAACACAGGGGTGCATGTATCTTTACGCATTGGTGTTTTCATGTTCTTTGGATAATAAATACCCAGCAGTGGAATAGCTGGATCGTATGGTAGTTCTATCCTTAATTTTCTGAGGGATCTCAATACTGTTTTCCATAGTGGCTGCACCAGTTTGCACTCCCACCAGCAGTGTGTGAGAGTTCCCTTCTCTCCACATCCTCTCCAACACTTGTTGTTTCCCATCTTGTTAATTATAGCCATTCTGAGAGGCGTGAGGTGATATCTCAAAAAATGCCATTTATTTTCAGTTTTTATTTTACATCTTTTACTTAACAAGTTCTACTTAATGGTAGCATTTTGTTTGCTTTCCCCATTCAGAGTTCCTGGACAAAATTTTTTTTTATATTTTTCATGCCTTTTTTATTTATTTCATATTTTAATATGGGCTATCACATATTGATTCAATATTTGTTTGAAAAATGCAATGAAAACAAATTGGTGAATTAGAGCCAATTATAGACTGATGATCTTAAAAGTTCAATCTCTTAAAATTTTAGCCATAATAGATTTCAAACTTATAATGGGGATAGAATGAATCAATTTGCACACCACTGTTACCAAGCAAGTGTTCACCACCCAATGCACACAGAAGCCGACACTGTGACACACTGGCTTTTGAGAAAAGAAAAAGCTTTATAGCAAGGTCAACCAGCAAGGAGACAGGAGTCCAAGCTCTCAAATCTGTCTCACCTGTCCAAGGTGTAGGGTAAAATTTAAGGGATTAGGGAGGGCCAGCTGGTATCCAAGGGCTGGCAGGATGAGTTTTGATTGTCAGGTCAAAATTTTCTCTTCTGCACATGCTCCTGGCTGGCTCATGTAGGGGAAGAGGGAGAATCTCCCTCTGCCCTTTTCCTTAAGGTTCTTATGGCTGGCCAAATAATTAACAAGACAGGTTACCAGGAGAAAATAATACCAAGTTTAATAACATGTATACATGGGAGAAAGCAGGGACACTGCGTTTCTCGACACAATAGCAGAAATTCTCGTCTTAAAAACCATGTTCAACCAACGACAAAGGAGAATGTTGGGGGTGGGGGGAGTCAGTTACAGGAGATTACCACTAAAGCACAGTAAACAAGAGTAAGGTTATTATGCAGATTTAAGGCCTCACCTTCCACATTGATAAGCCTCTAGAAATGAGGCCATCCCCCCCTCTTCCCAAAACAGAGAGGGAGATACCTTTACAAATGGAGATTTCCCTTATAAATGTAAATGTTTGTCTGGCAACTCCTTGCAGGGCCATCCAGAGAACGTGGCCAGAGAGACAGAACTTCCGATAAGATGGGCTTGTTGGTGCCTTTCCTATTGTAACATTTATCCTACATTATCTTTACAGCCATCATGATAGATCTGTTCCAGGAAGGAGCCACCATGTCAAATTCTTTAGGCAGTTAGTGGGGGAGGTCAAATGTCCCTCAGAGAAAACAATCAAGGTAAAGAGATATATTTTAGGATGGTCAAATCTTGATCTCCCACACTCACTGCCCCTGAAAAACAGCTTTAACATTCAGTTGTTGAGATGTGGATCAGTTATGGGAGATTACCAGGAAAAGTACAGTAAATGAGGGTAAAGTTGTTATGCAGATTGAAGTCATTGCCTTCTCCATTGATAAGAGTTTCTAGCAATTTAGAATCATCTCTCTCTTCCTGGCACAGAGAAGAGTACGCCCTTACAAATGGAGATTTCTTTTACAAATGTAAATTTCTCTTCCGAAAAGGGTAACTTCTACTAGGTTTTCAGAGCTTTTCCTGCGTCTTCTGATTCTTAATAATCATCAGCTCAAAATCATCCTTATGCCAAAGAGGCATATTTTGGGGTGGCAAAATCTGTTCCTAGTCCTGTGGTTACATCACTAAATATTGTTAAATCAAGATATTTTTTAAGATACTGTTAGTTCCAAAATAGCCAAAATAGAGAATGTTTCCTTCACATTTGTTTCTATATGTAACCTCACTTCAAAATATACTGCAAAAAAAATACTCCAAAAGTGCATTTCTCAAAAGCAGTTTTGTTTTTAGACTATAAATCAACAAATATTTATTGAGCATGTATTATGTGCAAATTTAAATTGTTTTCCAGTTTCATCTCAATATTTTTGAAAGTCATTAAAATTTCTCATGAGTTTTGCACGACTAATTAAATGTTTGGGCAATATTATGGCTTTGGCATCTTGTCAGATTCAACGATAAAAGAACCCAATTTTCATTTCGTTATTTCATTCATGCTTTCAAACAGCAAGAAGGAAAA
Source organism: Ceratotherium simum simum (assembly GCF_057802395.1). Taxonomy (NCBI): domain Eukaryota; kingdom Metazoa; phylum Chordata; class Mammalia; order Perissodactyla; family Rhinocerotidae; genus Ceratotherium; species Ceratotherium simum. The sequence continues at coordinate 50,900,461 of NC_141918.1, read as the reverse complement.
AAAGCCGAGCAAAATGATGAGCAAAACGAAAAGATGGATTGCTTACACACTGCAGCTGTGACTCAGATTTGCATACAGCTTTTCTTCCTTTAGTTTTTATCAGTAGGGTGTCTCAGAGATGTAAAATGTCCTTTAAAACGGCATATTTTTTCAGCCTAAACATCATTTCATAATCCATGTTCCAAGTGTTCTGAAACTTTTAGATGAAAATAGTGTGATGACAGATATTTCATTAGTGTATGAAGCATTTTGGTACAAATGCTTCTGTTTTGAAATGCTCCCAATGGTGCTATTATCTGCTTCACACAAGGGTGGTTTTAGATCCAAGAAAACAATTTTGGGGAGGAGGGGAAGGTGGAGGGTGCAGACTGGCAGATGCATTACCTTTATCTCCTTTTTCAAAGCTAAAGCAAATGAAAATATCAGTCATAGTCCTTTAGAATCTACTGTTAAATAGGGAAAATAATGGCTTGAAATAAGGTTCAAAGATCCTTATGTCACCATCAACTATAGAGTAGAATTCTATATAAGGGAGTCTGTCTTGGATCACATTTTATAAGCTTAGTCGGTGAAGTAGGTCTTCTTTGCATTAGAAGAAATCGATTGCATGGGTGCAGAGGTGGATTCACTGGGAAGTTAATGAAGCTTAAACTAGAGCATCCCTCACTTCCACCAGCCCTTTCCAAAGACCTGAGGGAGTCTTTAGCAATGTATTCAATTAGTCCTGTGTTTTGTAACATTTGCACAATTAAGCTATTTTAACTACAATTGCTTAGGACCACTATCTCTTTCCACTCTGACATCGCCCCCATCGCTCCCCTCTTGTCACATGGCATTGGAGTGGGCACTGGAGTTTTGAGGATGCAACTAATGGGAAATTGAGACAGAATTACATTTGGTTATGAATAAGTGGGATACATTTATGTGGTTCACAATCACTTCCAGTTGTAGTTACATTATTGCTAGCTGTCCTAGAATAGGAATAGCTCCCGGGAATACTCCACCCCGGCTGTGTTGACTCATGACAATGGAGACATGAAGATTCAGTCCAGGGACTGTAATCCCATTTTGAGTGTGACCTATGACTCTCAGTCCCAGAAAGATGTAAAAGTGGAGGAAAAACAAAGTTTGAAATGTACAGGAAACTAGTCTGTGGGAGATTTTCTAAACTATCAATAACAAAAAATGAATTTCAATCATCTATTATTCTAGAGGAAAGACTGAAATATTTTTCTCTTTTCTCTACAAAAATGATATTACAAAATCATTGTCTTATAAAGAGATGATCAAAGAAAATGTAGCCAAGAAAATGTAGGAAAATACATTTAGAGTTGTCAAATACATTTAGAGTTTGTCAGATAGTTATGAAGATGTTATATTATTTTCCTTGATTTTGTTATGTCTGCACTGTTTATCAGCTTTTTAAATTTTGTGTTTTGTGGTAGTTTCTTTACTAAAAGAAAGTACTAAAAGAAATCCTAAAATTTTTTTAAAAGAATTTAAAATTTTTCTAAAAATTCACTTTTGCATTTATTTTTGAATTTGTAATTTTGCATTCATCTTCTTAGAGAGACATTCCCAAATTATATATGCTTTGGGCTCCACAGACCTGGATCCACCCCTCTGTGGGCAGCCCTAACAGAATTGTGTCCATGTTCCTGTATAGCCTTCAGACTGCTTGTGGGAGAGTGGCCCAAGCAGTACCCCCGTGATTGTTGCACTTGTCTGTCCATGATTTGTGGTGGGCAACAAGATCTGGATTTCTTTTTTCTCCTTCATCAGCTGATGGATCTTAGGGCCCCCCAGCATGGGCGAGATTTCTCCAGTGAATGTTTTCCTAGGAACAGGTCCTTTGTATTTATACTCTGGCTCCATTCCAAGCAAGATTAGTCCCTTCCCTTAACTCCTTACCCCACAGGAGAGATGGGAGCTCAACTTCTACAAGAACCTTAGGATGGATACCCACAGAGGTGAATACAAAGGAGAAGAGGTGAGCTGCTCTTGGAGCTCAGATCCAGCCCATTCCTGAGGTTTCTGACCAGCCTCTTCCTTATCTATCATCCTACCGCTAAACTTTAGGAGATGCCTGCTAAGTTCAGTGACAGAAATGCATCCCTTCATTCAACTTGCACTTACTGAGAGTCTTGCCATAATAAGAACAAATATTTATTGAGTTGTATACTATATGCCATGAACTGTGCTTAAGAGTGTTACATGCTTTAATGAATTTAAGTCTCCTAGTCATGTTATGATGGTGATATTATTATTACTTTCTCTATTTTAAAAATGGGTTCTGAGAGTTAGAAATTTGCCCAAAGTCCACACAGAAAGTACCTAGGAATTAAATGCAGTCCAGACCTAGATCCTACATTCTTCAGACTTTTTGTGTGTATGTGAGGAAGATTGGCCCTAGGCTAACATCTGTTGCCAATCTTCCTCTTTTTGCTTGAGGAAGATTGGCCCTGAGCTAACATCTATGCCCATCTTCCTCTATTTTTGTATGTGGGACGCCGCCACAGCATGGCTTGATGAGCAGTGTGTATGTCCGAGCCTGGGATCCGAACCAGTGAACACCGGGCCACAGAAGCAGAGCATGCAAACTTAACCACTACGCCACTGGCTGGCCCCTAGATCCTATGTTCTTAACCACAGAACTATGTGCCCATCACCATGCTAGAAGTAGAGTGATGGAGCGGGGAGAAATGGAGACCAAATGAGCCACCATCCTGTCCTCCTCCATCATAGAAGTTAAAATAATGATTGCCTGTGGTCCTGCAGCCACTCTGGGGAGGTTGCAGTGTCTTGAATGGTCTAATGTCATTCCCACCCTAAAATCTGCATCCTCTACCCTGGAATGCTCCCCCAACCCCTGATCATCTTTTGGTTGGACCTTTTTGACTGTTTAGACTTCTGTTCAAATTTCACTTTCTCAGCAGGCCGTGGCAGATCATCCAATAATTTAAATTCCTAGTTAAATTATTCACAGAATCACTTAACATCATCTGGCATTTTTCTTTCCTTTTTTTTTTTTTTAATTTATTGTTTTCTTTCTCCATATAGTTTATGCTCAAATTTGTGTGTGCGTGTGTGTGTGTGTGTGTGTGTGTGTGTGTGTGTGTGTAGGGAAGACAGGAAGATGGCAAGAAAGAGGATAAAAATAAAAAAACACGAGAAGAGAGGAAGGGAGAGAGGAAGGGTGAGTGGAACAGAGGTGTGACCATGGGTAACCTGGAAGGAGGGAAAGAAAGGAAGAGGGGCACCATGGGTAATCCTAGCAGCACATTTTTTGAATGCCTTTGGCCTTCCCATCTGTATGAGATTCCTGTGGCTGCCGTAACAAATTAACCCAAACTTGGTGACTTAAAACAACAAATTTAATCTCTCCCGGTTCTGGAGGCCAGAAGTCCAAAATCAAGGTGTCAGCAGGGCCACACTCCCTCCAGAGGCTCTAGTGAAAACTCCCGTCCTTGCCTCTTCCAACTTCTAGTAGCTTCTCTGTCTTCACATAACCTTCTATGTGTGTATCTCTCTTTGCCTCACTCTTACAAGGCCACTCGTGTGCGCATTTAGGGCCCTACCAGATAATCCAGGATAATCTCTTTATTTTAAAAATCCTTAATTTAATTACATCTGAAGATTTAATTGCACGTGCAAAGACCCTTTCTCTAAATAAGTTGTCACGTACAAGTTCCAGGGGTTAGGACTTGATATCTTTGGGTGGCCATTCTTCAGCCTACTCCACCATCCATGATGTTTTTTTCTTACTTATCTTGAAAATCAGCATCCATTAGTTGAGGTGTCAGTAAGACTTGTAATGGCTGAAAAGGGAGATGAATCTAAAATACATGAGGCGTGGACAGTCAGCATTGTTGAGGAACACTGTGTACCTGTGAGGTGGAGGTGTGTCCTATCCCCACGAGGTCACTGACTTCTTCAGGACCCAGATTTGTCTCTGTCCTCTGTCCTCCCCTTAGTGGCCCTAGAAACATTTTGCCGAATATGAGGTTCAAGTTCTTCTCAAGAAGTGACTGTCTCTAATTGCTATGATACCTGACATTATGACAGGACACGTCATTATGACACCTGTCAAGAAAATGAGGATTCCAGGTCAAGCATTGTTCTTTTTAGTGATAATTGTAGGATTTCGTTATCAGCATCAAATACAAAATAAATACATGTACATACATGTTCTTTATTTGTGTGTTTGTGATGGAACATTTGTTTATAAATCTTTTATTCGATGTTCACTGAATGAGGAGTACAATTTACAAAACTTTTTAGCAGCCAAAATGGTATACCGTATATTTATAATGGGAAGAAATCATATTGACAGATGGATAATATAATATTGCAGTTATGTTTAAGTCCATCCTAGAAAAATGTTAGGAATTGCCTATGTTTATACAAAGTTATTACAGTTTAAAGTCATAAAAGCACTTCAAAAGTGTCCTCTAAGTGTCTGTGTAGAGTTGCTATTGATTATTTACTTTGTGTAGTTCATGGAGAGAATGTTTAAAACTCAGCCAATTTCCTTTGGCACAGGATTTTACAAAATAATCTCCACCAAGAGATAAAGATGCTAAGGATGATTTTGACATTAGCCTAAGAGAACATAATTTAGACGTAAATAATTTAGATGCAAATATACTATTATACAGTCTTTCAATGCTTTAAAGTTAAACATGGCTTATTTGAAAGCAATAAATAAATACCCATGCAACATTTCCAAAGTGTGTTTCTCAAAAGACTACTCTTATGGTTGGTAATAAGTAGAATGTGGAAACAGCATACTGTAATCAAGTACGTACAGGAAACATTAATTAAACAACTTTCTTAGTGAGGGCTTCATCTGAGACATTAATATAAAAAATATATTTGGAGTCTCTAAGAGGATGATAGAAGAGAATGTGGCCGCTACTGGCGGCCCCGGTTCGGATCCTGGGCGCGCCCCAAGGCACCATGCTGAGGCCGCGTCTCACGTACAGCAACTAGAAGGATGTGCAACTATGACATACAACTATCTACTGGGGCTTTGGGGAGAAAAAAAACAAGGAAGATTGGCAATAGATGTCAGCTCAGAGCTGGTCTTCCTCAGCAAAAAGAGGAGGATTAGCGTGGATGTTAGCTCAGGGCTGATCTTCCTCACAAAAATAAATAAATAAATAATAAATAAATAAATGAATAAATAAATAAACAAAATCTCCATGCTGGCCAAATCTGACACATCTCAGGTTACCCCCAGTCTCCCAGGGAGCAGTTTGCCAACTTGGTCATCATTTTTGAGGTTTTGAAACTAAGACTCAGAGCTTCCACCACAGTCACTCACACAGACACACAAAAATCAGAAATCCAACAGAGGGGTATCTGACTCTGGATCCCGGGCTCTTTTCTGCTACACCTTACAACTCTTACCAACCAGATCTCTTCTAGCCCTCTATCTCCCATGCCCCATTCTTTCCCCAGATTTCCATTGTTGTCATGGACATAATTGATGGTGTTCTTCGTTGCAAGTAAAATATTTGAATCCACAAGAAACAAATTTATTTTGAGCCCCTCCATGTACTAAGTTCCATAGGAATTAGTATAAGATGTGGTTCTTGTCTTTAAATAGAACAGTATATGTGTTAACAGTATATGTGCTGGATTTTTTGATCTGATGTAAGCATCCTTTCCTCCTTTTTTAGGGAGTGGGCAGAGGAGGTAGCATGTTCACTCGCTTTACTTTTCTGCCTTAAGGGGACCCTTGTCTCCATCATCCATCAAGCTTTTTTACTCTTCCTGGGTCATTTATCATGTCCATTCCCTTTAATAACTTTTTTAGATCTTTGCCGCCACTGTCTTTAAGCCCCTTGTTCAATTCTGCCCCAACTTACTCTCAGCATATGACAATGGAGGCCGTTAGGCATGAATTCTTTCAACTTCCTGCCCTCTTCTTGTCTACGTTCCTCTCCATTCTCTAGTCTCAGAGGGGGAGATAACTTTTCTTAAGATCAACCACTCTGTTAGGGGTCTTTTCAAGATCAACCCCTCTGTTAGGGGTTGAACCGTGTCCTCCAGAAAGGTATGTTGATGTCCTAACCTCTGGTACCTGTGAATTGATCTTATTTGGAAACAGAGTCTTTGCAGATGGAATCAAGTTAAGGCGAAGTCATTAGAGTGGGTCCTAATCCAATACGACTGGTGTCCCTATAAGAAGAAGGACATCTGGACACAAATACAGATACACACACACTTACACACACACACACACACAGAAGAATGCCATGTGAAGACACAAACACACAGCCAAGGGTACTAATGATGGATGGCCACTACCAGAAGCTAGAAAGAGGCAAGGGAGGATTCTACCCAGAGTCTGAGGGAACACAGCCCTCGTGATGACTTGATTTTGGACTTCCAGCCTCCAGAACTGTGAGAGAATAAATTTCTGCTGTTTTAAGCCACGCAGTTTGTGGTACTTTGTTACAGCAGCCTTAGGAAACTGACACGTCCTCCATCCCTTCTTTTGATCCCATCATTTCCTGCCGCTTCACGGTCCTTATTCAGTCATCCCCTCTTCTCTGTCTACTGGCTCCTTCCCCTCAGCCTGTAAACATGTCAAGTATGGCCCATCATCAAAATATCCTCCTCTAACCCAGTGTCCTACTTGAGTTACTACCAATCTTCACTTTCCCCTTCTCACCTGAACGTCTCAAAAGAGTAGCACTAACTCTAGCTTAGCTCACATCTCTCGTCCACTGCACAATTTCTGGTAATCGGGCTTCTTCCCCCCCAGTCTGCTGGAACTACTTTAGTTCAAGTCATAAATAATCTCCCAATTATCAAATCCAATGGATATTTTCCCGTTATTTTGTACTGAATTAGCACACTATTTTGACAATATTGATTGCTCTCTCTTTTTTGAAACTCTCTACTGGTCTTGTCTATCGCTTATATTTAGTTCCTTCCCTGTGTCCTCTGGGCTTATCTTTCTCTGCCGACTCTTTAAATGTGGCGTTTCCTAGGATTCCGTCCCTGTCCGCTGCTCGTATTCCACACAGTAATTTTGACAGGGTGATCTCACCTACTCTCAGGATTCCAAGCAGCACCAGTGTGCTGACAACTTCCAAACCTTTATCCATAGTGAAGATTCTTCTCTTAAACTTCTCCTGGATATATGTCTAGCTACTCACCAGTGTCACACTCTTCCCACAAACATCCAGTCCCAAACTAAATGATCAACCGTGCCCCCAAACCTTCCTATGTTATCGATCTCTTAGTGCCACTATCATTCATTAGCATCCCAGATAGAATTTGGAGACTTGACTTACCTTTGGTTCTCGTCATCTCTCCTAACTGGTCATTCTGTCTTCCATGCTTTCTACTTTAAGTCCATAATCTATAGAGCAGCAGGATTAATACATCTAAAAGAAACATGACATTATCTCTCTTTACATAAAATAAAAGTTCTTTTCTCTCTCACCTCTTCAACGACATTTTCCATTTTTGCCTTTGGAACATGGAAATAACCATAATTGTACCCTGAGATGGCTAATGCCCTGTGACTTTTTCATGTGGTTCCATCTCCTTGGGACATTATTATTATCATCTGACTCATAACCTGATTCATTTTTAATCCTTCTTTACTTTAAGGCACAGAATGTGTTCTGGGAAGAATTCCATGAACCTCCCCACTGGCTTGGGTACCCCCTTCTGTTTCTATATCCCCTGTATAGACCCCTGTTATTGCTTCACCATGTTCTGTCATAATTAGTGGTTTACCTACCTGATTCCCTCACTATACAGGGAGCTCCACTGGACAGGAACTGCATCCATTTCACCTTTGCATTCCATTACCCAGCACATTGCTGGAGAATAAATAGATAAGTAACTGGGATATTGGGAATCTCTTCTTCTGTAGCAGGTGGTGAGTAAGCTCTCCTGGGGGAAAGAAAGGCTTTTTGGTACCTTTCAAATAATACTATACAACCTAATTTTTAATCCTTCCTACTAAGAACAGATAATGCAAAATCCAATTACATGTTAGGTTATCTCAGTGGCAGAATGTAGAAATGAACACACCAGGATAAATTTCTGCTTTGTGATAAACATCCTTTTTCCCTGGTGAGCATGGAAAACAAAACACCTCTCCCCCTTCTGAGTTGTAGCATGCTGCTCCTTTTGGAAATGCTCTCTTTTAATAGAGCAGCTTCATTCCCAGAGCCGTCAGTTTCACAAGGTCATCCACAACCCAACAGACAGATTCAAACATAATTCACAGGAGGGCAGGCTTTCTCATGCTGGCAGGTTTGGGGGAGTGGGGATTATACAGACACCAGAATTTGTATTAAACACACACACGCGCAGTTTTAATATTCAGAAGGAGTCAAAAATAAAATCAGCTAAAGTATTTATGTATTAGGTATTCCAAATAATATCCTGAAATATTCTGTACCGTAACATTCTTGAGGAGGAAAAACAGTGCTAAGATGAATTGCCTCGTCTGAGTATATATCTTATTTTTGATGATCTTCTTAGAAATGAATATTATTAGCCTACAGAAAGAGTCTGAAAGGGTGGCCCAGAACTGTTCTTTTGGCAAGCATGGTATGCTGATTTGTTCAACTTTTTAAAGTTGTGAAATATAACATAAAAATCATAAAAATGCTTGATATACGAATATATAGTTTAATAAATAATTATAAGTTAAATACCTGTGAAACTACCTTCAGGTCAAGAAATAGAACATCAGTACCTGTTAGGAGCTGAATTGTGCCCTCTGAACATTCTTATGTTGAAGTCCTAACCCCCAGTACCTCAGAATGTGACTGTATTTGGAGATAGGGCTTTTAAAGGGGTAATTAAGGTTAAATGAGGTCATTACGGTGGGCCCTAATCCAATATGATGGGTGTCCTTATAAGAAGAGAAAATTTGGATGCACAGAGGGAGGTACCAGACATGTGCATGCACAGAGGAAAGACCATGTGAGGACATAGCAACAAGAGAGCCCTCTGCAGCCAATGAGAGAGGCCTCACAAGAAATCAAACTTGTCGACACCTTGATCTTGAACTTCTAGCCTCCAGAACTGTGAGAAAATAAATTTCTGTTATTTAAACCACCCCATCTGTGATATTTTTTTATGGCAGCCCAAGCAAACTATTACAGCACCCTCAGAAAGACCCTTATGTCCCTTCCTGATGACAATGCCCTCCTTCTCCCACCTCATACATCATCACTTGCTTGATTTACAATTATTGGCAAACAAATTGTCACTTTTCATTGCATTTGTTCTTGTATCCAAAAAATTACACCTGTGCTCACATTCAAAAAAATTACAGCTTAGTTTTGCAGTTTTTTTATTAATTTGAATTTGAATGCCTTGAGGCAAAGCATCCACTCTCTAATTCACCATACCCAGTATTTTCTAGTGTCTTCCCCTGACTTGTCCTTGAGCATGTGTGTTTGCCCCTCCTTGGCCTCGTGCCCAGCCTCCTGGAACATACCTCTTCTAATGGCCACTTATCAACTCAAGAATGACTGAGCCAATGCTTCTAACAATCACACTCCTCCACTCCCTCCTGTTACAAGTGCTAAATGTCAAGTTTTTGGTTTTAAATTACAGTTGAAACTGTTTTGAGAATTTCATGTCACCTATTGAAATAAATAGTGTCACCCAGAACTGTCACGACCCAAGATAGAAAATTACTAGTTTAGCCAGGGTGAGCTTTATTTAAAGAAGCCACAATACCAAAATCCTTTTCTTGCCTGTACCTTTCAGTGTCCCAACAGAAAACAGATGAACAGTCAAATTAAACTAACTAAGAAAGAGTTTATTTACAAAGGAACTCATTACGAAAGTAGGAGAACCACAAGGAACTGTGCAGTGTGCAGGAACCCGGGTCTAGTAACAGAGAGAAAGATACTAAAAGCCAGAAAGAGAGAATTATCTAGAAGAGAACTCCTTGCGAGTGACCTTTTGTTGAGGGTCCCAGCCAGCCTGAGGCAACTGCTTAGGGAGGGAGCCAGAGAAATAAATCTCTATCCTCACTCTTCTCCCTCTGATCTTGCTGGCTCCCCATTGACCTAACCTACCAGAAGCCAGAGGGTTTGGGGACCTGCAGGTGTCGCGGATGTAGGTCTCAGGGCAGAGAGAACAGGAGGAGGGTAAATCTGGAGGGAAAATGGGAGATTTCTGGCACTTCGCCTTTGAAATGGCAGTTCGAGAGAATGTGGATGGTGATTTTTCCAGGCAATTCCACGTTTGAAATGTGACAATTCTCCAGGGAGGCCAGTGCGTGAGAAACATGCAGCTTACCAAAATCCTTCCTGGAATTTCACAAAACTGGGATGACCAGATAGTAATAACCAAGAAAACAAAGAGCAGGTATCTTGGGTATTTAGATTTGGTGTGCTTCTTAGACATCTTGCTACCAATTAGATTGTACGACATTTGAGTTTACTAATTTTAACACTTGAGACATTTCACTGCCAAATGCCAAGAACAATTAGGAGTAAAACAGAGAGCTACCATCTGGAAGGATTAGTATGCTTCTTGAGAAAGTGGATGTGACCTGTACTCGCATTTGGAACCAAAGTTAGCTAATATTAAAGCATAAATTTCTCCTAAAAAAATATATATATGTGTATTGGATCAAAGTGGGAATTTTTTTTCCAAATTCTTTTCCCAAGAGAATGGCATAACCAGATCTCATTACATGTAGTGCAAAAGTCTCCTTTATTTCTAGGTGATTTTTATTATAACAGAATATAATTCAATTATAATTATATATTATATCATATAATTTTATAATATATAATTTATAATTATATAAAATATTATATATATCACTGTAATCTTATTTGTAAATTTGGAGTTGGGCATGAGTAAGGCCCATCTTGAAATCCAGCCAAAAGATTTTAGCTATTAAAGTAACAGAGTAATTACTCAAAGATAAGCTACAAGCATAGATACCAAGGCAAGTGATTAATTAATCTCTTTATCTGTCCTCAGAGACAGTTGACGTTTGTAATTCAATAGAAGAAAAAAAAAAAACAAAGCATCAAAGAATGAGATATTCCACTCAGAGTTAAGTATGTTCAACAATAAACAAAGTCCTTAGAAGAGTTGGGATTAGAAATCAGGTCCCAAATTTACCTCATAAATTACCTCCTGCTGACCTAAATTGGAACCCTTGTAAATTGCTGATGGAATGCAAAATGGCACAGCCACTGTGAAAAATGGTAGGGCAGTTCCTCAAAAAGTTAAACATAGAATTACCGTATGACCCTGCAATTCTACTTCTAGGAATATATCCAAAAGAATTGAAAACAGGGATTCAAATAGATACTTGTTCATAGCAGCATTTTTCACAATAGCCAAAAAGTAGAAACAACCCAGGTGTCTATGAACAGAAGAGCAGATAAACAATGGAACAGTATTCAGCATTAAGAAGGAATGAAGCAGATACGTGCTACAACATGGATGAACCTTGAAAACATAACACTAAGTGAAATAAGCTAGACATAAAAGGAAAAATATTGTCCTTATATAAAATATCTAGAATAGGCAAATTCATAGAAACAGCAGGTAGATTAGAGGACACCAAAGGTTAGGGCGGAAGAGGAAATGGGGAGTTATTGCTTAATGGGTACAGAGTTTCTGTTTGGGATGCTAAAAGGGTTTTGGAAATACAGTCATGATGGTTGCACAACATTGTGAGTGCAATTAATGCCACTAAACTGTACACTTAAAATGGACAATTTTATGTTCTATATATCTTACCACAATTTTTAAAAATTTTTCCTTTATGCTCTTCCTCCTCACAGCATTTCATTTTAACGGAGGACGTCAACTGAGCCTCAGAAATACTGCAGGAGGCAGTAAGATGCACTTGAATAAAACCACACAGTGACTGAGACTGACCATAAAACTTCTGCCATGTTCATTTCTGGTTTGGGTTCAAAGCACCAGAATACCTCCCTTTGGCCTCTGTTATCAAACAGGGGATGTTAATAAATCATGAGAACATTCACCAGAGTTGAAGAGCAGATCGTAATTCAGTCTTCCTAAATCAAAGGCTTCCAGTCTTTTCTTGCTAAGACCCTAAAATAAACTGTGCTTCCTAAAGGCCTAAACAGAACCATAGCTTCTGGATTACTGGAGCCCAAATGGGAAATGAGGACAGAGGCCAAATTTGCTCGTCAGAGGTGATGGAGATGCCTCCACCACCATGTGACTGGAGGAAGTACCACATCCTTCTGCCTCCCTGGTCAGGCTCTGAATTTGTCATTTCAGTTTCCCACACTGCAGCATAATTGTCAAGAAACAGCTTTCATTTTGTTAATAAGCAGAATTTTTGTCAAAAGTTTTTAAATAGTAACTACTGACATTTTTAATTTAAAATGTAACACGTTTTTATTATAATGATTTTAGAAAGAAAAATAAAAGCCCAAGGAAAGAGAAATAAATCACCCATGATTTTACCATCCAGATATAATTATGGTTAGTACTGTGATGCGTTTGTGTAATGTGAGACTTGGATGATTAATTTTAGTCAAAAACGACAGTGCCTAACTTTTCTACATTATGAAAGAAGCAGTTTTTTATTGAAAAATATTTGGAAAAGTGCAATATACATAGGACAATCCTGTTGCACGGAGACAGTCCCTACTACCATTTTGATGTGTTGTGGCACAATCAGCCAAAGGCCACTAGCAAGGAAAGCTGTAGTCTGAAAAATTACCTTTAGTGACTCTTTTGCGAGAAGGGAGACCACAAACCAGAGGAACCCTGGAGTGATGCATCAAAGGAAGAAAGAAATGAGGTTATTATAGGATTTAAGAGAAATGGTGCTTTGATAGGCTCGGAGCAAAGCAGGGCTGTGGATGAATGAGTCAGCAGGATTTAAGGCTGTAACGGTGGCCTCAAAACTGCAGCTGGAAAATTCCTTCACTCAGTAGTGTAACTCCCTTGGGGGTTGAGGGTCTGGACTGCAAAGTGGACCCAGAGTCCTTTCTCCTTGGAAACCACAAAGTTAAGATAGATGTGAAAGCAGGCTTCCAGAAATGCCTTACCTGAAGCTCTGCACGTGGGTTGGAAATCAAGGCTGCTTCTCCGTGTCTAAGGACTGACATCCTCCAGCAAGAAGAATGGGAGCTCCATTCTCACGATTTCGAAGAGCAAGGTTTCTGACAGTCTAGGTGTTAGAAAACAAGATTTTTCAGTGAGTGAGAGAGTAGGAGTCCCTCAACGAAGGGGACCGTGATGACACTTTATAGCTGCAGCATGGTCTTGGGAGAAATGTTTTCTGTCAACTTAGCAGCTGGCGTCATCTTGATCTGTGTCTGTCGTCGCAGCCTGACGAATGGCAGAGTTTTTACCTTCTCAGTGCTGGCTAGCTTCCATTTTTTTCAGGTGTTTTCTTTCATTGTTTATTCTATGCCAAAGTTTTTATTTCTTTTGATCTAAATTGTTGCAAGTTTGTGTATCCAAATACAAATCTAATTTTTGTGCTGAATATTATTTTATTATGATTTTTATTTAATTACCTAGTCTTTAATACATGTCATTTTAATAGCTAAATTGTAGACCACCTTAGAGTGTACCAAAGGTCATTTAACAAATCCAAATTTGTTATTACCAATTTTTAATTATCATAAGTTCCTAATTTTTACCATAATAAGTTCTATTATAAAATAAACATCTGCATGCACATCGCTTTATGCAAACTAATGACTGAGCCTAAAGTTGTGAGTATTTTTGAGGCTCTAGATATGTATTTGCCAAATTGCTATCCCAAAGGTTGTATCTACTTATACTGGTTCAAGTAATCTATGAAAATGGTAGTTTTGAGGCACTCACCTAAGCACAGGGAATTATCCTTTAATTTTTTAAAAGTCTTTTAACTTTTTGTTAATTCTAAAACTATAAAGTGGTAGCTCCTTGTTATTTTAATGTGCACTTTTGTGTGTGTGTGAGGAAGATCAGCCCTGAGCTAGCCATCTGTTGCCAATCCTCCTCTTGTTGCTGAGGAAGATTGGCCCTGGGCTAATATCCGCGCCCATCTTCCTCTACTTTTTATTTGTGGGATGCCTGCCACGGGATGGATTGATAAATGATGCTTATGTCTGCACCCAGGATCTGAACCTGCCAACCCCAGGCCGACAAATTGGAGGGCACCAACTTAACCACTACGCCACCGGGCCAGGCCCTTAATGTGCATTTTTTGTATTATTAGTAAGGTTAAAGTTATCCCATATTGTTTACTAATTCTAATTCGTTCTTTTCTCTTCTCCAAAATTTTTCCTCAGTTATGTATTGAGAAGCTTAGAGTGTTTCTCATCAAACCATTTTAGCTTTTTTTGCTATAAAAATATTATGTACTAAAATACTTTTTCTTTGTCAAGTTAGCAGCAATATTTTCTTTCTAGGCTGTAGTTTACAATAAGTCTTTGTGAAGTTATTCTTTTACTCTTTTGAAATTCTCCTTAATTACCTCAAAACCTGAAGTTGGCAACCAGAAATCTAAACCATCAGGTTTGACTGATCTCCTATTGATGGAAACTGGTTTGTCATGATCGGTTGTGATGTCTGACACCAATAATAAAACACCAGCTTTGGATACAGTGTTACAAATTATAAAATAGCAGCTTTGGATAATGTGTTACAAATTATAAAATACCAGGTTTGGATAATGATTTCTTTTAAACATAATTTCTAACAAATTCAAAGTTATCCCATGATATTGTTACACGCATTCCAGTATTCATTCTTACAAGCAATGAGCACAGTTGCAGCTAGTGAGCCAGGGATGCAACCAATAAAATCCAAGCCATCTACACCAATGGGTGTGGCAACTATGAAATACTGTAGTGTGTTTCCATGTGAGATTCATGTTTATAAGTATCTCAGACAAATAATGGAAAAACTGCTGAGTTAAATCATGACGTACCCCAAGACTGGATCAATGAGTAACTCAAGGAAGGAAGGCTTAACACAGAAACCATTACTACAACTTTAGATACCCATTCAGATCCTTTTTCATCTCATACCTGCTTTCTTTTAGGTCTGGGATCATTTCTTTCCCATATTACCCTTTTGGCCATGGTGAATTTGGATAGTGACCTCAGTGATTTCTGTGAAGTCTAGAGGCCTGCGTCACTGTAGTCGTCCCAGTGACTTTAAATTGTCCTCTCCCCAAACTCCTCCATCCCTTCAGTCCTATCACTGCTAACTGAAAGGAGAAAGTTCAAGAACTTGAAATGTCTCCAAACTTCTTCTCTTCCTCTTTTAATGCCCTCTCCTTGATTCACCGATGGGGTAACAGACAGCCTTGGTTGAGAATTCACTTTGGGAAACCACACAGCCTAATAAGGGTGACGACGGACCTGTTGGTAGGGCTGTTTTTGTTTCGGACGTGGCCTCAATATTTCTCTTATTTCATGTCAAGCTTCAGTGCTGCCCTGTTCAAACGTTGCTAATATTCTGTTCGTAGAATGGATGACAACCTTGCAAACCAGGGATCACTGAAAGCATGATAAGAAAATAAATACGAGGTTGTCTAGCCGGGGCAGGCAGAGTGGACGGTGGTGCTGCTCCGTCTCTATCCAGCGATATGTGAGATGCCAGGGCTGGTCTCCGGCCATCCCTCCTAACGTCAACGTTTTTATACAGATGCGATCCGCTCAACATGAACATCCAAAGTGGTCTTGAAAGAGAAGGAAGAGGGGAAAGATGTCACAAAGAAACAAAATAAGCAGTTTTAAGTCTGTAAAAGATGCCCTGGGGAAGGTTTGTCCTGACTGCCTTCTTTGTTGATTGACACCATGGGATACTTACCAGGGCTCCCACCTCTGCTAGGCCTGTCTCCCTGTATCTCCTTCCTGACAATCTGACAGTAGGAAGCCTTAGAAATGGAATTTAAATTGCTTTCACAGAACTAGTATGTAAATACTGGTTCACTTGCATTATTTTTCTTTAACTTAATAAATCTGTTTGAGGTCGTAGTAATGATGACTACTAAACAATAATGATAATCTTTATTTTAAGAAAATTAAAAATACAGCCAAGTACAGAACTGTTAACATTTGATCATATTTGCTTTTCTTTCTTATTAAAAGAATAAAATATCACAAATAGTTGAAATCTCCTTTATCCCTACTTCTAGTCTCATTTCCCTCCTTCTCCCCAGAGGCAACCATTACCATTTCACTTCATTTTTATGTATATTAGCAGTCTATTTTATATATATATGTGTGTGTATATATATATAATACAGTATTTTTGTGTGTGAAAGAATATTTCTAATTTACATAAATAGTAATGGATGCATGTAACTGGACAATAACATTAGGTTTTTAAAATTTATCCATGTCAAAATGAAATATATTACAGGTATATTATATACAATCTTATTCATTCCTTTTAATTGCTATGCAGTATTCAGTTGTATGAATATTTAATTTATCTATTCCTCTTTGATATATATTTTGGGTTTCAAATTTTTATTATTGTGAGAACTACTCAAAGAAATATCCTTGGGCGTGTTTCTTTGTGCTCATGTGCAAAAGACGTTTCTAGAGTATCCACAAAGTGGGATGATTACGTTACAAGGAGAACACATTTTCAAGTTTACTCAATATGAACAAATTTATCTCCATAGGAATTATATCAATGAAACTCCTATTTCCCCTATTTGGACCAATATTCAATATTGTCATACTTCCAGATCTTTGCCAAGCTGAGGCATACCTTCTTGTTTTAAGTGCATTTCCTTACTTATAAGTGCACATGTTTACTCACCATTCACGTTTTGGTCTTGTTTTGTTTTTTTCTGAAAACTATCTATTCACTTCCCATGATCTTCCTAGGAAGAGTAGATTTACTGTTTGCACTTAGCAGGAAACTGAGGCTCAGAGAGGCCACGTGAGCTGCCCATGCTCATAGAACTAGTGAGAACCCCAAGCAGGATCTCAGCTTTGGTGTCTGGATACAAACCATTTCCCTTTTCCCAACACTTATTCTTCTCAGGACACTGATCAATCCATTTTAACGCTTTTCATCTCACTGTACTTGACCTTCTGATCTGGGGAGATTATCTAAGACACTCGTGGAGAAGGTGAGGTGGAGAACTCCTACAGGGTCCAGTTTTCGGTTCTGGCAGGAAGCCCTGCCCTGCACAGTGACTCAGGGGGGCCCAGAATCCCTCGGGGTTTTGAAGGCTTTTCTATTTCTGGTCAAACCTTCACAAAATCCCTTTGAAGTATGCACTGTTATAATCATCATTTTACAAAAGAGAGTTTAAATAACTTACCTAATGTGACAGGACCAGGAAGAGAGAGCAAGAAAAGCATTTCAAGGGGGCCAGCTCAGTGGCATGGTGGTTAGGTCCGGGCGCTCTGCTTCGGCAGCCCAGGGTTTGCAGGTTTGGATCCTGGGCATGGACCTGCACACCACTCATCAAGCCATGCTATGGCAGCGTCCCATATACAAAATAGAGGAAGACTGGCATGGATGTTAGCCCAGGGACAATCTTCCTCAAGCAAAAAGAGGAAGATTGGCAACAGATGTTAGCTCAGGACCAATCTTCCTCACCAAAAAAAGAAAAAAGAAAGAAAAGCATTTCAAGTTCTTGTGAGTTAGTTAGAGGAAGATTGATCAGACTGGTTCAGGAAAAACTTTGTGAAGAAGATGAAAGTGAGTGTGGAAAGACAGTTTCCTCCTTCCTCCCACTTGTCTCCAGATTCAGCCTTTGTAGAATTACAGGGCAAGGGAGCTGTAAAGATCTTTCAGAGCATCTTTCTGAATCTTTTGTCTCTCTGCAGTGAAGAAGCTGAGGTCGTTGTTTAATCTACAGGAGTCAAGTAATTACAAGAAAACACTGGCAGAAGTCCTAGCCAAGACAGATGTGTGGGGGTCTCAAAAGAATAAATGTACATTTCAAAGCATGAATAAGCTTCACCTTACGGTCTTTTTAGCTGAACTCTCTATAACAAAGACTCTCAGTTAACAAGGAGCGTAGTCACACGCTTCAAGTCTAAATAAAGCAGAGATAGTGGTCAAAAGAGCCTTTGAGTGTGTGTGTGTGTGTGTGTGTGTGTGTGTTTTACAGATCTAGAATAATCTTCTGCATATAGTCATGCATTCTGTTATCTTGGTCTTTTGGTTTCCCAGAAATAAGACTCCACATCACTCATTCTGATATGTATCTTCCAATCCTGACACCTCCCTTATCAGGAGGTTGCTTTCTCCCCCTGCCACCTCATCCACTGCCATAGCCCCAGGGAAGGGACTAGGTTGTGTGTGACTCCTGGAAGATGGAGCAGATGATGTAGGAGAATGTTAAGAAGGATGAAGGGAAGAAAGCCCATCCCTTCTGATTTTGGTGGCTTGTGAGGAGAGGAAGACAGAAAAAGAGAAACAAGTCCACGGTGAGACACCATGTTGTGCCTCATCTCTGGCCAAGGTCCTAGAAGGAGGAGGCAGGAGAGGGGCCACGAAGGGAAGGGACCATCGCTCACTTTCCATTTGGAAGGGTAGTCCCCACCACCAACGGAGATAGACAGACAGTCGGCCTGAATTTGGCTCTCCCAAGCCATCCTCAGTTTCCATATGGCATGGTTGGGATCCCAGAATCTCCCAAATTCCCCCAAGGTATTCAGAAATGAGTCAGCATTTGGCTGGACATTTGCTGGAGGAGATCTCCATCTTTAGGACAGAGAGACCCTGAAGCTGGGGAATGGACCACTAGAATAGAAGATACAGCCAAATTTCAGGGGCCCACAGCAAGAGCAAGGCTGAGGAAGGGATGGGTCAATAGGCAGGGCTTACCAGGCTAGCTAACCCATGAGAAAACAGACCTCCAGGTATGCTAGCTGCGTGTTTCAGGAACGGATTCCAGAAGGACACTGAAGTGATGGAAGCCCTCTAAATCCCCAGACACCATTTTGGAAAAGAGCAGTGAGGGGGAGCTAATCTAAAATATAAAATACTGTCATCCATAGTAAATGAGTGATCTGCAGACACTCTTTAAATCACTGGATTGCACTGCATTTACTGGATATGTCTAAAATACAGTTTTCCCACTACCTTGGGGAACTTGTAAGGAAGATCAGATTTTTTTCAAGATGAAAATATTACATTTTCTTTGCTTATCTAATTGTAATGTGAGTAATTGTTTCAATGCAATGACATCAGCTGAAGTGGAAAGGGAAAGAACTGAAGTGGTACCAGTGAGGGCCTGGATACAGCACTTGAAGCCATCAGGAATCCAGGCATCTACCAACCTCTCTCTCTCTCTCTCCCTCTCTCTCCCTCCCTCCCCCACCCCAGCTCCATGTGCACATGGCTACATGTGTGGCCAGCAGAGAAGTGTATCTGTCAATCTCAATCCTAATCCTAAATTTACTGGGTAGTGGGTCGGGGTCACAGAAAACAAATATGGCTGCTGGAGGGCATCCATGTGGGTGGGGGCATGGTTATTACAGAAAGATATTACCATGGTTGTCTGCTAGTCCTTATCTTTTCTTTTTAACTTATCAACATTTTTTTCATACTATTAACTATTTCATGAAAACATTTTATATGTTTGCCTAATAGTTCATTCTCCTCTTGTTGGTTATTTCATTTTTATCCCGAAGATTTTTTAGTATTATATAAATAATACTACGTTGAACATGCTTATACGTAAATTTTTGTTCCCATATTTGATTATTTCCTTAGGACTGGAAATACTGATTGCTGAGGATCTGGAATTTCTAGCTGTGTCTAACAGTGAAAATTCTTATACTCATCCTGTTTATAAAATATCACATAGGGGTGGCCCCATGGCTTAGTGGTTAAGTGCGTGCGCTCTGCTACCAGCAGCCCGGGTTCTGATCCCGGGCACGCACAGACGCACCACTTGTCCTGCCATGCTGAGGCCGCATCCCACATACAGCAACTAGAAGGATGTGCAACTATGACATACAAATATCTACTGGGACTTTGGGGAGAAAAAGGGAAAAAAAAAAAGGAGGAGGATTGGCAATAGACGTTAGCTCAGGGCCGGTCTTCCTCAGCAAAAAAAGGAGGAGGATTGGCATGGATGTTAGCTCAGCGCTGATCTTCCACACACACACACAAAAATCACATAAAAAATTCTAGTAATTCTTTAAACAAAAATATCCAAAATAGCCATTCTGTGACATACAGTAAAATTATTACATTAGTTAGGATTTGTAATTTAGTGCAAATCGGTGTCATTTTCTGTTTTAAATGTAGTATTTTAGATTTGTGGTTGTCTTTGGTCACATAGAATTGTTTTCAGTACTGCTGAAGGAAGTAAATTATATTAAAAATTTAAAAGTTAATACCTTAGAGACAGGCACCTCCACACCCTAAGGATTCCTGGTATAAGGGGGAACGTTTATCGATCCTGACTGACTCTATTCATAGAAGACTCGCCCTAAACTGTTCGGGGAAAATTGAGAACAAGAGAGTGCTCCAGAGGGATAAGTTTGGGAGGGTCGGGGTGGAGGGGGTCCAGATGGGGACGCGTGTGTGTAACCTGATAATTGCTTCGCGCCATAGCAATTCGCGCCATAAAATGTAACTGTTTAAATGTTTTAAATTAGCCAATCATGTAAGACCGCGCCAACCTTTTCCCGCTTTATGCTTCCGAATCCTATAAAAGAGCTTGCCCCTTAAGGTTCGGGGTCGACTCCTCTGTCTCCTGCGAGAGATACGTGTCGGCCCGGAGCTCCGCTTAATAAAGCCTCTTGCATTTGCATCAAGCTCGGTCTTCTGTGTCTGTGGGTCCGCGCCTTCCCGAGGCTGGAGTTGGGATTCCCTTTTTGGGATCCTACACTGCAAATATCAAAAGATGATACTTTTTAAAAACTTATAGTAAATTCTTTTCATTTCTAGACTTTGCTATAAATATCTGCAAATACTATGCCATGGTAGTCAGGTCTGTGAAGATGCTTAGCTTTGGAGAAAGTATCTCCTGGAGTAAAGCATCAGTTTGTTTTAACATGAAGGAGTTTACAGCATCTAAGAGAATAAAAGATACACACACTTGAAAATGCAAATACTTCAAGATATGTCACAAGGCATATGTCACAAGGCATATACGAGCCTCAAATGAGCACAAGCAAGTTCAGGAGGGAGGGAGCACTGCACCACTAGAGCGTGTTTGAATGCACCACTTATCTAACACCTTCTCTCCTGACTAGACAGGCATTCTGCCTTGTTTACCTACTTATCCTACATGTAGAGTGGGAATTCAATATGTGTTTGTTGAGTTGTTTGGTGAACCAATAGCTAGATCGATGAAGGGATGGTATTGATTGTTGAGCAGCTGGGTAGTGCTCCGTAAGGAGCTGGGTAGCAACTGATTACTCATGGTCAGAGGTAGAGAGAAAACCCGGAAGAGGAAGGGATGAGGATGCTAAATGTTCCAAACCATTCTTTTGGCCTTTGATGTTCTTGGAAGGAGTCAACTATGCTACTAATAGAACTGACAGAAGCTAAATTTCTCCAAGGCTCCTGTATATCCACCATCTTGTACAGATTTAGATTTAATATTTGTTCATTTAGAAGGGTGGCAAAGAGGTCGGGCTCTGGACTCAGCAGTGTAATTTTTAACCTCTAAGGCTCTAAATTTCATCTGTAAAATGGGAGTAACAATAGCCCCAACCTCATAGTGATCTGAGGATTGAATGAGAGAAGTGTGCAAGGTGCTCAGCCTGGGGCCAGGCCCATAGGAAGCGTCCATAAGCGCCAGCCTTCATGATGTCGAGAATGAATATCGTTCTTGTTCTGCCACCTTTCACACATTCAAAGTTTGTAAAATATTTTCAGCTTTTTTCCAGGTCAAAATCCCATGCTGACTCAACTGAGGGAGGTTGAGTTAAAATGGAAATGGCATTTGACGAATATGTTTATTGTCTAAAATTCATGAAATGCTGAAAAGTGCTTTTAAAAATATGATTTCTTTCTGACTAGATTCAGAAATTCTCCCCAGGTTGTACAAAAACCTCTAGAAAAATAACATATCCAGAAAGTGTTTCCTGCCACCAGACCTTTTCAAGAACACGCATCTCCTTTCTGGTACCATTATTTGCCTGAACACATAGTATAATCTATCTTCTTCTTAAAAAATAAAAAGTAAACCTTCACTGCCCCATATTTTAACCAATAACACTTTGGACATTCCAGGTAAAGTCTACATCAGTTTCCTTCTTAATAATTTGTAAATCTGGGCTTCTTAAGCTAATACCTGTGGCTCTTCTCCTGTTAGTAGCACCTCATGGAAAAATCTGCTAAAGGAGTGAAGTTGTTCAGTTTTGTTGATGTTTACTCAGCCTTTGAGGCCATGGGCTGGTATCAAGTATGAATAAAACTCTTTGAAATCAAAATATAACCCAGTCATTTATTGATTTTAATAGAGAACTAGCTCCTTATCAGTATGAGTGTCAGGGCCTGTGGGAACATTCTTTACATGTATGTGTCTGATAACAATGTTTACTGGGGTTATGAGAGGTGTGCTCTGGTCCCCTGGACCCAAAGGATTTGAGTTCACTTTCAGATGAGCTAGATGCATAAAGAATAAAACAATCAGTGTTCCTCCATGTGCAGGCAACATGATTCATTGTCACACAACAGTAATTATCTTAACAGAGCCTAGCCCTGCTATTTTTAGTACTATTACAAATAAGAGCCAAAAGCTCAATGTTTCCAAAGCAAAAGCTATAATTTTTGGAAAATGACTTTTAACGTTTTGAGAATGCAACTCATTCAGTTCACTGAGTACATTTTACAAGTACCAAAAGTAGCTAATAAGAAGTTAACATTAGTTAAAATTTAGCCTTCTGAAAGTACTTTGTTGGGGATTTTTTTTAATGGTGTGTGAGAGACTTGTTAACACTGATTTTGAACTTTTTTAAACATAAAAATCATAGACTTTCTCTGGGGCAGTGTTTCTCAATGTTGGGTTGTGTATAGACCCCTTTTTAAAATGTTTAAATTACATTATATTTGACACATACAAAACAATATATAAAACTTATAAGTAAGGTCTGAAATATGATTTTATTAAAAATAAAACCACCACCTAACTTAAGAACCAGGACACAGCCACACAATGATGACGCCCACCTGTGGGTTCCCCTCCTTCTACCTGGTGCCCTGAAGAGTCCACTAGCCAGTTTTGAATTTAATTTTCCCTTAGGTTTTCAAAAATTGTTTTACCACATATGAATCCATCTCTAAACGATATATTGTTCACATTTGCTTTATGAAAATTGTTTCATATACTATATAATAGTCTACAGCTTGCTTTTTTGACTCAACTTTGTTTCTATGATTCATCCCTGTTGTTTCTTATGGCCATAGTTCATTTGTTTAAACTGTGCTGTAATATTCCACTGTGTGAATACATTTCAATGTATTGAGCTATTCTTCTACTGCCAGACATTTTGGTTATTTCCAATTTTTTTGCTATTACAATGCTGCTATGAGCATTCTTTAAGAATGCAAGATTTTTCCTGAGACACTGTCATTAGTGATTTTGGATTTTAACCATTCTGATAGATGTATAGTGGTATCTCATTATTTTTTTTAATTTGCAATTCCCCGTTGACAGATGATATTGAACTTGTTTTCATAACATCTTTCCCTAACATGCATGACATATCCTCCTATGCTTATCTGCCATCTGTATATCTTCTTTGGTGAAGTGTCTGTTCATCTCTTTTGCCCATTTTTTAATTGGGTTTTTTTCTTATTGTTGAGTTTTAAGAGTTTTTTTAATATTTTTGATATGTCTTTTATCAGATATGTGTTTTGCAAAGGTTTTCTCCCAATCTGTACGTCTTCTTTTCCTCCTTTTAGCAGTATTTTTCACAGAGCAGGAGATTTTAATTTTAATGAAGTCTGACATTTTTTTCTTTCATGGATTTTGCTTTAGGTGTTGTATCTAAAACCTCATTGTCAAATCCAAGATCATCTAGATTATCTCCTATGTTACCTTTTAGAGGTTTTATAGTTTTGCAATTTACATTTAGATCTGTGATCCGTTTGAGTTACATTTTGTGAAAGTGTAAGGTTTTGTGCCTAGATTCATTATTTTGCACGTGGATGCCCAGTTATTCCATCACCATTTATTGAAAAGACTATCCTTTCTCCATTGAATTTGCTTCTTTGCTCCTTTGGCGAAGATCAGTTGATTATATTTGTGTGGGTCTATTTCTGTGCTCTCTATCCTGTCCTGTTGATCTATTTGTCTATTATTTTGCCATTGTCACATTTTACTGATTACTGTAGCTTTATAATAAGTCTTGAAGTCAGGTAGTGTCAGTTTTCTGTGTTTGTTCTTCTTCAATATTGTGTTGGCTATTTGGGTCTTTTGCGTCTCTATATAAACTTTAAAATTCGTTTGTCAATATCCACAAAATAACTTGCTGGGATTTTGATTTGGATTGCATCGAACCTATAGATCAATTTGGGAAGAACCGACATCTTAAGAATATCAAGCCTTCCTATCCATGAACATGGAATAGCTCTCCATTTATTTAGCTCTGATTTCTTTCATCGGAGTCCTCATCGTTAAAATTTTACTACAAATTCATTTTCTTTAATAGATATAGTTATCTACTTTTTCTTGAATGACATTTGATAGTTTCTGTCTTTCAAGTGATTTATTCATTTCATATAAGTTGTCAAATTTATTAGCATAAAGTTGTTCATAATATCCCTTTATTATCCTTTTAATATGTGCAGAATGTGTAGCCATGTCACCTCTCTCATTCCTGATGGTGGATATTTGTGTCTTCTCTCTCTCTCTTTTCTCTCTTCTAATTAATCTATCTAGAGATACATCAATTTTATTAATCTCCTCCATGTACCAGTTTTATGTTGCATTCATTTTCTATATTATTTTTCTGTCTTCTATTTTACTGATTTTTGCTCTGATTATTACTATTTCCTTTCTTCTGTTTACTTTGTGTTTCATTTGCTCTTCTTTTTCTAGTTTCTTAGGTGAAAGTTGAGTTCATGATTTTGAAAGATATCCATTCTAACCATCCCAGTGGGTGTGAAGTGGTATCTCGTTGTGGTTTTGATTTGCATTTTCCTAATGACTAATGACATTGAACATCTTTTCATGGGATTATTGGCCATTTGTATTTCTTCTTTGGAGAAATGTCTGTTCAACCCCCTTGCTCATTTTGGGGGGAGGGGGGAGGACTAGCCCTGAGCTAACACCCAATGCCAATCCTCCACTTTTCTGTGGAGGAAGACTGGCCCTGGGCTAACATCCGTGTCCATCTTCCTCTACTTCATACGAGAGGCTGCCACAGCATGGCCTGACAAGCAGTGTGTCGGTGTGCACCCGGGATCCAAACCTGCGAACCCCGGGCCTCCGAAGTGGAGCACGTGCACTTAACCGCTGCACCACCGGGCCAGCCCCATCCCTTGCTCATTTTTAAATTGGGTTATTTGTCTTTTTATTGTCAAGTGATAAAAGTCCTTTGTTTATTCTGGAAACTAAACCTTTATCAGGTATGTGATTTGCAAATATTTTCTCCCATTCAGTGGGTCATTTTTTACTTTCTTGATGACATCCTTTGATGCACAAAAGTTTTTAATTTTGATAAAGTCCAACTTATTTCTTCCAATTTTGAAAAATGTTTTAACTTTTTCCATGCTCTAGATTCATTTATGTAGCAAGAAAGTAATCTATTTGTTGAACTTAAGAGACATAACAGATAAGACTTTTCAATCCTCAAATCCTTTTAAAAAAATATTTTCACTTTCTTTCATGCTGATTATTTGTTGAGTTTTTTTAAAAAAAAACAAAGAAAAAGAAAACCTGCTTTTGAGTTCATTTTGATGATTTTTTTTTTCAGAACACTTTTTATCTTACAGATTTTCAAATTTAATCATTGTCTGAACTCCTGAACCTGGAATGGCTTCTTTGTGGAATCGACCATTCCATGTTTATTTGTTAATTTTGCTATTCAAGTTTTCTAATCAGTGTTTGCTTATTCCACAAAAACTGTTACTGATATCTTGTGTTTCTGCCAAGCATCCTATAAAAAACATATATTTGGATTTGGATTTTTAAAACAATCTGAAAATCTTTGCTTTACCCTTTACCTTTCAAGACATAGCTGTTGTGCTTGATCTAGATTCAATTCTTGTATTACATACTTCCTCTTTTTCTGTACTGACTTGCACTTTCATTCGCTCTCTGCCTTTGCTGTAGGGACTACATTTTGTCTAATTTCATTTTCTGCACTGATGTTGCTTTACTTCTCAACAAGTTTTTATACTTTTCTCACTCTCTCCTTGGAACTCTTGCTTCCTTCAGCACCCATGAAGCCACATATCTCCTGATTTTCTGCCTGCCTTATGGCACTTTTTTCTCAATTCTGAAAGTTGGCTCCTCCTTCTCACCCCTTTCCTTACATGTTGATGTTCTTCAGAGCCCCCCTTTTCTTCCTACTCCACTTTCTCTGGGCCGTGTCAATCCACTTCCTTGGATTTAATTATCATCCATATGCTAGCATCGCAGTTCTTCAGACCTATCCTAGATCTCTTTCCTGTCCAAGTCCAGAGATGTATAACTAACCCCAGATATCTTCGTTTGGATGTCCCCCAGGCACTTTCAACACAACACGCTCAAAATGACACTCATCTCTTCCCCAGGAAACTTGCTCCTCTGCCAGAATTTTCCCTCCAGAAAATGACAGTACTGTCCACCTCAATCCTCAAGCCAGAAAATCCAGGCACATCTTTAACTCTCCCCTTTCCCTCAGCTCCTATCTTCCTCACCCACATCTTTCAGTATTCTTGATTCTGTGCCCTACCTAACTGTGGAATTCATCTCCCTATCTCCAGTGCCCCCACCCCAGTCTAAATTACCACCAGCTCTTATGTGTATTCTGCAAGATTAATCCTATCTAATTAGCCTTCAATGGATCATCCCTCCTGCAACCAGAAGAATCTTTTAAAATGCAAATCTGTCTGTGTTGCTCCCCAACTTAAAACTCTTCAGTGGCTTTCTATTACGTGTAAACAAATCTTGAATGTCTCTCCTTGGTCTCGGCCCCACTTATCTCTGCGGCCTCTTCTTGAGCCTTTCTCCATGTCTTGCTATATTCTTTAGCCAGAACTACGTTACGTTTATTTCAATTCTTTGGACATACTATGTACCCTGTGGCAGACACTATAAATTGTCCCCAGTGTCCATTCTCTCCTTCTTAGTAATAGAACTCATTCCACTCTCCTCCAGATTTAGTAGGACACAGGACTGCCCAGCTAGTTACTGCTTTCCCAGTCTCCCATGCTGCTACGTGTGACCTTGTGACCAGGTTTTCATGAATGGAATGAGAGGAGGAGTGATGTGCACAAGTTTATCTTCACTTTCTTACAAGTAAATTGATTGCTCTTTGTTTCTTCCCTCAGGTTGGAATGCATGCAGATGTGGAGCTAGTGAACAATCTTTAACCACGTGGAGGAGGAAACACACTAGGGGAATTGGGAGGCTATAAAATGGAAGGAACCTGTGGCCCTGAATGACCACGTGGCATACAGATATTCTATTCTTAACTATAGCAGTTTACTGTATCAGTTGGGATAGTCTGGATTATGCTGCAGTAAAAAACAACCCTGAAAGCTTATTGGCTTAACACAGCAAAGATTTATTTTTCACTCATGCTGCTTGTCCAACACAGATCAGTAGAGTGGCCCTGCTCAGGTAGTCACTCAGGGACCGAGCCTAATGGAGGGCTTCACCTAACTGTGTGCTGTAATGAGCACGCAGAGCAAAAGGGAGTCGGCAAACTGCACTCTCTCTTAGAGCTTCCAGCTGGAAGTCAGCCTCATCACTCCATTCACAGTGCAAGTCCCACAGTCTCACCTCATTCCAAGAGGGTTAAGGACAGGGAATCCCAGCATGTTCCCAGAAGGAATTGAAAAACTGAATATTTGTGACTGGTCCTGAGGACTCTCCTAGCTTCTGCCTTAATGTGTCTTAGCCTGTGCTCCCCCAAAAGAGGTAACCTCTGTTTCTCTTGCTCAAATGTTTGTAGGATTTTTTTCTTCATGTTTCAAAATTTGTATTTCAAAAACTTCACAAGACTCTAAATTCTCATTAATTCTTCCTGCACTCATTACCCTTGGGAATCCTAAAGTAACTATTTCCTTTGCATCATGATTCCCAAATATTTATCTAAATATCTGAACTCTCTCCAAAGCTTCAGTACTACATTTCCAACTGCCCACTATCTGTCAAACTTGACAAGCTAAAAACAATTAGATGTATTATTTTTATTCCCTCCTTAAATCTGATTCTTCCACTATGTTTATTTATTGTTTGTTTGTTATCTTTGTTTATCTCTGTGTTTCCAGCCCCTAGAATAGTACCTGGCATGAGAAGTGACACTTATATCTGAATGAATGAACGAATGAATACTACCAAGATTTGACAATGGCTTCCACAACTGGAATCTTTCTGACTCCACTCCCCTCCTGATTAGTCTGCATCATGGCCCTTCTACTTGCCAATTTGCTTATTCAGGGGCTCGTTACTTATCAACCAGATTATTACAGTAGCTTTCCTGCAGTTACCCCCACCCACAATTTTTCCATTCTCCCATCCATTTTATGCAGCACTCCCATATCAATTTCCTTGAAGCATATGACTCATTCTGTCACTTATTCTACAATCCCATAAGGAGCACGTATCGTGGGCAAGCACTGTGCTATGTTCTGAAGATAAACACGAATAAGGCGCAGTCTCCACGCTTGAGCAGCTCACGATCCAGTGGGAGAGAGAGATGTGTCTACAGATACAGAGCAGGGAGAGCGGTGCCAGAACAGAGGAGCACAGAGGTGGGGTGACAGATGTGACAGATGCTGAAACAGTCAAGGAGTCACACAAGAGGGGACATTTACCCCACGTCTTGACAGACAACTAGACATTTCCAGGATCGGCATTAGACAGAAGTAGGAACTATTCATCTTTTGAGTCAGGAGGGGAAAGTAAAGAATGGGCTCTAACAGAGGTCAGTTTAGAAGTGGGGGCGGGGGAAGAAAGTTGGTGGCGATTACAGCTGAGGACCTCAGTTTTCTCTCTGATGTGTGAGAATGATGAAGGATGAGTCACTGTGCTGTGCAGTCTTCCTGAGAGGCCTGGATGTGCTGCTAGCTGGTGAGGATGGCTTTCAGATCCCCATACCTGCTGGAAACCTTTAGCTATGTCCACAGCATTCAATTTAATTCTACAAACATGCTAATGTACTGGGGTCAGTGTTTGGCTGCAATAGAAGTTGCTGCTCCCTGTTCTTACTCACACATTTCCAACTTCAGGCTGCAGTGGCCTTCACTAGAACGCTTGGGCATACACTACTTTCCAGGGGAGGGAGCCTGAAGTCAAATGATTCACTGCATGGATTTTGAAAATTCATAGCAGACCCATTGCTTGGAAGCTATAGCACTTTTTATTTACACAAGCCAGGCTTTTTTGAGAGGGAAAATAGGAGGGCTTGGAGGGCGGTGGGTATCATTTTTGGAATTCCAAGGGCTGAACTTTGAATGTTGAGCCAAAGCCTGGAAAATTAAAAGCAGAGATTATGTAAATAAGCCACAGAGAAGCGAAAGACAGCAGTTTTTGCCACATGGCACTCCCCGACGCGCGCGCGCGCACACACACACCATCAAAGAATACAGTCTGACCAGCAGGCAGGAAGATGTGGAGTTCTGTGATTTACATTAAGTGCCTCTTTTGTGCAAAGCTCTTGGAGAACGAAAAAAAATTCCCTTTTGAAAAACGATCATCTAGTCTGATGAGGGCAATGGACAAACACTCTCAACAGAGACACATGAAGAGTGTCTTTCCCTTCATACTGAACCAGACTGTGCTAAGATTCCTTGCTCTGTGCTCAGGCTTCCAGAGAGCATACAGCCTCTGATAAGGTCTTCCTGAAACACTCATAAACCTTTCCGGATGAGTTTCCAGGAGGACAAGAAACGTAACTTTACGGAATATCCAGAATGCTGAGATCACCTAAATCAGCTTGCCAAACACCAGCAGACATTGGGAAATGGATTAAACAGGATTTCTCCCACTATTGTGATAAATACTTAGAAAAGGGAAATGGAGGTTTTTCAAAGAGAAAACCTAAGCCCTTAACAGTTCTGCAAGGCGCAAGCTAGAAAAGACTTTGCAGCAAAATAATAATTATTAGGCAAATTAATTAAATTCCCTTTCCAATAAGAAGCACATCACTCTTACTTTACACTAAGAACTACAAAGTATTACCTTGAAATCTCCTTGAAATAGGCCTAAAATTGCTTTACGGTAAAGAATATCTGAAAGGCAGAAAGTTTTCTTTCTTTTTCTTTTTCTATTTTTTTTTTAACTTTTTTGTGGGCAGATTTGTGAGAAAATGAATGCCATGAAACCAGCTTTTTCTTTTCAAAAGATAAATCCTTCCTCCTTTTTTTTGCAATAAAGAACTTTAGTATTGCTCAAAAGGATATGAGCATGTCAAATGATCTTTAAAAATCCCTTTTGATAGAAAGAAAGAAAAATAATCTCTACAGACGGAAAAACATCATAATTCCTTTAACCCGTGTAATTACTGGAACCGAGAGACGAGCTGAGTATTGTTAAAACTCCCCCAAGGAAATGTCAGACTCATCACCAGAGAAGGCTTTTAATCAACACCAAGGACTCCAACAGAAGGAGAAACATGAGAAATTTCATAAGCTTTTCCAGTTCCTTGAAATTTTCTTAGGCAAACTGAGCCAGTTCTGAATATGTGTGTGGTGGGTGCAGCCCCCACCTGGATCCCATCATCTGGCTGCAGTGCCCATGGCCCAGCTGTGAGAGTTGGTCCCCGTGATTCACACCTGCCCCCTTTGCTGGAGCAGTGCCCTCAGCTGAATGACAGTCTCCTGGTCTGGAAGGTTATGCCCCACCCCAGGGTGGGAAGATGGAACAGCTGGTAACCAATGACTGCCTGACACATAGGTACAAAAGGCTGGCCTCAGCTTCAGGGTGAGACAAACGCCCGGGACAGTTGTGGCCCAGAGTGCCCCTGTGGGGCCAGGCTGAAGCCAGGCTACAGCAGAGTTTATCTTTGCTCAGCTCTTCTCCTGTCAGATCTTTCTTTCCCAACCCCCTTTCTCCCAAAAGCAATCCCTCCACAAACCTCTTCCACAAGAATCCCTGTCTCAGGCTCTGCTTCTGAGGAAGCCAACCCAAGACAGTGCAACCAAGTAAAATCTGAGACCTCCTATGCCATTTCTACAATCCCCTTTCTGCTGCCTTTCCTCTATGACAGCCTATATTCAAATTTTCCACATTTTCTTTCTTTCATTTTTTTAAATCAAAATCTTCCCTCAAAAAAGGATCTGACAGCTTCAACTTCATACACATATATGACATATTAGATTTAGGGGTCTCTCTCCACTGGGGTATTTGCGTTTTAACATGACACAAAGGCATGACTGGAATTAAAGGATTCATTGGTCGTGGCTGAAGAATTTTGAGGGGGTGGGGCTAAATTTTCAGCACCTTGACACCCACACACCACAGGTCATTACACACTCTGCCTAAACACCAGTTTCGCCTTAATTATAAAGTGCTGACATCATTTGTTTCTGCAAAATTATAACCCCTGACATTGCCACGAGTACTGCACGAGAAGCTTCTTCTCGGGGAGCTTCCTCCATTCTCGGACACGCAGGGAGGGGGTTCTGGAAGCAGAGCCGAGTGTCTCTCTCTTACCCCACTCCTGCATCTCGTGCCTCATCCTCTTCCCGGAATCAGGGACAATCAGATCCCCTCGTTCAACATTTCCCGAAGGCTTCCGTGTTCAAGCACCTTTGGACAGCGTCATTTACTTTATCTCCATTTTGGGAGGAGCTACAATATCATCAATATATGATATCTAAGAAATATATAGAAGTAAAGAATCCTATGTAACTTATTGAGCCTAGACATTTCTAAAGTTACCCACAGAATCCTATTTTTAGGGCTCATACTTTAGGAAACACCCATCTGGTCCAAATTCCTCATTTTCACACGAGAACTTGAGGCCTCCGGAGTTTAGCTTCTCTGGTTTGCCAGCTCCCTGAGCGAGAAGCAACCGCAGCCCCGCAGTGATGTGTCTCATCCTAGAGGCAGCGCTGCCCCGCGTCCACACGGACAACGTGCCGCGCGCCGTCAGCGGACGCTGCACCGCTTTTGCCGGCTGACATAGACTGGCAGCACGTTCCGCCGTCGTAGGGTGACTTCACACGGTTCACAATTCAGTGTTTGAAATGTGAGCTTCAGACGTCCTGCTCTCTCTGTATAAATAGACAAAATTGTCCCAGACGCAGGCGGACCCAACCAGTGACCTGTCGGTCTGTATTGGGGCTGTTTCTGTGGAGCTGAAATGCGCGCTCCGGGTCTGGGTTTGCGGGATTTCACCTGTTTGAATTCATGGTAAGTCTCTGTCCAGCAGATCTCAACAACTTTGATGATTCCAGCTCTCTGTTTTTGTCAGTGGTTTTTTTGAAAAGGTGATTTGTATTTTTTAAATATTTAGTAATTCTAGATCCTTTTCCCTCCTGGTTTATATTATCAACAATCACGGTTTAATAACTGTTTGGCTTTTGGATCAATGAAGTCAAATGGAAAGGTTCTTATTCTATGAAAAACCGAAGTGTTTACACTCAAAATAACTTCAGCTGGCCTTTCAGTTCTAAGCATGAGAAGAGGCCTCAAGGGTTTTCGGAGATGTGCCATAATGTCTGCATGTTTATAAATAAATTGCAGGCATGGTGTGTGTGTGTGTGTGTGTGTGTGTGTGTGTGTTCAGAAATAAACCCTCAGGCTTCATGCTTCCTTTGCAGCTCAGTGAGCAACTGCAGCAGAAAGCCGCTGTGGCTGAAAGAAAAAGCCATTTCACACCCTGTTGGGTATTTAGCCTTTTTTCTGGGTCTAAACATGTCTATAAAGAAACTATTAGGACAGCTTGCTTGTTCATTGCTCACATTGCCCCAGCAGCATGAGTGGACACACAACCCTAACAAGGCCAGTCTGTTGCAGCCCACCCCCAGATTCACCCAGCAGAGCCTCCTCCACGAGCTCAAGGAGGCAGCCAAGTGGACACGGCCGCCATCCTCACTGCCATGCACACCACTGCCACTCAGGATCAGCAGCCTGCAAGTCTGTTTGGGAATGAGTTCTGCCCCCTCTTCCAACAATACAGACAAGAATGTCGCCCAGTTTCCTAACCTGCCGTCCTCCTAATTCATTCTCCCTACAAACCGGGTGGGGAGAGGAACGAAGCAGAATGGATCTTCCCACAATTACATGCAGAAACGCAACATTTTAAAGTTAAAGAGGGCCTTAAACGTGACATCACTTCTGTGCTTTGCGTTTCACCGTGGAAAATCTTGCTGTTCCGGGCAGGCATGCTATCATCTTTTCTCTCCTGGTGCTCCTGGAGCAGGTGTGTTTTGTAGCCATTAGCAATGCAGCCTCTCCCTTTGCACAACTTCAGTAGTGATGTAAGCCTACACACACACACACACACACACACACTCTGACTCAGGGGGTGGGAGCGGGAGGCAGTATGAAATGGAAGGGAGAATAAAGGATGGTGATGAATCGGGTCCATAGTCAGCTGAGTAACACTTTGAGTCCCATGGAAGATTCCAGAAGCACCATGTTTATGGGCTTGAGAAGCCACTAGCCAAGGCTGAGGCCCAACAGGCTTCAGCTGGAGGAACAGCTGGAGCAGACCCTCTCCCCAGCATGCTGGGGAGTCCCCTTCCTGCTCCACACACACCCCACCCCTTTAATTACACAAATTTAAAGTAAGTGCACATAGGTCTTCAAGAGAATTGTTAAACAACTAGAAGAACAGATGTCGTGGTCTGAAAGGAAATATTTATTTTGGTGAAGTTAATTTCTGTATATGGTGGCCAGAGCTAACTCTCAGCAGATTTGGTTTTTGGCTTCTCCCGGAAAATACTTGTTTTCTCTGTGTGGAATTATTGCCTGTTCCCAGGCAGGTTCAGTTGTTCACTTGTATTAGCTCGCTATGGCTGCCATAACATGGTATCACAGGCTGGATGCGTTTAAACAACAGAAATTCACTTTCTCACAATTCTAGAGGCTAAAAATCTGGTGTGGGCAGCACTGGTTTCTTCCGAGGCCTCTCTCCTTGGCTCACGGATGGCCATCTTCTCTCTATATTTTCATAGGATCTTCCCTCTGTGTGTGTCTGCATCCTAATTTCCTCTTCTTATAAGGACACTAGTCACCTTGGAATTAGGGCCCACCCTCATGACTTCATGTTACATTAATTACCTCTTTAAAGACTCTGTCTTCAAATACAGTCACATTCTATGGTACTGGGAGTTCAGACTTCAAGACATGAATTCCAGGGGACACAATTCAGGCCATAACATCACCTGATATATGCAAAATGAATTGGACTAGGCTCATGGCATCTCAATCTAGACAATGAGAAAGAGAATTGATATTCCCTATAGTGGGAATTTTCCTATAAATGGTGGTGGTATTCATGACAAAATGTACCAATGTTAGATCATTATATTCTGACATAATTTTTCTGTTGAGCAAGAAGATGTCACAATGGGCAGAGGATGAGAATTCACTTGAAGGGACTGAACATGCTTACTGTCATCTAGGAAGTGATTTCTTGTAGAACAGGAAGTGAAATCCAGGGAAGCAAACCATAGACTGGGAGAGCCTCAGGCAAACTGAGTCTGAAGTTCAAGCATGGACACAGATTTGCCACACTCCAGGGCTGGGATGAGTCACCCTGCTACGTGGATGAAGCACTGTAGCATTTTTGCCGGTTAGAGCAAAATTTTTGCTGGTTAGAGCAAAGCCACTGGTAAAAAGAGCTTTCCAGCAGCTTCACTTTAACCAGTGGGATTAACAGTAACTGGCCACATTTGCCCAGTTGCTAGCATGGGGTGGGCTGGGGTGAGGGGTGGGGACATGGCCCTGGGCCACAGGAATGCCAACAACTCTGCTTGATTTTCATCCACTTTCTGGGGTGACATAGCTTTTTTTCTTAATTTTTTTTTTATTTTTAATTTTGGTAAAATACATGTAACATAAAATTTACCATCTTAACCATTTTTAAGTGTATAGTTCCATAATATTAAGTATGTTCACGTTGTTGTGCAACCAATCTCCAGAACGTTTTCATCTCGCAAAACTGAAATTCTGTGCCCGTTAAATAATAACTTACCATTCCCCTCTCCCCTCAGCCCCTAACCACCACCATTCTACTTTCTGTTTATAGGAATGTGACTACTCTAGGTACCTCATATAAGTGGAATCATACCTTATTTGTCTTTTTGTGACTGGCTTGTTTCACTTAGCATAATGTCCTCAAGGTTCGGCCATGTTGTAGCATGTGTCAGAATTTCCTTCCTTTTTCAGGCTAAATAATATCATATTGTATGTGTACACCACATTTTCTTTATCCACTCATCCATAGACAGGCAGTTGGGTTGCTTCCACCTCTTGGCTACTGTGAATAATGCTGCTATGAACGTAGGTATACAAATATCTCTTTGAGACTCTGCTTTCCACTATTTTAGCTATATACCCCTAAATGGAATTGCTGGATCATATGGTAATTCTATTTTTAATTTTTTGAGGATATTTATTTATTTTTAAACCAGATAATACATTCACCTTGTTCAAAAATCAAAACAATACAAAATGCTTGACACTAGGAAGTCTGAGTCCATGCCGTTTTTATCATCCCAACCACATATATTATTTTCTTTTGTACCCTTCAAGTGTTCCTTTCTGCAAATGCGTGTATATATTCTCATTTTCAGGGCCAGAGGTAGCTGTGGTAAGCAGGATTGAACCCCCATGATTTTCACCCTCTGGTCTCATGTCTGTGAATATGTTACATTTCATGGCAAAATGGACGTGGCAGAAGAAATTAAGGTTATGGGGCCTAAGACAAGAGGATTATCTTGGGTTATAGGAGTGAGGGCCAAGCTAATCACTTGAGCAACGGGAGAGGTGGGAGAGGTTAAGTGGAAATGGAAGTGAGAGATTCAAAGCCTGGCAAGGACTCAGTGCACCACTGACTTTGAAGATGGAGAAAGGGGGCCATGAGCCAAGGAATGCAGGCAGCTTTAGAAACTGAGAACAAAAGCCCCCTTCCCCACTGACAGCCCGCAAGGAAACAGAGACCTCGGTTGTACCATTACATGGAACTGAATTCGGCCAACAACCTGCATGAGCTTTGGAAGCAGGCTGGGTGGGGAAGGGCCAGGTGGGTGAGGGGACGAGTGTTACTGTACATAAGGTGCCATTTGAGCAGACACCTGAGGAAGGATCTGGATATTTGGAGGAAGATACAGTTCATCTCAAAGTGCTGCTCCAATGCATTCCTTAATGATTCATCAAATGTTTGTTAAGCACCCATTATATACCCAGCACCAAGCTAAGTAGTGACATTGCAAAAAGGAATGTGACATAAGGTGTGGTCTTAGGTCTCCTCTGCCTTTTAGGAGTTTATAGACTGGAAGGGAGAGATTGGCACGTAAACCAATAATTACCTAAGGAGTTCAATGTGCTTTGGGCAGAGCTCCACGCCAGAGAGGGGATACAGGAACCACGATCATTCTTCTGAAAAAGCTTCAGAGAAAGCGTCACTGGAGCTGAGTCTAAAAGGAGAGTTATTGTTTTCCAGGAGCTGGGAAAGGGCATTCAGTGCTCAAGGGAGCAATCTGCTGGAGGGCCATGGAGCTGTAGGTCATTCAGCAAGGATGGGGCCGGAGTTCCAGAGGGGATTGTCAGAGGACTGGGGTTGGATTGGAAGTCAGGGCCCTGTGCGGAAATCCTTGGATATCATACAAAGAGTTCACTCCATGTTCTGCAGTTGATGGGGAACTTCCAAAGTATTTTAAGTGGGATAATATGATCGTAAAAATGACTCAGGCAACAAGATTGGAGGCTGGATTGAAGGGAATCAGGAAACAGAACCTAAGCAGAAACTTCTCTTGGCTTGAATTTTCTCTAGATTAGTACTATGAGTGGAACCAAAATTTGAGACAAAAATATTTAATAGCAATATGGGGAAACTGCTATACAGGGAAAAATATTGAAATCCAGGTTTACAGTTTTTCTTCTTCCCTTTGGCTACACAAATTTGATCAAAGATACATTTAAACTTACAATTACCAAACATTTCATATCATCACAGTTACAGGTCATCTACAGTTACCAAATCAGAATTCTTGTGCCTTTAGTTCTCAGGTTAAGCTCAGTGAACAGTTTCTTCAACTTTGGATTCTTCAACGAGAGACCAAAGCTAACGTAAATGGATGGCATCCACAGGGAGTCATCTTTTTAAGTGCTTTTTTGAATTGCCAATGTGTCTTTTCAGGAGCAGTTTGCTTTGTGTCTATAAAAGGTATTAAGTAGCAAAGCATTTCACACTTGATAATTGGTTTTCTCTTAGCCTGATCTTCAATCTGCTACTTAGCAGAGTATATCTACACTTTCAACTGAAAGATGATATTAGGGACACAATTCTGTTGGGGTGGCTGTTAAGCTAATAATCCTTTCCACACTACTCAACACACCACGGTGGCAGAGAACACCGTTTGCAATTGAGTTATTTTTATTTTATTTTGTTTTCTCTCTCACAGTGAGACCCTTTTAAAAGCCATAGCTGGGCGAAGCAGGTTGAGAAACCTATACTGTATGACACATTTGGGTAAGTGTTACTGACTCTTCCCACCTCTGCAGCGGCAGAGGTACTGGAACCAGTGAAGCCCGTTGCCGAAGCCTCTTCCGAGGCCCTGCACCTAATTTTGCATTTGTAGTCTTCCATCCTTGAAGAAGGCTGCCCGAGTGTGTAACATGCAGACACTATAAAACCCGGATCCATTGTTGAACCTCTGTAAATCCGACCACTCCAGCCTGGGAGTAAGGTCAGAGACAAAAGAGTATTTTCCTAATTCCACAGCAACTCCTTCTGCAGTCACTTCAGTCCTCCTGGAATTCCTTCCAAATAGTTCCAGAAAGTTCCAGGAGTATCTCCTACTTGTTTCCCAAGCTAATTCCCTGAGCAATGACAGTTGTCTTTTTCCTCCTGCCTGTTCCACCTCACAACCGAGATGGGTCTTGTCACTATTGCCGGGAAAAGTTGCGACTCTGCTGTCGATGCCAGCTCCACGCTGGTGCCACCACACCGGGTGTCACCACGCCCGAATCAAAGCAACCCAGGCCCCACGGAGCAGGAGACCCCTACATGAGTGGGCCGGCCCCTAACCTTCCATCACCCCCTCCTGCGACGGAGGGAGGTGCATGTGCTTCCCAGGTCACAGTCCTTTTCATTTTTACACACAACAGAGTGCAGCCGGCTGGCCATCTGGCTCAGGCATGACGCCGCGGGGGCCGGCCGGGAAGTCACCCGAGAGACAGCCGTCAGCCGTCCTCTAACCAGCATGGCTCGTTCTTCCCCAACTGCACATTCTCTCCCCAGAGGATCTTTGGGCCCTCAGGTAAAAGACACACCCGGAGCTGTAGACACTCCCAGGGACGGAATCGAGGCGACAAGGGAAAACCATGGAACCCCGCATGCCATCCAAGCAGTCACAGGCCAGGCTGGGTGTGGTGGCTGCACCCGTGGGCTCTGTGCTCGCCTGTCCGAGTTCCCATCCTGCTGCTGCCACTTCAGACCTGTGCAACCTTGGGCAAGTCACTTAACCTTTCTGTAAGTCAGTATCCTTATCTGTAAAACCAGGATCAAAACAGCACCTATCACATGGGGTTGCTGAAGAAATAAATCAGTTGACCCGTATAAAATGGTTGGGAAATGGTACTTTATGGAAAAGTTATGGGAGTTTAGGTCACCTGATTCTATTTTTAAATGGTAACTCTGCTATTTGTTCAGTATTTATTTCCTTTATGGAGTAATAGCAATACATACACACGGAAAAATTAAAGCATTCGAAAAGACAGAGTGAAGAGGATCATCCTTTCTCCCCTGTCTCCAGCCAGCTAGATCTCCCCCCAGACGCAATGTTACCAATTTCTCGTGCACCTTTCCTGGGGTGCTCGGTGTGACCACACACATCTATGTGTTTACACTGCACAGGTCTAACTCGTCAGCTCACCGCTGGTTTAGAAAGGTGACTGCGAGGACAGTGATCAGCTCTCTTACAACTCGCCCTTGGGGACTGACCATCTGGAGGAAGAGCAGATTACCACCAAACCAAACGGGGCAGAAAGGAAACCATGCTGCCACCAGGGAGCCGGAGAAAGGGAAGGGGAAGGAGGCAGAGATCATCCTGGCTGGACAGAAGCGCTAGTGGAGGATGCCACCAAGGCTAAAAGAGTGATTTTGGTCCTTCTATGTCCGTACCTGTGCTCGGAACCATTCAGAATCTAATCCAGAAAGTGTAAACTTTTCAGAGAAACTTTATGTCGCCACGATGATTTTGTTCTACAATGTTTAGAATCACATTATTTTCTTTTTCTAAACTAAACTAAATTAAGTGTTGAGCCTAGAGGATGATGCCTGAGATCTGTCATTGTCACAAGATACCTCTTCACGGAATGCTTGAGAATGTGTGACAAAGACCTTCTGGTCTCCAGGCTGCCATGGCCCCATGGGGATGCCCATTGGTCTGTTTACATGGAGCAGCCCTGCTCCCTCCAGTCCTTGGCCGTGGGGGTCTTGTTCAAGTACACAGACAGACTCAGGACATAGTGCTCAGGACCCACGCCACCTCCATCCAGGCTTCTCTCTGCACACGGAACCTGGACTCCCTGCAAAGGCAGTACAACCCTCACCCCTTCCAATGAAGGCTTTCTCTCCAGTCTTGGCTCCTTCCGTCCTGCTCTCCCCGTTGCAGCCAGAATGACCTTGGTTGTTCTTGTTGGTTGTTTGCTTGCTCTTTGTTAAGGCTAACATCAGTATAACCATGCTTTCAGAAAGACATTCATGTTGGTTAATATATACAATTTATTTTAGCTTACCCTACGCAATTTGAACCCCAAGTTGTCCATGACTTAGGTTTAAAATAAAAAAATAGGATTTGGTTTATTTTTTACAAATGTGTAAAATTCCTCCCTCAAATGTCGTTAAAGCAGGCGGCAAGAACCATGAGAAATTCACCTTTGGTTTCCTAAAAAAAAAAAAAAAAAAAAGAAACCAAGAGAAGAAAACTTTGTGCAACGAAGCAATTTTGTAATGTTTTAGAGCCAGCTTAAAAAGTGTCAATAATTACAGCATAATCTTGTGGGTGGGAGGCCTGTTTGCACCCACATATTAGTTTCACAGGACTGTCATAACAAATCACCACAAATTGGGTGGCTTTCAACAACAGAAATTTATTCCCTCACGGTTCGGGAGGCCAGAAGTCCAAAATCAAGGCATCAGCAGTACTCCCTCCAAAAGCTCTAGGGAAGAATCTTTCCTTGCCTCTTCCAGCTTCCGGAACCTTCTGGCACTCCCTCTCCTTTCTCTTAAAAGACACCAGTCTTTGGATTTAGGGCCCACCCTAAATCCAGGATGATTTCGTCTGGAGATCCTTAACTAATTACATCTGCAAAGATCCTATTTCCAATAAGGTCACATTCTGAGGTTCTGAGTGGACCTGAATTTTGGGAGGACACCATTCAAGCCTCTATAGTCCATGAAACAACTTCATTAGCTATCTGTATTTAGCTAATATTGCATGTAGAGTGTTAACCTACATAAACCAAGATCCAAGTAATTTCCTGAATCTAAGTTAACGCCTTCAGTTCATTTCACCTGCTGAGGTCAAGAGGACTCAACACATTGGCTGTCAGTATTTCTGATTTTTATTTTTACAAGTACATTTTTATCTTAGTTTCTCCAAGTCCACACAAGTAATTAATTATAGCACTAAGTATACCTTCTGCGTTCAAACATGGGTGAAATAGCATGCCATGGAGTCTGCCAAGGTTTCAGTGCACAAGCACAGAATAAACTAAAACAAATTTGGTTGTATAACATCCCTGGTAAACCCAGCAATAATATGCTCATTGCTCATAGACAAAAAGCTAACACTAAACGTGAACTTACATGGTCTGACCCGTGGGTCTGGCCAAATCCCTGACAAGGTCTCCCACAGTTCCATGCACCCCTCTTTCATGGCTCCTTGCACACTTGTGTTTTTATATCTATTTGAATGATCACCTAAATAATGTCAGTGAGCCCAATGAACATGGAGTCCCGGGCTGTTTTCCATTGTGTCTCCAGCACCCATCACAGAGTATGGCGTATCACTGATATTCAACATACATATTTGTTGAATGAGTTAACGAATGAAATGATCACCTTGCCCACCTGTACTTTCTCATGTCGCTTTCTTGGGTGGTATCCATAGATACGATCCCAGGCATACCTGAATTGGATTCAGGGCAAAAATCCTTTGGTAATCTAGGCAGCTTTGTTCCCGCTGAGAAGATGATAAACCTGAACAAAAGCTGAAGCTTGAGAACTGGGGACAAACACTGCCTTTGTGCAGTCGACAGAAATTTTCACAGCACGCCCTCACTTTTTTTCCCCGTTGGAAAATTAGCAATCTGCTATTGCCCGGGTAGGAGGTATGCAATGGAGAGAAACAACCAGCAGCTGGGCAGGGAGCCACAGTGAGTAGCAGGATATGATATCAGCTGACGACTTGTGAGCCGGTCCTGAGTCCCCCCTGCCAGGTTGTGTTTGAACTGGTCACGTCTTCCCGAGGGCAGGCGTCCCCATGCTGTGCGGGAGGCTGACAGAGTCCTGTGCTCTGCCGCTGCCTGCCAGCTCGCCAGCTCCAAGGAAGGTTTTGTTGGCCAGAGCACCAGGAAGTCTCGGTTTCTTAAAGGCAAGCAACCCATTGTTTAAATTTATGTTGGCTTTCAACTGCCCCGAAGGCAGTCTGCTGAAAAGTTTATTTCAAGTTGAAATGAAAAAGAAACATCTTAAATGAATCCAGCTGTTTCAGTTCTCATATTTTAACTAGTTGAGCCACGCGCATTGATTTTTCAGGGGAAAAAAAGGGCCGCAGATGTATACAGCCCAGGGTATTGATTTTGGAGTGGAAATTCAGTCACATAACCAAAATGTCATTTCTGGGCAAGAGTCCGCATCTTTTCGGGTTTTAATTGGGAAATAATGAAGCCCTATAGCTGAGGAGGGACGAGGAAATGCTGTTGCTTCTTCCTGCGAGCGAGAGGCGCATTAGAAACTGGATGCGGAGAGACCCCTGAGGGAACCTCTCTCTGCTCGCCGCTCTCCTGGGCTTTCAGTTTTGCTCTCCGGACTGTGAAGGAAAGTAGAGGTGTCTTTTTCATACTATAGAAAATTCTAGCTCAGTGGTTTTTTTAAATGCAGATTCCTAGGTCTCCTAAAGCGAGATCCTGGTGTAGTAGACCCAGCGTGGGAGCCAGGAGCCCCCAGTCAAACAAGCATTTTGCCTCGAGCTCCCCGAGAGAGAAGGGCGTCCTGCTCAATCGCTATCACAACGCTTCCCCAACTTGTTTGCGTCACGGCAGACGCTACAAATGGCAGTCTTTGCACAGCACACTGGGATACACAGATGGGGTAAGTGTTTAGGGCTTAAGTGAGGTAAAAAGGAAACAAAAAGTCCCTGATTATTATGGTAATTGTACTGATAATAAACTGGATTCTGCAGAGAAGGAAGCTAATATTTACTTTGTTGGAGGCTAGGAGGCTAGCCTCTTCCCCATCTAACTCCTCTCAGGCATCTACACCCACAACCACTCACATCCGGGGTTACTGGCTGAACCTGCACTAGGGCTGAGGCTGGGCCAAGGGTGGCTCCCTAGCAGAGAGGAGAGCCAATGAGCTGTATGGAGACCAAGAGTGCCTAGGTGTCACTGTGCATGGGTGGTTCTCAACCCAGAGGGACTTTGTACCCTCCCCCTGGTCCCCACCCCCACTCTGCCACACCAGGGGACATTTGGCAGTGTCTGGAGACATTTTGACTGTTGCTACTGGCACCTAGTGAGTCAAGGTCAGGGATGCTACTAAACATCCAGACCAGCCCCCATGAGGAAGAATTACCAGCCCCAATGGTCACCTGCCGAGGTTAAGAAACTCTGCCCTCCAAGGACACATAGTGAGAGGAGAGGAGAGAGGACGCCCAAAGGAAGAATTGTTTGTTTCTGTGAATGACAGTGTCTGGCCAAAGAGATGGTACTTTGCAAAGGTGAAGTCTGGAAAGAAATATAGATTTAAAATATCATCTACTGGTAATTGTTTGGACCTCTGAAATGGTGACTCTTACGTTCTAATTGCAGACCATTCCCCCGGGACCTGGACACATCAGCCTTTACAGAGAGCATTGGAGCAGGCGGTGGCGGTGTCATGCCTTTCTCTGAACCAGCAGCACTTTCCCTTTCACAGGAAATAAGCACTAAAGCTGGTTGTAGAGAACATGTATTCTTTTTTTTTCTAGTTTTACTGATATAATTGACATATAACATGGTATTCGTATAAGGTGTAGAACATAATGATTTGATATATGTATAAATTGCAAAATGATCACCACAG
The DNA here is from genome assembly GCF_057802395.1 of Ceratotherium simum simum. NCBI lineage: Eukaryota > Metazoa > Chordata > Mammalia > Perissodactyla > Rhinocerotidae > Ceratotherium > Ceratotherium simum. The sequence continues at coordinate 50,856,890 of NC_141918.1, read as the reverse complement.
TAAGTTTAGTTGACATCCATCACCACACACAGTTACACATTTTTTTTCTTGTGATGAGATCTTTTAAGATCTACTCTCCTAGCAACTTTCAAATATACATACAGTATTAACTGTAGTCACCATGCTGTATATTACATCCCCAGGACTTATTCGTCTTATCGCTGGAAGTTTGTGCCTTTTGACCTCCCTCACCCATTTCCCCCATCCCCTATCCCCACCTCTGTTCTCTGTTTCTATGAGTTCAGTTTTTTTAGATTCCACATATAAGTGAGATCATACAGCATCTGTCTTAAGAACATGTGTTCTTTATACTGGCTTATAACCTAGTATTTATTCCATGCCAGTTAATGCTTCTGAAAGACATTATAGAATTCCTTGCTTTCAGAGTAAACAGATAATGGCTGCAAAACAAATTTGTAAAAGAGAACTCCAGTCGCTGAATTCATTAGTAAAAACAGAAATGTATTTTCATAGGGAAAAGCAAATGCATTCAATCCAACTCACAATTTCCAAATCTAAATTCCAGCTCTGACTCCTGTGTATCTTCCAGGTACTTCCATGCACCTGGAGCCCTCAGTTTGGGGGACACTAGCAAAATTCTCAGCCAGGCCTCATCTCACCGTGAGCAACCTAGAGGCTCAGCGTTGCTAAATTGGGCCCCTCCCTCTGTCTAATCACACCTGCACCAAGCTTTTTTGATAGGACTACTCAGGATAGGGCGGGACCAGCCTGGGACAGGGGTGGAGGCGTTTTTCCTTCAGGTCTGAACACGAATGGAGGCAGAAGACGCCCCGTTGTTGGGCTCACTCACTTCCCTTCCTCTTGAATTGATGCCTAAGAAGGTGGAAGAAGAAAACTAAAATTCTATTCTGCCCTTTTCCTCCACTTCCATTTCCCGGTTTTACTCCTCAAGCCAGAAGGTGCAGGCTGCACTTTCCCTTGAAGCCTTTCCTGTGAGTAGATTCTTCCCCTACTGGGCCCACGCCAGGAGGACAGGCAGTGGCCCTTCCTTCTTCTCCCCCACTCCAGCCTCAAGGCTAAACTTAACGACACATGGAGAGCAGGAGAGAGAACCCATAAGAGGACCTAAGAGGAGAGATGATTTTCAGTATTACACCCATTATATTAGGTATGATGATCACCTATGAAAATCACATATCATCACTAAGTCAAAAGGACGTAGTTACGTAGATAGTAGGTGGTAGAGGCCGGATTCAAACTCAGTTCTGTCTCACCAGAGGTGTTCTTCCTGTTAAATCTATTGAAAAACACCAGTGAGAGGATTCGAGTCTACCTCTCATTAGCTGTGTCACCTCTCTATGCCTCAGTTTTCCCATCTACAAAACGTAGATGATTATAATGCCTGCTTCTGGGGAATGTTATAAAGATCAGCCAAGTTCATAAATGACAGTGTAAAGCATGATGCAGATGTCAGGAGGAATTATTGCTGTGATCGATTCTGCACCCACCACATTGGTGATAAGAGATCTCACTCTCACATACAGGCTATGTGGGGTTCCTTTCCTCCATTGTTTTCAGAAATTATGCTGCCTAATTAAGATCTCCATTAACGGTATGAGTGATTAGTCTCTGAGGTCATTATCTAAAGAGATGTTGCTATTACAACTCTGGATTTCAGACTCCAGCTAAGTGTTTGCTCAGAAAAGAGTATCTCCTCATTCTTAAGAGCTGCATGGTGGACTGGTCTAGTCACTGGAATTACCCCTAAGAGCATATGTCATCAAAAATTATTTGTCTCTGTGAGTATAGTGTGAACTTTCTTAAAAGGAGATTTACTTTCCAGGTAGGCTTTATTTAGTCTATTATTAACAGCATTTTATATTACCCTAGGGTGTGCCATCACCAGTCTTCTCTGAGGAAACTGTGCGAGCAGTCCCGTTATTACTCCTGTCTCTCCTTCTGTCTTTATCGCCTATATTATGCAGTCACTACTTAAGTCATTGGCACTACCTCCCATGGTGGACACCCGAAGAGCACCCCCACCCCTTCTGCCAACCCTTCTCCTGTTAATAGGACACCTTTTCCCCCAGGGGAATCCTTTTCAGGCGATTAGGATGGAGCTGAATCTCCAAAGAACCAGATCCCCTTACAATAGAGATGGGCACATGGCAGAGCCTGGGGAATAAGGGTCTTCCCAGGGACTTTTCTGCTAGAGCTTTCTAGAGAAACGTCTCCAGGGAGTTCCGAAAAGTAGGGCGGGAGCCTTGATTTCTGGAAGCCATCTTGCCAAGTACCTGGGGAACACCTGTCCAAAGAATGAAGCCCAGCAGAGACAAGGTGAGACAGAAAGACTGAGCCAGAGCCCTGACGTGTGAGCTCTTAGAACCTGCCAGTCTTAAAGCCAGTGACTTCCCAGTTATGCATCAATAAATTCCTCCCCTCCTCTAATTTATTTATTTTGTTATGGTTTGAATTGGGTTTCTGTCACTTGCAATTGAAAGCATCCTAATTCACAGCCCAACTGAGCATTTGATTTTTATCTCTGTATAAGTCATGTACGTGGATAAGTCTAGTGTCCGACGCCACAGACATGACTATGGTCAGTGGGATCCATCAGTGAGGGTGGTCTTGATGCTTGAAGGCCCCCACAGACTCGTTGCCTGCTGAAGAGGGGTCATAGCCAGGGGATGGTATTAACTAACCTCCTCATCCCTTCTTTCTTTAACTAATGGAGGCTGACCTTGGTTTCCTCTTGGATTTGAGTAATATTTTGCATTTTTACAGTCCAGTGGAACCAGAATGCCTGGATCCTTGTGTGATATTGGAAAAATCCCTTATGCTCTTTTAGCTTCATTTTCTTCATCTGTCAAATCAAACTGATAGACTCATCTTGGAAAATCACTATTAATCTTATGAAATCACCCTGATTCTTATGTCCTAGTCCTTCCCTGCATTTGTCTCATCCTCCCATACAAATCATATGCTCTTTATGTGCAGAAATAACACTTCAAACTTCTTTTGTGTCCTCAGCACATTTGGTTTTATATCACTCAGAATATTTTTGTTGGCCAGATTAAAATGTTTGTGAAATCAAATTACTTTTTTTAGTAATAAATTAATTGACATTAGAGTGGTGAGAAAGTAGAGCGGGGTTGAGCAACTCAGAACCTTCCAGTTACTAGAGTAAAATTTCCCAGGCTGCACTAATATTTGGAGCAGAGACCCTGTCAAAAATATGAAAGCATAAACCACAGACAGATAATCAAGGATAATAATTTCTTATCACAAGATTACTAATATAAATCCTTTAAAAACTTATTAGCTTTTCCTGATTATAGAGCTAGTAATAATTATTTTAAGGTTTGGAAAATATTTTTAAAGAAAAACCCTTTGTGATAATTTCATGGAGAAGAAATTTTCAGTATTACAATTTGATCCATTCTTTTCAATCTTTTTTAGTATTTTTTTTGTTAGTCTCTGACTAGGGAGCAGATGGTATGCCCTACAATTTTTTTCACTTAATATTATGAAGACTTTTTAATATTAGTCTTGAAATCATGATTTTTGATAGCTACAAAATATTCTACCATGTAGACAAAGCATAATTTATTTAATTTCCACTGCCATTGAGAGACATTTAAGTTATTTCTGATTTTTCCTTATAAATAACACTCCAATGAACATTCTAGGATACAGATTTCTGTGTGCATCTTACTTCCTTAGTTGGTATTAATTAATTAATTAACTCATAACAATGATTATGATCACGATGGATGATTAATTAAATTAACTTACTCACATGAAAACAACGAGATATTTAATGGCCAAAGTTCTTGAAAAGGGTTTTGCAGCAAATGCAGAAGCAGTTTCTATGCTGTTTCTTGTAAGGACCCTAATTTAAAGCCAAGTGTAGGACATTCATGTGCAATTTAGTTAAGGCAATTTTGAGAGAGGGCTCAGGGATGTATTCTTTGTCATATACCTATAGAATCTGGTGGAAATATCCTTAGGATTAAATCCCAAAGTGCTATGGATGCTCAGAAGTGTGCTGTATGCCCAACATTTGTTCTCACAAAAGTTTCGCTATCTGATTTTGTCATGTGACCTTAATAAATATTTCACGTCTCTATCTTGCTGTATAATTTACCAGCACTTTCACATGCACTATTTGGTTCCTACAACAAATGTCATAGCAGGAAGGTTTTATCTCATTCCTAGGTGAAGTAACTGAGGATCAGCATCTTTCAGAAAAATAAGTCTATGTCAAACCCCATCCCCTCTTTTTGAAAGTCTCTGTGATGGGACACTGTATTACATGTGTTTTTACCTTCGTGGTATAATCCTCCATGGTAAAAGAGGTATGTACCCCTCAGCATGTACCCTGAGACCCTCCCCAAGCTGGCCCCAAGTCCCCTCTCTACCCTATTCTCCCACCTCGTCAATGTCTTGTCTCCTGACCCACCACGCATGCTCTGCACGCCTGATGGGCCCTTTCTCGTGCCTGGAGGCCTCTCCCTCTCTCTCGCCTGATAAACTTCTCTCATCCTCTGAGACTGTTTCAAATGGTCCTTTTGCAAGAGACTCTTTTGAACTCTTGCAGGCACACGTTTTTCATTTAGAGTCCAGGGCCCTCTATTGCTGTTCTGCCACTATTACAGCACTTACTGCGTCATCTTTGCAATGTGACTGATTGCAGGTGCTTTTCTCCAACTAAACGAAGCCCCTTTGGGGCAAAAATCATTTCTTCTGAATCTCTGTAGTCCCAGTACCGAGCATCCTGCCTGGCACACGGTGGGTGCTTTGCTGAATGAACGAGTTTGGGGGCAGGATCCTCAGTGTCCGCTGGTGTAGCCTACAGATCCAGCAGAAGCTCCCAAACCACGGCAAGATAACAACACTTGGAGAAAAGCAGTGACATACAAATACAAATATCGTATTTCCCCTGGTTGTATGTTCCTGCCCTCCAGCAAACGTTTTATAATTTGAAGCAAAGCGTTTAAAGGTAATTCTTAAAGGAATAAAGAAAAAGGCTAAAAATATTGAAGAATAACTTCACACGGCATGTGATAGAAAGAGTCCTGGGTGGGAAGCCACGGTGCTCGGTTTTTGTCTTGGTTTGACCACTGTCCAGCAATTAATGAATTAATTGGCAAACCTAGCACCTTTCCAGGCTTGGCTTCATCATTTAAGAACAAAGAGACTGGATTAGGCGCCTCTAACATGCTTCCAAGTCTATTGATTAACTATGAAAACACTCTGATGAGCTCCACATAAAATTGATCCGTGTATATTATTTTATGATTTGGTTTTCTCATAATTTTTTGTCACTGTAAATTTTCACTAAAATTACCTAACTCATATTTTGTTAAAGGTTTTTCTCCTTCCGATGGGGAAAAAATAAAGTATTGCTTCTCAGAGTCTTCTTCTCAATTCTCTAAAGCATTTGCCTGTGCCCAGACCAGGAGCCTAGGGTTTCCAGCTAGATGTGTGTGAAATGGATCAGGTGTGGCTGGAGTTCAGAGGTGCTTCTCCTAAGAGAAAGAACAAATAATCCCTCAGGCAATAGTCTCCTTTCCCTGTGTGTTAGCCAGACTTGCCAACCTAGTACATCGTAACCAAGCCAGTCACAGGCCAAGTTAACGTGGGACCCACCCAGGACGCTGACATATAAATGACATTAAATCATCACAGAATAAATTGAAATATGCAGCATGCCTGAAGAAATGAAAATTGGCTCCATCGGAACTGAAGTAGACAGTGCATTTATGTGAGGAAAAGGAAAATCACCCATCAAGTATTTTTGCAGTGCACCCAAGAGGCTGCACCGTGGGCCTCACCATCTGCAGGCATCCCCAGCACACCAGTCAGCCAGTGAACACGTACCTGTGGTCGGCAGAGTCAGCTGACATTCTGAAAGATAACAGTCCATGATATTGTACTGTTTACAGGAATGAATCACTTACTTTAATATTCCAAGTTTGGACAATTTACTATGCCCACAAATGTTTCTCTGATTTGCAAGAATTGCATGTAATAAATTTATCTTGAATATAAAAAAAGGCATCGAACTTTAATAAATGTAAAATCAGTTCCTCCATATGTGACAGTCACTTTGATGTGTCAACTGGCTGGGCTGTGGTTCCCAGTTGTTGGGTCAAACACCAGTCTAGATGTTGCTATGAAGGTATGTTTTAGATGCAATTAACATTTAAATGGGTAGACTTTGAGCGAAGCAGATTTCTCTCCATAATTTGGGTGGGCCTCATCCAATCAGTTGAAGGTCTTAAGAGCAAAGACTGAGGTTTCCTGAAGAAGGAATTTAGCCTCAAGACTGCAACATTGAAACCCTGCCTGAGTTTCCAGCCTGCAGGTTTTGGACTCGAGGATGCAACCCTGACTCTAAATTTCCAACCTACCGGCTTGCCCTACAGACTTGTCAGCCCCCACATTAGCATGAGCCAATTCCTTAAAATAAATCTCTCTCTCTCTCTTTCTCCTCATATATATATGTGTATGTGTGTGTATTTGTATCCTACTGGTCCTGTTTCTCTGGAGAACCCTAGTACACTATACCTCTAGGAAATTCAATTTGAACTAATATTTAAAGAGTGCCCACCTGCGAAGATGTTAAGAAAGACTCTGCACCAATGGAGGAGTGTGGGGTGCAGGATGAGAAAGGTAAGATTGGGGGCAGCAACTCTGCTTGAGGATGGGGGCAAAGGCAAGCTTTGTTAAGAGGAGGTAACTCCTAGGTACAGCCCCCAGGGGTCAGGATAATCCATGCATCAATGTCCAACAAATAACTGCAGCCCCTGCTGAGCACTCTCCCGGGGCCAGGCATGGTTCTGAGCTCTTCACATATGTTAATTCAGTGATCAGGACAGCAACCCTAGTGGAGGTAGGAAATAGTCGTATCCTATAACACAGAAGAGGAACATGAGCCTCAGGGAGCCCGAATAAATTACCAACCTAATTGGGGACCCAGGGTCTAGACCTAGACTGTCTGATTCCAGAAATTAGCCTCTTCACCATGATGCTAGAACTTCCTTCCTAGAAAGAAAGGAACATTGTCTGCTGAAGAATCAACTGAAGGGAAAATAAACATTTTAACTACAAAGGAATTAGAAAGTGTAATGAATCTTCTGGTACTGGGGGCCAGAGAGTGCTCTTGGCCTTCTCATTGGTTCAGAGGGGTCAGGGGTATGGAAGAGGACAGAGAGTAACACTTACTGAGTGTGCTATGTGCTAAGGGCTTACATATATTTTCCCATTTAATCCCGACAACAGTCCCATGGGGGTGGGGGTAGGGGGCATATATTTCCCATTTCCCGATGAGAAATCTGACACTCAAAGAGGTTCAGGAATTTGCTCCAGGGTGAACGTGTTGGAATAGCACAACCCAGTTTCAAACCCAAGTCCCCCTGACCTCAGTCCGTGCATTTTCCAAGCACTATGCTGCCACCCTCCTACAAATGAAATGTGCAGAAGAGCACAGTTCACCATTTACCATTGCAGTGAGCATTTAGAAGTCTGACTAGGGTGTGTCTGGGTGTGAATTTCTTTGGGTTTATCCTGCTTGGAATTTACTCCACTTCTGGAATCTATAGATCTATGTCTTTTGCCAAATATGGGGACTTTTCAGCCATTATTTTTTGAGAACTTTTTCAACCTCTCTCTCTCTCCTCTCCTCCCAGCCCTCCAAAGAAACAAATGTTAAATATTTTGTTATAGTTACCAGGTCCGTGAGGACTATTGAATTTGTTTTTTCCAGTCTGTTTCTCTCCATTTTTCAGATTGGGTAATTTCTATTGTTCTGTCTTCTAGTTCACTGATTCTTTCCTCTGTCCCCTCCCTTCTGCTGTTGAGCATATCCACAGAGTTTTTTATTTGAGTTATTGTATTTTTCAGTTCTAAAGTTCCCATTTGATTCTTCTTTATACCTCCTACTACTTTGCTGAGACTTTTAGGTTTTTTTGCTAAGACTTCATTTTTTCATTTGTTTAAAGTGTGTTCATAATTGCTCATTGAAACATTTTTATGATGGTCGCATTACAATTGTTGTCAATAATTCTAAAATTTTTGATGTCTTGATCTTGGCATCTATTATATGCTGAATTATGTTCTCCCAAATTCATTTGTTGAAGTCCCAACCTTCAGTATTTCAAAATGTAACCATATTGGGAAATAGGATATTTAAGGAGGTAATTAAAGTTAAATGAGGTCATATGAATGGGCCCTAATCCACGTGACTGTTTTTAGAGATAGGGCCTTCAAAGAGGTGATTAAGTTAAAATGAGGCTGATAGGATGGGGCCCTAATCCTATATGATGCTGTCTTTATAGGAAGAGAACGAGACACCAGGGATGCATGTAGACAGAGGAAAGGCCATGCAAGGACACAGAGAGAAGGTAGCCATCTGTAAGCCAAGGGAAAAGGCCTCAGGAGAAACCAAATCTGCCAACACCTTGATCTGGGACTTCCAGCCTCCAGAACTTCGAGAAATAAATTTCTATTGTTTAAGCCACCCAGTCTCTGGTATTTTGTTATGGCAGCCCTAGCAACAGCATATATTTATTGTCTTTTTTCATTGAGTTTTGAGATCTTCTTAGTTCTTGGTATAATGAGTGACTATCGGTTGACACCTGTTCATTTGGGGTATTATGTTATGAGACTCCAGCCCTTATTTAAACTTTCTGTTTTAGCTGGCTTTCATTGACACCGTTCCAGCGTGGGAAGGGGAGGCATGGCCTCAATACTGCCAGATGGGGGAAGAAGTCCAAGTTCCCCCCTGGGCCTCCATTAACACCTGAGGAGTCTCTTCATTACTGTTGGCCAGGGCTTGGAGACCCAGCTCCCCACTAGGCCTCCACTGACACTTCCTTGGCTGGCAGGCTTGGATTGCCTTGTTACTGCTCATCATCACAGGGAAGGGGTGGCCTTGTTACCGCTGGACAGTGGTGAAAGGCCTGCCTCTCCCTAGGCCTCCTCTGCCACCACTCTAGCAGGGAGCAAGTGGAGCGCCTCTTCATTGCTGGGCTGGATGGAAGCCTAGGCTCTCTAGGTGGTCTTCATTGATACCATGGCAGGAGGGGGTCTTGTTACCAAGAGGGGACAAAAGCCTTGATTCCCTACTCAGTGTTCTCTGACACCATCTTGGCAAGGGGATTGGCTTATTACAGCCTAACAAGGGTGGAGTCTAGGCTCCCCACTCAATCTGCTGGGTGGGTTGGGGGGAAGCTGGAGTAGAATTCTTATGGTCTAAAAGTCTTCTTTTAGTCTTCTTTGCAAGGCTGCTCCTTCTCTGGTTCTTTGGCTAGAGAGAGCAGGCTTTTGGGGGGGCTTTTCTCTTTTTTTTGGCTGCACTCATGGGCGTTTCTGGGGTGATGGCTCCTTCAGCTCCCAGTGTGGGATATATGAAGCTAAAAGAAAACTCAGGGGCCAGCCCGGTGGTGCGAGCACTTAAGTGCACTCGCTCGCTGTGGCAGCCCAGGGTTCTCAGGTGCAGAACCCCGGGCGTGCACCAACGCACCACTTGTCGAGCCGTGCTGTGGCGGCCTCCCATATAAAGTAGAGGAAGATGGGCATGGATGTTCACCCAGGCCAGTCTTCCTCGCAAAAAAGGGAGGATTGGCAGATGTTAGTTCAGGGCCGATCTTCCTCACAAAAGAAAAAAAGAACTCAAAGAGCTCCCCACTGTATCACTGTTCCTTGTGTCCTGAGGTCCCTCGGCCTTCTCTCCACCTTTCAAGTCTGCTTGTGTTTGTTTTATAGATAATGTCCAGGGCTTTTAGTTGTACTTAGCAGGAGGAATAGGAGGAACTATGTCTACTTCATCTTCCTGGAAACAAAAGGTTTGATCCATTTTTGAACACTCAAAAAGCCAATTTGTCAAACCACTGTACAAATGACTTTAAGTGGAAGAATAGTCACCACAAGTCTTAAAAAGGTTTTTCAACCCATTGGTGGGCATTTTCACCCAACTGAGTTCCACCCACCACCATCTTTTTGGATTTCTCTCCCTTTCCCTTTTCTTTTCAGTAGTCTTCCCCCTTCCCACTTAGAGCAAACCCAACCAATTATCTTGGCCATCCTTCCTCACAATCTTGGTGAAGTTTGTCGAGTGTCTGCCATGTGCCCAGCTCAGCAGAAAGGGTCTGGCTAAAACCTTCCTTCACTGTGAGCAGAAGGAAGCTGCTGAAACATTCTTATCCTGCTGTTTATTAAGTGACCCTGACTCGTTTCTAAACTAAGTCACAGATAATGGTTATTAAAGACTCATTTCACATTATCGTCTTCTAAAATATCTCCACTATAGAAGAAGACACTGTGTGCTCTAAAAGATCAGCCACTCAAAGTTATCTTCAGAAAAGTGGCAAAAGAAATGAGACAAAGGACTTAAGATTTGTGCTTGGTGCTTTCTTGCTTAAGTGACATAATTGAACCAAAAGTTTAAACTTTGAAGTCTTCAATAATAACATCTTGCTACTGAAGATAATGGCCATTAGTACTTTTTAATTTCTTTGGAACACATTTAATATATTTTTCCTCTAAAATAAGTAGAAAATCTGACATAACAGTGATTAAATCTACAATCTAATCTTCTAAACACTAGATATAAATTACATAATAATTATTAATTACATAATAATTCTGAATCATTTCTTATGTACACGAAAGTGATCTTATTTTAAGAGTAATAAATTCAGAAACGTGTTTGGTGAAATTCAAAAATCTGTATTCAAGTTCTGACATTTGAGCATTTTAACAAGAAAAACACTTCAGAATTCTTACATGCAAGAAACATAGGAGGGTTAAAAAAAAACGGATGATCAAATACTCTTAAAAACAACTGAGGTAAAAATATATATATAAATATAAAACATTCCAATTAAATTTCCCATAAAGTTAGGTCAACATTGAAAGTGAGGGAAATGTAGAAAGGAAGTCAAGATGGCGGCGTAAGCAGACTCTGAACTCACCTCCTCCAGCAGACACAGCCAATTTACTACTCGTGGAAAAATTACCCCTGAGACAGAACTGAAAACTGGATAAGAGGAACTCCTGCAACAACAGACAATCCTTCTGGAGAGGAAAAATGCCACCTTCACAAGCCGCAGCGCCACACGGCCGCCCGGGAACAGCTCACAGGTCCGCAGCCTCCCTGGAGGAGTGGGGCCCTGAGCCGGGGAGCGCCCCCGCTGTGGGCATTTTGTGGACCCAGCACAATCGAGACGAGTGGCATAATATCTGACTTTGCCTGCTACTAAAACATTGGGGAGTACCCCCAGAAAACCCGGTTCACAAAGAAACTAAAACTGGCTCTTAAAAGGCCCAGGGGCAAACTCACCCGTTTCAGAAAGCAACCTAAAATCACCAGAAAGAAAGGTGCACAGTGCTTTGGTGAAAAGAGACTCACCTAATAGGCCCTGAGTGCATCTCGGTGAGAGGTGAGACCTCTCCAGGGACTGGGACATTGGCGGCGGCCATTGTTGTGGCCTGGTGTGGGCATGCTGACACAGACGCCATTGGAGTTCTCCCTGAGGCCTGCTAGCCCAGGGTCTGCTCCACCTGCTAGAGCACCAATTTAATCCAGCTCAGCCAGGGCAGGCAGCCCACCCTAGAGACTGGCTGCACCCAACAACAAGCCCTCAGGCAACTTGTGGGCCTGCATAGATTGGTGACCGGATTCTCCAAAGCCTGGCAACTGAGCCGACTTCAGTGGGGCAGGGCGTGCACAAGGAGTGGGTGGATAGTGTGGGGAGGTGGTGGAGTTGTTGAGGCTCCCACCGTGGAGAGACTGGGTCCGCTTCAGGAGGTCGGGGCACACACATGGGGCAGGACTGAGTTGACTGTGTGTGTGGACCTGTGGGCAGCAGGGCTTGTCAGCTGCAGAAGACTTGTGCTTCTCAAGGACCCACATAGGGGGTTTCCCCCACCTTCCAAAGCATGAAACAATTGGGTGCTCCTGTGCCTGAGGCCAGCCCCACCCAGCTGCAATCCTCACAGAGCTGACAAGAGACCTAAAGGCTGAAGGCTTATAGCAATTGTAAGGCCCTGAGCCTAACAACCTGCCACGCTGGAGGCCTACTCACTTAAAAGAAATACTGCAACACAAAGGTGGTATTAGAACTTGCAGCCAACTGTGCTGGGGCTCCCCACACCTGATAAAGACACTGAAGGGCCCACAACAACTACAAGCAGCTGAGCATTACAACAGCTGGCGAGGAGCATAACTCGGCCTTCCTGGGCAGCTACAGGGAGAGCAAACAGGCCACAACAGAAGGACACACGTAGCCCACATAGGGGTCACCCCTGGAACATTGAGAACTGAGGGAAGCACACTGCAGGCCTCCTAAGGCATCACTTACATAAGGTCACCTATCCAAGAGCAGGAGACGTAGCTGACCTACCTAATGCATAGACACAAGCACAGGGAAAGAGGCAAAATGAGGAGGCAAAGGAATACATTCCAAGTAAGGGAACAGGACAAAACCCCAGAAAAGGAACTAAGTGAAACAGAAATGAGCAACCTATCCGACAGAGAGTTCAAACTAAGAGTGTTAAGGATGCTCACTGATCTGGGGAGAAGAATAGATGAACTCAGTGAGAATGTCAACAAAGAAATGGAAGATATAAAAAAGAACCAGTCAGAAATGAAGAATACAATACTGGAAATGAAAAATTCACTAGAGGGACTCAAAAGCAGAGTAGAGGATACAGAAAAACGGATCTGTGAGCTGGATGAAAGACTAGAAGAAATTACCCAAGCTGAACAGGTAAAACAGAAAAGAATTAAAAAGAGTGAGGACAGTCTAAGGGACCTCTGGGACAATATCAAGAGCACTAACATCCGTGTTGTAGGTGTCCCAGAAGGAGAAGAGCGAGACAAAGGGGCAGAGAATCTATTTCAAGAAATGATAGATGAAAACTTCCCTAACCTAAGGAAGGAAACAGACATCCAGGTACAGGAATCACAGAGAGCCCCAAACAAGATAAACCCAAAGAGGCCCACACCAAGACACATCATAATCAAAATGTCCAGAATTAAAGATAAAGAGAGAATCCTAAAAGCCACAAGAGAAAGTCAAGTTACATACAAAGGAAACCCCATAAGGCTATCAGCTGACTTTTCAGCAGAAACCTTACAGGGTAGAAGAGAATGGCATGATACATTTAAAGTGCTAAAAGGAAAAAACTTACAGCCGAGAATACTCTACCCAGCAAGGTTATCATTCAAAATGGAAGGAGAGATCAAAAATTTCCCAGACAAGCAAAAATTAAAGGAGTTTGTCACCAAGAAACCAGTGCTACAAGAAATGTTAAAAGGAATGATTTAAGGGGAAAAGAGAAGACCACAAATAGGAAAAATTATCTATTTCCATGATAAGAGTGTAATGGATACAAATGCACAAAAAAGAGGTTAGATATGATATCAAAAACATAAAAGGAGGGAGGAGGGGAGTTAAAGAGTAGAGCTTTCAGACAGAGGTCAAACTAAAGAGACCATCAATTCTGTATAGAAGAAGAAAGGAACAGAGAAGGACTACTAAAACACTGAGGGGAAAAAAGTTAAAAAATGGCAGTAAGTACATACTTATCAATAGCTACTTTAAACGTCAATGAACTAAATGCTCCAAGTAAAAGGCATAGGGTGGCTGACTGGATAAAAAAACAAGACCCATATATATGCTGCATACAAGAGACACACTTCAGACCTAAAGATACTCACAAACTGAAAGTGAAGGGATGGAAAAAGATACTCCATACAAACGGCAATGAAAAGAAAGCTGGGGTAGCAGTACTCATATCAGACAAAATAGACTTTAAAACAAAAACTGTAAAAAGAGACAAAGAAGGGCATTACATAATGATCAAGGGAACAATCCAACAAGAGGATATAACACTTGTAAATATCTACGCACCCAATGTAGGTGCACCTAAATATATAAAGCAATTATTAACAGACATAAAAATGGAAATAGACAGTAACACAATAATAGTAGGGGACTTTAACACTCCACTTACACCAATGGATAGATCATCCAAACAGAAGATCAATAAGGAAACATTGGCCTTAAACAACACACTAGAACAGATGGACCTAGTAGATATATACAGAGCATTCCATCCAAAAACCGAAGAATACACGTTCTTTTCAAATGCACATGGAACACTCTCCAGGATTGATCACATATTAGGCCACAAAACAAGTCTCCATAAATTTAAGAAGATTGAAATAATACCAAGCATCTTTTCTGACCACAACGGTATGAAACTAGAAATCAACTATAGGAAGAAAATCAGAAAAGCCACAAATACGTGGAGATTAAACAAAATGCTACTGAACAACGACTGGGTCAACAAAGAAATCAAAGAAGAAATCAAAAAATACCTGGAGACAAATGAAAATGAAAATACAACATGCCAGAATTTATGGGATACAGCAAAAGCGGTTCTAAGAGGGAAATTTATAGCAATACAGGCCTATCTCAACAAACAAGAAAAAATCTCAAATAAACAATCTAACAATGCACCTAAAGGAACTGGAAAAAGAAGAACAAACAAAGCCCAAAATCAGTAGAAGAAGGGAAATAATAAAAATCAGAGCAGAAATAAATGAAATAGAGATTTAAAAAAATAGAAAAAATTAATAAAAGCAAGAGCTGGTTCTGTGAAAAGATCAACAAAATTGACAAACCTTTAGCTAGACTCACCAAGGAAAAAAGAGAGAAGGCACAAATAAGTAAAATCAGAAATGAAAGAGGAGAAATTACAACAGACACCTCAGAAATACAAAAGATTATAAGAGAATACTATGAAAAGCTATATGCCAACCAATTCAACAATCTGGAAGAAACGGATAAATTCTTAGAATCATACAACCTTCCAAAACTGGATCAAGAAGAAGTAGAGAATTTGAATAGACAAATCACCAGTAAGGAGATCGAAACAGTAATCAAAAACCTCCCCAAAAATAAAAGTCCAGGACCAGACGGCTTCCCTGGCGAATTCTACCAAACATTCAAAGACTTAATACCTACACTTCTCAAACTCTTCCAAAAAATTGAGGAGGAGGGGAAGCTCCCTAACTCATTCTATGAAGCCAATGTTACCCTGATACCAAAACCAGACAAGGACAACACAAAAAAAGAAAATTACAGGCCAATATCACTGATGAACATCGATGCAAAAATCCTCAACAAAATACTAGCAAATCGCATACAACAATACGTTAAAAAGATTATACGCCATGATCAAGTGGGATTTATTCCAGGTATGCAGAGATGGTTTAACATTCACAAATCAATCAACATGATACACCACATTAATAAAATGAAGAATAAAAATCACATGATCATCTCAATAGATGCAGAGAAAGCATTTGACAAGTTACGGCATCGATTTATGATAAAAACTCTGAATAAAATGGGTATAGAAGGAAAGTACGTCAACCTAATAAAGACCATATATGACAAACCCACAGCTAATATCATCCTCAATGGTGAAAAACTGAAAGCTATCCCTCTAAGAACCGGAACCAGACAAGGATGCCCACTGTCACCACTCCTATTTAACATAGTACTGGAAGTCCTAGCCAGAGCAATCAGGCGGGAGAAAGAAATAAAAGGGATCCAAATTGGAAAGGAAGAAGTGAAACTGTCACTATTTGCAGATGACATGATTTTATATATAGAAAACCCTAAAGAATCCACCAGAAAACTTTTAGAAGTAATAAACGAATATGGTAAAGTTGCAGGATACAAAATCAACATACAAAAATCAGTTGCATTTCTATACACTAACAACGAAGTAGCAGAAAGAGAAATTAAGAATACCATCCCATTTACAATTGCAACAAAAAGAATAAAATACCTAGGAATAAACTTAACCAAAGAGGTGAAAGAGCTGTACACGGAAAACTATAAAACATTGCTGAAAGAAATTGAAGGAGACACAAAGAAATGGAAAGATATTCCATGCTCTTGGATTGGAAGAATTAACATAGTTAAGACGTCCATACTTCCTAAAGCAATCTATAGATTCAATGCAATCCCTATCAAAGTCCCAACAACATTTTTCACAGAAATAGAACAAAGAATCCTAAAATTTATATGGAACAATAAAAGACCCCGAATAGGTAAAGGAATCCTGAGAAAAAAGAACAAAGCTGGAGGTATCACACTCCCTGATTTCAAAATATACTACAAAGCTATAGTAACCAAAACAACATGGTACTGGCACAAAAACAGACACACAGATCAATGGAATAGAATCAAAAGCCCAGAAATAAACCCACACATCTATGGACAGCTAATCTTTGACAAAGGAGCCAAGAACATACAATGGGGAAAAGAAAGTCTCTTCAACAAATGGTGCTGGGAAAACTGGACAGCCACATGCAAAAAAATGAAAGTAGACCCTTACCTTACACCATACACAAAAATTAACTCCAAATGGATTAAAAACTTGAATGTAATACCTGAAACTATGAAACTTCTAGAGGAAAACATAGGCAGTATGCTCTTCGACATCAGTCTTAACAACATATTTTCAAGCACCATGTCTGACCAGGCAAGAGAAACAACAGAAAAATAAACAAATGGGACTACATCAAACTAAAAATCTTCTTCACAGCAAAGGAAACCATCGACAAAACCAAAAGACAACTTAACAATTGGGAGAAGATATTTGCAAACCATACATCTGATAAGGACTTAATCTCCAAAATATATAAAGAACTGATGCATCTCAACAACAAAAAAACTACCAACCCAATTAAAAAATGGGCAAAAGACCTGAACAGATATTTCTCCAAAGAAGATATACAGATAGCCAACAGACACATGAAAAGCTGTTCAAAATCATTAACTATCAGGGAAATGCAAATCAAAACTACAATGAGATATCACCTGACGCCCGTCAGAATGGCTATAATTAACAAGACAGGAAACAATATGTGTTGGAGAGGATGTGGAGAGAAGGGAACTCTCATACACTGCTGGTGGGAGTGCAAACTGGTGCAGCCACTATGGAAAACAGTATGGAGATTCCTCAAAAAATCAAGGATAGAACTACCATATGATCCAGCTATTCCACTGCTGGGTATTTATCCAAAGAACTTGAAAACACCAATGCATAAAGGTACATGCACCCCTGTGTTCATTGCAGCATCATTCACAATAGCCAGGACTTAGAAGCAACCTAAGTGCCCATCAAGGGACGAATGGATAAAGAAGATGTGGCATATATACACCATGGAATACTACTCAGCCATAAGAAACGATGAAATCTAGCCATTTGTGACAACATGGATGGACATCGAGGGTGTTATGCAAAGTGAAATAAGTCAGAGGGAGAAGGTCAAATACCGTATGATTTCCTTCATTAAGTGGTAGATAATAACAATAATAAACAAACACATAGAGACAGAGATTGGATTGGTGGTTACTGGAGGGGAAGGGGGGAGGGAGGAGGGTGAAAGGGATAATTGGGCGCATGTGTGTGGTGATGGGTTGTAATTAGTATTTGGGTGGTGAACATGATGTAATCTATGCAGAAATAGAAGTAAAATGATGTACACCTGAAATTTGTACAATGTTATAAACCAATGTTACTGCAATAAACAAAAAATTAAAAAAAAAAAAAAGAAAGTGAGGGAAATGTAATAGGAAGTGAAATACACTTGCAGAAATTTCGAATGTTATATAACCTGTTTAAAAACCTCATTCTAGGGGCCGGCCCGGTGGCACAAGTGGTTAAGTGCGCGAGCTCCGCTGCGGTGGCCCGGGGTTTGCAGGTTCGGATCCCGGGCGCACACCAAGCACCACTTGTCAAGCCATGCTGTGGCGGCGTCCCATATAAAGTGGAGGAAGATGGGCACGGATGTTAGCCCAGGGCCAGTCTTCCTCAGCAAAAAAAGAGGAGGATTGGCAGACGTTAGCACAGGGCGATCTTCCTCACAAAAAAAATAATAAAAAAAAAAAAACCTCATTCTAATGAGTGCAAACAAGCAGTCCTGGACAGTCTCCCCAGCGCCGGCTCAGTCTCCCCACTGGGATTGACTGGGGACAGGACAGCTCTCGCTCTGTCCTGCAGGGAAGACTGAAGATACGTATGTAAACAGGTAGGCAAACTCATCCCAGGGGATGCTGAGAGCCATGAAGAACATAAGGGAGAATGATGTTCTAGAATATGAACACTAGGAGAAGGGGAGAAGCACCTTCAGAGAGGGTGGCACAGGAAGGCCTCTTAGAGGAGGTGGCTTCTAAGCTGAAACCTGAAGGTTGTGACGACAGCTTCCAGGCAGAGGGAGGAGCAGGTGCAAGGCCTCTGGAGGGAATAAGCATGACATATTTGGGAACCTAGATGCCAGGGCCTCAGAGCCCGGTGAGCAAGGCAGGAGTGGAAGGAGATAGTCTGGAGAGGGGGGCAGGTGAGATCACTGTGACTCTTCAAACTGCAGCGAAGACTTGGGATCTCATATACACCACACCATGGGAATCCACTAGGAAGACAGGGAGAGAGGCAGGTTAGAGAGATCCCATGCATCCTGGGGTCCCCGGTTAAGCTTGGACTGTTTGTAAGCATTTGGCTGGAGACTCAACCAGGAAGTTGGGTGTATGAATCAGGAGCTCAGGGGAGGAGTCTGGGCTGGAGACACTGATTAGGGACCTGGGTGTACAGTTGCTATTTGTCTTGGCATAAGTTCTCCCAGAAGCAGACCCTGAGACAAGCATTTGGATGCAAATGGATTATGTGGGAAATGCAGGAAACTCGGGTAGGAAAGGGAAAAATTGTTCAGGCAAGGGAAGGCAGCCACTTAAAGAAGCGCCATCAAACAAGTTACCAGAATGGGTGCTGACAAGGGAACTCTGGGGAAAACAAAACACAGCGCCCAGAATTCTCCCATCTGAAGACTAACTTCCAAAAGCCATTGCTCAAGGGTCTCCTCCCGGCCTGCTGCATGTGTAAGCAGAACAGACTCCATGATACGAGGCCCAGAGCGACAGATACTGGCGGTAGGAAGTTGGCCAAGGTTCACTGAAAGGTCCAAGGGATGCAGGAGGGTCACTGACAACGTCTTCAACATCCTTTCAAGGCCATGAACGCTGGACCATCTGCATGTGAATCCCAGCTCTGCCACTTACTGGCTATGTGACCTTGGACAAGGTCACATGTAACTGAACCTCTCTGCGCTTCCTCATCTGTCAAATGGGGATCGCATTAGTCAGGGTTCTCCAGAAAAACAGAACCAATAAAATATATATATGTACATTTTATATATATGATAGAGAGAGAGAGAGATTGACTTATTATGAGGAATTGACTTATGTGGTTATATAGGCTAGAAAGTCCCATGATCTGCCATCTGCAAGCTGGAGACCCAGGAAAACCAGTGGTGTAATTCCGTCCCTGTCTGAAGGCTTGGGACCCAGGGAGCCAACGGTGTAAGTCCCAGTCCAAGGGCACAAGAAGACCAATGTCGCAGCTCAACCAGGCAGGCAGGAAGAAAGAATGGAGGGAATCCTTCCTTCCTCTGCCTCTTGTTCTGTTCAGGCCGTCAACAAATTGGATGATGCTCACCCACTCTAGGGAGGGCACTCTGCTTTACTGAGCCCACCGATCCCAATGCTAATCTCATCCAGAGACACCCTCACAGACACACCCAGAAATAATGTTTAATCTGGGCAGCCCCTGGCCAATCAAGTGAACAGATAAAATTAACCATCACAGGGCTAGTACCACCTATCTCACAGAGGCTGTCGTAGATTGAATTATTTGACATACGTAGAGCGCTTAAAAAGTGTCTAGCACACGGTGTTAAAAAAGCATTTGCCATCATCATTACCACCACCACTACCATCATTATGACTGTTACATTAATTGTTATTTGGGGATTGATTAAGATCACCTAGATCATTCATCTGAGAATGCAAATAAAGAAAAGATGACAGCTCAGGGCTGAGAGCACTCCAACATTTAGAAGAGAAAAAGCTGAAAGAAAAATGAGAAGGAGGGATCTGAGAGTAGGAAAACCAAGCAAATATGGTGACAGAACTCATGAAGAAAAGCATTTCAAGAATAAATGACAGGGGCCGGCCCAGTGGTGCAAGTGGTTAAGTGCGCGTGCTCTGCTGCGTTGGCCCGGAGATCGCCGGTTTGGATCCCGGGCGCGCACCGACGCACCGCTTGGCAAGCCATGCTGTGGCAGCGTCCCATATAAAGTGGAGGAAGATGGGCATGGATGTTAGCCCAGGGCCAGTCTTCCTCAGCAAAAAGAGGAGGATTGGCAGATGTTAGCTCAGGGCCGATCTTCCTCACAAAAAAAAAAAAGAATAAATGAAATTCCCGTGTGTTGAATGATGCTGAGAGCTCAAGCAAGATAAGGATGGAGACATGATACCAGAACTTGGAGCAAACCCTTGTGCATTTGTAGCAATAGGGTTCCACCCTATTTGCCAGTGTAGATTTTCTTTAAAACATCTGTGTTAATTGACAAGATCTTCGTGTAGACACCTCCTGGCTTTGACTGGCCACAGCATCCTACTCCTCCTGTGAGATTCACATGCCAAACTCAGTAACATGGACCCAGTGAATCTGTCCATTATGATGCCCTACCCTCTTCCAACACTAGCTCATCAGAATCCTCCCCAGAAAGGTGTATATCAGAGTTTGGGGAAAATACTGTCTCTTTGTACTTTTATTGTTAAGCTGGTGGGATATTAGTCTGGAGTTATAGACAGACAACCATCTTGCCTGACAGTTGGAGAGGTCCACCAAGGGAGGCAATGACAGAGTCCTGATTAAACTGTTGGAGCACCTAGATGTAACCATGCCTGAAGCCAGAAAGATTCATCCTCAGGATTCTTGGAATTCTTAAGTTGGTATGAGCTAGATTTCAGTCACTGTCAGCCAAAAGCATTTTGACTCTATGATAAATATTTTCACCGTGATTATAATATAAAAATGTCAAGTGAGATTTATATTTTGGCACATCCAATATATATGAAAAAAAAATTGAGAAGTAAGCAGCAGAGGAAAGGAGAAACTGTAGGATTCAATCAGTGTGTGTGTCTCATTGACAAGGCCAAGCTCTCCATTCCCAAGAGTGAGCTCTGGGTTTTGGGCTCTTTGGTATTCTTTATCTTCACAGTCATATCTGCAGCAGCCACCTGCTGCATAGTGGTGACAGAACAGGCAACATCAAGAAACCGGTGACATCAGTTGGTCTAGTAGCAGGTAGTAAGCCAGGCTTAGTCACAGGGTGGAATCTCAGGGACAAAATGTTAGCTCCTGGAGAACAAGTGTGAGAGGGCGGGCTTTTGAGAATAAGGCAAGGAGTGTTCTTGGGAGAAACTGGAGAATAAGGTAGTAGCTTGATGAAAACAAAAAGACAGAATCTTCGTTGGCAGTCAAATCAGCTTGAGTTCATCTTTACAAGCAATAGAAACTATGTCTAGCCAACCTAAGCAGAAAGGGCATTTATTAAAATGGTGTTGGACAACTCAGACTCTCAGGTAGTCCAGAAAATCAGGCTTGGGGGACATTCAGGCAGAGCCACATGCCGAATCACAACACAGACCTGGTCCAGTGAAGACACCAAGCACTGCTTCTGTCCTCAGACACTGCCAACTCTGGACAACAGAGGGAGCTGCCACCTGCACCAGGGTGTATTGTGCACAGCCTCGCTTCCTTATGTCACTAGCTTCCAAAGCGAAGTCTGTGTGAGCAAGGGCATTGGGAGAGGGTGGGTAAGAGGGTGGAGAGGGCAGTATGACTGGCAGAACCAAGTTCATGTGCCCATCCCTAGCTGCAAGGGAGGCTGTGCCAGTCAATATGGGGCACTGTCAGCCTCTATCATGGCACACAATCTCTGGGAAATAGTGTGGAGTATTCTCAAATATAAGAAGCACATTCAAATGATGAGTGGCCAAAAATAATGGCAAATACACCAACCTCATTAAAGACCAGTGTGGGCGGTGACTCAGAGTGTGGGCTTTGGAATAAGACTGCCTAGTTCAAGTTCAAAGTCTAATATTTCCTTCCTCTTTAATTTCCTAAGCCCCATTTTACTCAACTGAAAAGTGGAGATAAGAATAGAACCTGGCCCAGAATGCTGGTGTAGGGATTAAAGAAGGTGATGCTCATGTGAAGAGACAAGTTATGACCCTGAGGATGCCCAGCTCTTTCCTCTCCCTGTCTGTAGAGAAGATTCTGGTGGTGGCTTCTCAGTTCATTGTTCTCCCTTGTCCTCCAAGGAAGGCTCTGTTATTGCCAAAGCCATTCTTAGAGCTTTTGTGATACAGAATTGGGATAGAAGATCAGAAGGGATACAACCCAAGAGGTGCCTAGGTTAGGACAAGGACTAGGGAAGAATTTTTCAAGGACTTTGGTGGAAAGAAAGACTGGAGGATCCGGGGATACTAGGAAAGTGGATGGGAGAGAAAGGGCTTTTAAAAATATTGGCCTTGAGGGGGCCAGCCCAGTGGCAGAGCAGTTAAGTTCGCCTGCTCTGCTTCAGCGGCCCAGGGTTCACCACTTCAGATCCTGGGCACAGACCTACCCACCGCTCATCACACCATGCTGAGGCGTGTCCTACATAGAAGAGCTACAACTCTACAACTATGATATACAACTATATGCTGGGGCTTTGGGGAGAAAAAAGAAAAAAGAGGAAGATTGGCAACAGTTGTTAGCACAGGGCCAATCTTCCTCAGAAAAAAAATATATATACTGCCCTTGAGCCAGCCCTGATGGCCTAGTGGTTAAGGTTCAGTGCTCTCATGGCTTCAGCAGCCTGGGTTTCATTTCTGGGTCGCAGAACCACACCATCTGTCTGTCAGTTGCCATGCTGTGGCAGTGGCTCACATAAAAGAACTGGTAGGACTTATAACTAGGATATACAACTATGCACTGGGGCTTTGGGGAGAAGAAAACAAAAAGAGGAAGATAGGCAACAGATGTTAGCTTGGGGCAAATCTTTCCCCGCAAAAAAAAAAAAAAAAAAGAATATTGCCCTTAAGAAATCTTACATACATAATCTCATCATTGTATATAATTTCTTATGGTACTTAGAAAATGCTAGTAACGAATATGGTAATTTTAAAATTATATTTTGATGGCTGGGCCACGTTTCTTTTTGGCAACACTACCTTAAGACTGGATCAAGTGGATCACAGAGTCACTAAGAAGCAAATGAAAATACAAGTAAACACTTCACGTGGTGCCTGGCACATAGTAAGTGGTCCACACATGTTAGTTGCTGTTATTATCAGAACTGAATCAGAAAGCCAGAGAAAGCCTTACAGCAGGAGTGATGGGATGTGAGGAGTCACCTGAGCTATTGAACTAGAACTCTGTAAAAGCCTCTGAGGGAGAACAGGATTGATGCCAAACCCTGAGGCAAGGTTGGGCTGAATCTGCTGCAGGCAATGGCCGCTCCTGTATCCTTACCTTCCACCTCCCAACTAGAGAGCAAAACTCCTTGTGAGAAGCTGAACTGTGCCTCCCCTCACATAATATGTTGAAGTCCTAACACCTAGTACCTCAAAATGTGACTGATTTGGAGATAGCACCTTGAAAGTGGTAATTAAGGTAAAACAAGTTCATAGGGGTGGGTTCTAATCCAATTGGTTGAAAAGAAGAGATTAGGTCACAGACTGACAGGTATAGACGGTAAACCATGTGAAGACAGAAGACATCCATCTGCAAGCCAAGGAAAAAGACCCTCAGAGGAAACCAACCCTGTAGACACCTTGACCTTGGACTTCTAGCCTCCAGAACTGTGAGGAAATAAGTTTTTGTTGTTTAAACCAGCATCTATGGTACTTTGTTATGGCAGCCCTAGCAAACGAATACACCTCTAAATCAGCATCATTGAAGTGCAGAGCATCGTCAGCGTGTCCCGACTGTACCCAGCCTGTAAGCTTATGAGGCAGAGTGCAGGAGCTCAGTAAATACTGGAGATGTCACCCACATTGGTCAATGTCAACCTGAGGGAATAGTCTTCTAGAAACTGTTTAACTGGTAGAAATTAGTTCGGCAATGCTCACTGATAATCATAATCATCAAGTAATATTAAAAATTCTGATACAGGGAGTACATTTAAAAAAAAATCATTGAGCAAGAATTAATAGCCAACACCTATTGAAGGTTTTAACGTGCTAGATGCTATGACTTTGTTGTATTAACTCATTTAATACTCACAACAACCCTATCAATATTAAAATAGTCATTGTTAATGTGAATATGATCAGCACCTTACATAAAACCCCTTGGACAGATAAACAGATGAGACACAGACAGGCAAGATAATTTTCCCAAGGTCACACAGCCATTAACTGGCAGAGTCAAGATTTACAACTATGAGTCTACCTCTGGATCTGCACTCTATTCTGCATCACTCTATGCTGCCTCACCATACAATGTGTTTATTACAAAACATTTAGAAAATATTGAAAAAACATAAAGGAGTAAAAGGTAGCAAGAGAGCCTCTGAATTTGTGTGTGTGTACTTATGGGACCTTGATAAACTGTAAAGTGAACCCCTACTTTCTACCACTTGAATCCTTGACCAATCAGAGGTAAGCATTGTTAACGACCTTTTGCTCTAATAAATATCAATGGGACTGTTCCTTTTATGAATGGTCAATGGTTACGAAAAAAAATCATTATTTGCTGAGTTTCAGTGATCCTCTCATGTAACCCAATTCCTTTATCATCCTTTCCTCAATATTGAAATTCTCATTATTAATGTGAATATGATTAGCATTCTAATTGTATATTTACATAAAGACCCCATTTTTCAGTTTTTTCCCACCCACAGTTTTCAGTCTTTGGCAATCTCAGTGCAGAGGATCAGGGTTTGAAAGCTGCTTGGGGCCCCCCACCAGCTTTATTTACAACCACACACCATTGCCACAAAAGTCAGATGGGTCCTTAGGCCTTAGTCTACCACAGATTTCTTTCTGTAATGTGTGAAGATTGACCCAGATTTTTTAAATGCCTATGATCTCTTCTGAAATAGCAGCTGCTTCAAAGGAAGGATTTACTATGGAGAATACAAACAAACTATTTGAGCTGGGAGTTGCTCAGAGATTTTATAATTTGCCGTTAAATAGGATTCTTTGCGTTGGCAACGAGAAGGCATTCTCCCACAGTGAACCATTTCAATCGATCAAAGGCCACCATCACATGGCTAAGAAGCCAGAAATAATCTAACCATCCATCTAGCTAAGTAGATCAACCAGAAAGCTTTATAAATACAACTGGAGTGCTAGGCAGGCTGTGATAGCAGAGAAGATCTTTGTACCAACTGAAAACAATACTAATGTGTCCCAGCCCTTGGTCAAAGCATTTTTTTTCTAGGTGCTGTCTTAGAGCAAAAGTCCTATTTCTAAATATCTTCTAGAAGTGTGATATAAAAAAATATCCACTTTATTGGAAATTTTGTTGTCTCTTTCCGGGACACTCTCTGACTTACAACAGAGTAATATACCCTTAAGATAGATCAGATTTGTAGACCATGACTATTTCATCGTTATCTACACAATTGTGTTGGGAATAGTACCTTGAATTCATTATGTTTTCAAATCAAATTTAAATCCACAAATTTCTCATGCATGCCTTGCAAAATAATCAACTCCATAATACTTATTTGTTAAATATTTGCACTGTGCTTGCTGGAAATTGCAAAGGAAGGGTTATTGTTCTTGACTAGTACAAACAGATTTTTAAAGCGAAAAATTAAGATTTAAAAAGACCAAACAGGGAAAAAATAAGTATTCCCCGTTTGGAACTCAAGCCTACTGTTCGTATACAGACTATATTAAAATCATCTTGAGTATAAGCACCTTTCAATTGTATTTAGTATTTTACATGAATTTTAATACGCCTAACAGTTTCATTAGGGAAAAAAATCTTTCCCATTATGGGGCCATGGCAGATGAAAGCATGTGAAAGTGGCATGAGGTGTCGTCCATGTGCCTCTGCTGAGAACTCCACCATGTCAACAGAGTGCCTGCGTCTCACCCTTGGCCTGGGGCTGCCATGTCCGGTTTCTCCCCCGGGCTCTCTCCTTGGCTTGGTGTTATCCCCATCTGCCTTCCGATTTGCTTTAGGCTTAGCCCTCAGGGAAGGGATGTCTGGGCAACCACTCCACCCAACTTGACCTCAGTCCCTGCAAGAATTCCCTCTCCTTTCCCCTCAGAGCAGGCCTCAGCACTCCAGCCCCCGCCGCCCTCTCCTTGCAGTCGCCCTCCTCATGCAACGGACTTACCGCTGAGAAGGAAAATCTGGGACACCAACAGGCAAGCACTTTGATTAGAGAAACAGATGATCAGAAATCGCTGGTGTACATTTTCTCTTGGACGTCAGGTGCAGGATGTTGAAATCTTCCTACTCCTTGGTTCCTAGCACGTTATCATCCACCATCTAGATAAGGTGTCCCTTTCGTGTTGCTAAAAAAAATTAATTAAATCAATTATTCACTGATTTATCTTGTTCTCATAGCCAGTTCCCTTTCCTCCACTTCTTTATAGAAAACTATTATGATGTGCTTGTACATATTTTTTTGATTAAATGTGTTGCTGTGAAATGCTCGTTTGGGGGGTGTGTGTGTCTGTGTGTGTGTGTTAACAGGTCTCATTGTTTCTCTTCTCACTCGGATTATTTTCAAGCTTCGTCACGTAGCTATGTATAACCCAATCTGTTACTTTTACCTGCAGTGGAATACTCCCTGTGACTATTCTTCGCATTGTATCTATTCCCCCCCAGTGATGGTCGCTCAGCTTGCCAAGAACTCCCTGACACCGCATATAATGCTGCAAAGAACATCCTCATACATGTCGCATATGGAGCCTTTGTGATCCTTCTTTAGGCTTACAGCCAGGAGTGGGATTCCGGGGCCATCCTGCACAGCAGACTCCATCAGTGCCATACCTATGTCGCCTTGGTCTCCCCATCACACACATAGGCCTCCTCAACTGCCCACCACCAGCGTCCGCATCTCTTTGCCTGTGGGCTTTCTTAGCAGCCCTCAACCAATGCCTGAGGAGAGTTTATAAAAATACTCCAGCTCTTTCACCCCGTGGGTGGGAAAACTGGGAGGCTCTGGTTCTGCACTGGCTCCTGGAATCCCCCAGTCAAGCTCCATTTACCCACAGTGGTAACTTGTTTGAAAACACACCCTTTATCGAGTGCCTTCCCTTCTCTCTCTCACTCTTCCATTCCCTTACCGGAGGTCCCTGGGCTCATCCCCCAAATAAACCACTTCCCTCAAATCCTCATCTCGGGAGAACCCAAGCTAAGACATAGGGGTGTGCTTATCTACCTTGGCCAAGTCGTAGCAGGTTGTTCAGCAGAATGACTGCACAGAGCTCACTCCCAACAGCAGTGGTGAGGGTGGCACCCGTGTCCCACATCCTCCCCAGCACCGTGTTACTCAGCTTGCTCACTTGTCTCATCTAATTGGTTTAAAGTTATAGCTCCTTTTTTTTTTTCTGCTGAGGAAGATTGGCCCTGAGCTAACATCCATGCCCATCTTCCTCTATTTTGTATGTGGGACACCACCGCAGCATGGCTTGATGAGTGGTGCATAGGTCTGCACCCGAGACCTGAACCCGAGAACCCCAGGCTGCTGAAGCAGAGCATACAAACTTAACCACTACGCCACCAGGCTGGCCCCAAGCTCATTGTTATTTTAATTTCCATTTCTCAGATTACAAATCACTTTGAGCTTTTCTTTATTGTGTGTGGTTTCATCTTCTCCTCACCTTCACCTCCTGCAACGAAGACGAATGATAACAGCTAACTCGAGATCACCCTGCATATTTCAAGAGGCCATATTCCAAGAACTCTCTATGTATTGTCACTAAATCATGACACCAACCCCAGGTACTATTCTTATCATCATCCACGTTTTGAAGATATACCGAAACACAGAGATGTCAAGTAACTTTCCCAAGATCACATAGCTAGTAGGTAACAGAGTCTGAGTTTAAACCCAGACTCAGACTGAGAATCTGTGCTCTTAACTCCCTTACTTTGCTGCCTTTCCAGATTCAACATGTCAAGAACCTTTTTCTCTTCCATTCTACAGTTTCCTCCTAACCTGATTCCCCTTCCAAGCAAATCAATAACGCAGGAGTTGCGTCCTAGAATTGGCTGGGGGTTCATTATTTAAGCAACCGTAAACTGAGCCCCTTCAACTATATGGTACAAAGAAACTTGGTTAGCACAATCATTACAGAATGAAATATTCTGCTTAACAAAATACTTGGTCAACTGAGGATTATGTGGCTACCACATTGAAATGTGAAAACTGGTACCCTAAAATGATAAGGTCTGAATTAGTTTTCTATCACTTCTGTAAAAATTACCACAAACTTGGCAACATATAGCAATACAAATGTATTATCCCACCCTTTCTTGGGCCAGTTCACATAAGCTCAGTCAGTTCCTCTGCTTTGGGTCTCAGAAGGCTGCCCAAGTGCTCATCTGAAGCTCCCTTATCTGGAAGGAGAATCTGCCTCCAAACTCACTCAGGTGGTTGGCACAATTCTGTTCCTCGCAGCTGCAGGGCTGAGTTCCCATTTCTTCAATGGCTGTCAATGAGAGCCCCTCCCTACATCCTATCGTCCCCTGCATTACTCATCACGCCATGACCTCCATCTTCAGGCCAGCAACACAGTGTCAAATCCCTTCATGCCTCTACTCTCTCTGACTTCTCCTTCTGCTGTATCTCTTCTGCCTCCAGTTGCAAAAAGCTCTCTGCTTTTAAGGGCTGATGTGATGAGATTGGATCCACCTCAAAAATCCAGGATAAACTCCTAATTTTAGCATCAATAACCTTGATTGCATTTACAAAGTCCCTTTGCTCTGTAATATAACACATTCATGGGTTCCAGGGATTAGGGCATGAGCATCTTTTTTTGGGTAGGTGGGTATTAGTCACCACAAGATCCTGGCGGGAACCCAGGGTTATATTCCATGTTTTAGCGGGAGTAATAATAATACCTATCTTATAGGGTGATCATCAGAATTAAATAAGTTAATGTTTGTAAAGTGCTTAGATCAGTGTCTGAAAAGTGCTATAGAAGTGCTTGTGAATGAATGAATGAATGGAGTTCTGACTATACTGGAAAGATTGGGAGTATAGGTGATAAAGCTGAATGTTGTTACTCATCGGCAAGATTGGCAGTTATGGTAGGTGGGAGGGTGGGAAGGGAGGAGTTTGAGAAAATCCCTGATAGCAGTTTTGTTTAGTTGTTATTCATAATAGGCTATGATACCCATTATTTAGTATATTCTGGTTATTTGGAAGGTTACTAAGAAGGTAAAAATGTGAAGATGGTTGCTTAAATAACTAATTTATTTCAAGGCCCAGTTATCAATAAATCTGGTCTGGCATGGCTTGGCAGAAGATAACCCATGTGTTGCATCACACACTTTGATGTTGTTACAGAGCCCCTACGCCCTTGCCTTGGTATCCCTAGAAACACAGATTTCCTGGCAAGAGACCATCATCCTGGAAGTTGAAAAGTAAATACAGGCTTTTTCCTACACTTGATGGCACCTCTTAATCTCCATATTGCCATCCCTCTCCACAGTTCCCGTTGCTGTGCCCAGGATAGTAGTAATGGACAGAGAGAGCGTCTGTAATAATAAACCCTTGGGTACCCTCCAACTTCAAAATGCTTTCATTTCGTAAAGAAGCAGCACAATATGCTGGATTTGAATCCTGACTCTGCTATTTACTGGCTATTTGATTTTGGAAAACTTCCACATCCTAGATGCAAAATGCGGTGAGTAATAACTGCCTCCAGCGCTGTGGGAGTGATGGCCAATGGAATTGAAGTACCTAGCGGTGCCTGGCGCATGAAAGGCGCTCAGCAAATGGCTGCTATTATCACACATTATTTCTAGGGATGCCAGAAAAAAATAGGACACCAGGTAAATTTGAATTTCAGATAAATAACAAATAATATTTTAGTATTAGTACGTCCCAAATATCGCATGGAATATACTTATATTGACATTACTTTTATTTGCTAAATCTGACAACCTTAATTATTTCATTTCATCCTAAGGACAACCATCGATGTAGGTACTGTTCCCATTTTACAGGAGAGGAAACTGAGGCTTGGAAAAATAAACAATGTGAAATGATCACAAACACATTCAGTGGTAGCATGTGTTTTGTTTTTAACACAGATATTTTTTTCCTCAAATAGAATGCTCTTTAATCTCTATTTCTTTCCTCTCTCTTTATCCTCATCTCACCCCAAAGTGCTGCCAGCAGTCACCTAAAATGGGTGCACCATGCATGGACTGTTGACATGAACTGAGAATAAGGGGGGCTTGGAATTGCTGTGCTCTCCTGAAGTACACATGGACCCTCCCCCATTCCAAACAGGAGAACTAACTATAAACACATGGATCGAGGTGAGGTAGATTAAAAAGAAAGATGGACATAATTCTCCTATTACTCAATACTGACAGACTACACGCTGACTTCCAGTGTGTACGCAGCAATGAGCTCGCTCAGTGTAGATGTGAAGAGGGGGACAGGGAGGCACCTTCAGTAGGTCACTAAGATCTTCAAGATCAGGAACCAGAACACTTCCCTGCGTTTTGTATCTCATCCACCTGTCCCCTACCTGCATCATTTTAACTGTGTCTTGTTCCTCATGGCCTACCAGCGTCTTCCTCAAAGAGCGAATAGAAGAGACAAAGTTCAAACTAAGTATTGACTGGTAACAAACCACCACAGCTGAGGTTCAGGTCATCTGTGGGACGTCACTAAGCCAGCGCAGTTAGGATAACCATCAAGAGCTGGCCTTACCAACAACGATATTAAGAAGGAGGTGGGAGAAGAACATTAAAATCAGCTTTGAATTGCCTTGTTTTGAGGACACACCAATTAAAAACATCCATCATAGACCTAGAGGTCAAGAAGGACAAACCTCCTTGATTCCCACGGTAGGGAAGCCCCAGGAGAAGTGTGACCTCCATAAAGTCTCCTGCCTTGGGTCCTTTCATGGCCTCTTTAGAAGAACTCTGTTGTCTTATTTATGCAGCACACCAAAGAAATTTTTCTTTGTATTGGAAGTATATACTCAAAAATAAAATTAACACACTAGTACTTATATAGGGCATTAATTCAAGTGGCTAACACAGGAATCCTCTCGTGGAGGGAACGGAGTCCTAGGAGCCTTCAGATTTCACTGCAAAAAAGGCTGACCCTTCTTTTTCTGCAGAGCATTTTGTTGACTTATTCACTACTATTCCCATGGCCTCTTCTTACTGTACAGTAGTGCCCTTTTCTGCCTATTTTAGCTTTTATTTTCATTGATTTACTTGGTTTGGTGGAGAGGCTGAACTTGGGGTATTATTTTTAATCTGCATGAAAGATTCTCCTTTCTCCCCTCTTTCTGTATTTATAGCATTCTTTTTTGGCATCTCCAGGAAGGCAATCACCATCAAGTATGGAAAATGCTGACAGTAGCCCAGACGGTGACAGGCTCACTGGGCAAAAAGAGCTGCTGTTGATGAGATCCGCATCGCAGCTCATTTCCACACACACAGACTGGAAACGTCTGCCGTGAAATTTCAATTGTTTACTCTCTAATAAATCTGCAAATTGCTTAGCTCAGGAACCAGAGTTTCCTTAAAGCAGTGTTTCTCAAATTGTGGGCTGTGGACCACCTGCAACAGACTCACCTGAGGTTCTTCTGGAAAAGGCCAATTTCTGGGCCCCACTGCAGACCTACTAATAAATCAGAATCTGTAATTAACAACAAGGACTTTTCAAAACCTTGCCTTAGAAAATGTATACATGTGATTTGAATTGAACAGTATGACTTATTTCCTCCATGGTCAGCTAGTATGGTCTAGCTACTAACTGCCTGTGACTTCATCACTTCCCTACATTCTCTGGACCCCACCTGGGTCAAGAATGGACGAGGAAGGCCTGTAGTGACCACATCTGAGAGGAACACTGGGCAGCGCTGAGGACCCAGGCTGAATGAGGCCAGCAGTCTGTTGCAGCACCAATGGGCATGATTCCGTGGCTTCTCTGTAATGGGTTCAGTACCTGCAGGACCCTCTCCACTGAGCCTGCATTTGATTGACACCCGAGGAAGGAGATACAAATGCATAATTCCACACAAAAAATGAGAATTACATAAAGCTTATTAAAAAAGTAACTGAAGCATGAATATCTATGCTAATATATTGCAACTGCAAATTGAATATCCTGGGGTTTTTGTATTAACTTTCAATCCCTCCTCATTGGGAATCAGTGAAATCATTAGTCAGATACGATTAAAGGAATTATCTTTTTCCTGGTCTGGTCTGGATTTTTTTTTCTTTGTCTCCACCTGCATTGCAGCCTGCTCCTCTTCTGTTTTAGGCTGGTTGCATTGGGATGCTCATTTCCTCGTTATATGACACTTAGTGCCACCATCCCAACATTTCCAGGCTTCCTGTAATTGTTCAAGGTCTGGCTGTTATACCCTGAAATGGCATCAGTTGGATTTCTGTGCTCTCTCTCACTCCCTGGTTACACAGCATTAAAGCAGTTCCCTCTAGGTCCCAATCTCTCTGAAAAATGTCTGTCCCCAGAGAAAAATGTGCAGTTCGCAGTCTGCCCCTCGACTCTGAGCCTCCCATGGGTTACCAGTCACAGGAGAGCTGCATGTCTCCTCAATCTGGCAGGTGAGAAGATCTTCTAAATTGAGCCCCCCTCCCCTAGAAAAATTTCCTATCTACACAAAAACTCTTCATTTTATCATATTTCCTGTTACTAAGCACTCTGAAAGTCACCCAAGGTGTTCCTGCCTCTGTCTTGTGGGTTCACTACCAGGGCCAGCATAACCCTCCCAACCTGTCTGCAGGTGGGAAAAGACTCCCTTCCTGAAGGGGCACAGCCTCTCTGCAGTGCACCCACCCGAGGACACGTACGAAGGAACTGGGAAAAGCAGAAGTTCATGGGAAGATTTCAATCTGGTGGGTGTTCTGCCTTCAGGGAGCAGCCCAGGGGGTAAGGTGCCGGCTTGTATGTTATCTACAGAGAAGATCCTACTCCTGTTCACTGTGTGAGTGATAAAGAACTCACCGTCCAGGGATATTCATAGTAGTGCTTTGGATGCGTAAGGAAGAGGCAATAATTTTGAAGGAGGTGCCCCTCCCCTCCTCTCTTGAGAATGAGTGTAGTTAGTAACCACCCAGGTTCAAATAGAGATAATCATATGGGTGGGAAGAACTAGAATGTTCATCAAAACTTAAGCCATCGTTGTAATCAGATGGCAAAAATAACACCATTAGTAGAAACATGGGCTCTTACTGGGTGCATTGTAGGTATTCATGAATTTATAATGAAGTCCTCCAAAGCAGAAAGTGGAATTTTCAACTATTCTTGGATTTCGTTCAAATTCAATTTTCAAAAGGATGAGGTGCTATAATTTTTTAATCACTCCAGAAATTAACCTTTCTCAAAAATGGTCTATTCCTTAAGGAAAACACTCCATAATGAAAAGCAAAAAAGATTTATAATTGCATGAAATGAGAATTTTCTAGTCAATTTGGGCAGAGAACTGAATCAAGTAAGAAAATCGGTGCTGCAAATCTTTGATCCTCCAGCTAAATAAAGCAGCATCAGAGACATGCACATTTGGTTTTTGTTTTTTGGGGTTTTTTTACTAGAATTATTTTGATGATACTATGTAGGCCTGAATTATCAAAATAGAAACTTGATTTACTGGAATAACTTTCCTCATGGGAAAAATAAAAAGTATTATCCCTGTGACTTAAAAAAAATGGATTTAACTGTCAAAATCTCAGGCTCCCTCTAAACAGGAAATAGAGACTTACATAAGTGAGACAACGGACCCAAGATACTCATTTATTCATTCAACAGACGTTTATTTGTCCCAGGAGCTGGGCTAGCCAACGCATGTAATGGCCATTCCTTTTCTTTAGTCTTTTGAATCAAATACCAACACATGCTTGCAGAAACATTTCCAAAGTTAAGGATGTTCATAAACTAAAATTGTTTCCCCTCCCATCTCACCCCACATGGGCATTAACATCCCTTTATTAATCCCCCTAACAATTTCAGATAAGTCCCTCTGTACTTCTTTTACTCAAGTAATCATATGCACATATATTTTTCTTTTTCTTTATACTATACATATTCTAAACTATAGTATGTATATATTATTCTGTAACTTTTTTCACTTTATTATATGTTATATGTCTAAGACAATATATAGAGATATACCTCATTATTTTACTTAATAACATAGTATTCTATAGACGAAAATTCTATAATTTAAAAAATTCAATCATTACCTTATTGACAGACCTTCAATTTTTTTCTAGTTTTTGTAAATAAGAAAATTGCCATAATAAATATTGTATAGTGTATACATTTATATGCAAATAATTTTTTTCTGTTGAATACATTCTCAAAGATGTCATTGCTATGTTCAAGATATATGCATTTTTTCACAAGGTATATGTATACCAAATCACCACAATGTACACTTTAAATATTTGTCAATTATACCTCAATAAAGCATAAAAGAAAAGATACGTGTATTTTCAATTTTAATAAAAAATGCAGACGCCTTTTTTTTTTTACAATCACAATTTACAATTTACAATCACACCAACAATGGATGTGACCTCCCAGCCAGCACCTGGTATTATCATTATTTTTAATTTTGGAATCTAAAAGTTAAAACTGGTAGCTCATTTCTGTTTGAATTTGTATTTCCCAGATGAAGTTTTGTATATTTATTGGATTTTTCCCTTCCCTTTCTGTGGACTGCTTATTGATATCTTTAGGCCATTTTTCTATTGGATTGTTTGTAATTTGCTTGCACAGTTGCTAGAAGCTCTTTGAAATAGAATCCTCTGTTATGTGCACTGCAAACATTTTTTTCCCAGCCTATTTGTTTGTCTTCTGAGTTTTTAAAATGTTTTCTTGTGCCATCCTGAAGCTTTAATTTCTGTACAAAAAATTCTGTCAAATTTTATTATTTATTCCTTTTTTCAGTCTTAAGAAGTTTACCCCCACTACAATCTCCACCTCAAAAACACACAGACATTCTCTGCACTTTGTAACCTTTGCAACTGTGGGTTCCTATGACATCTTTCAGAGCCAGCCTTTGACTATTTTTTCCCACAAATCCTTTTCTACATACTTTGGCATACTCTCTTCCCATGCTCCATTCTGTGAGCTCCCATGCTCCACTCTGGATTTGGGAGGAAGGGTTTTTTTGTTGTTTTTGTCTTGTTTTTGTTTGCAGACTTGATCTATTTTGTCAAAGAAGAAAATAATATTACTAACATGGGCACTTTCACTTTACAAAAGGGCCAGAGAGAAGGAAGTGCGTCATGCAAGGAGGGCAAATACATGACCCAGGGCCCCATCACTCGTCACCTCCTGCCACATACACCCACTCCCACATGGTAAAACGTCACAGCATTCCCATACACCATGGGCGCGGCCTTTAAATCCTTCTCAATAAAGCACCCACAGCAGATGATATTTCCCAAAGATGGCACAACTATATCTCCCATCCCACATGCTTTCTAGAACCTCACTGCTCTCCACCAAGAGGTGGAGTCCAGTTCCCCTCCTTCTGAGTCTGGGCAGATTTGTGGCTCACTTGTAACCAACAGAATGTAGCAGAAGTGACTCTGCTGGCCTTCCAAGGTCGAGTCACAAAAGATGGTGCAGTTCTGCCTTCTTAGCTGAGATACTCACTCTTGAAGGTGGAATATGTGGCCTTGAAGTCCTCAGCCACCCAAGTACCCTGAGGCCACCGTGCTGTGAGGAAGCCTTGCAGAGAGACCACATATACATAAAAAGAGAGAGAGAGAGGCCCTTGTGGTCCCCAGCTGCTCCAGATCTCCACACTGTCTGACCATTCCGCATGGGATAGCTTGAGCCAGAATGACCTAGCTGAGCCCTTCCCAAATACCTGACCCACAGAAACCAAGAGTCGTAATACAATGTTTATTGTGTTTGCAGCCACTAAGTTTTGGAATGGTTTGATAGACAGCAGTAAATAATTAGAATGGCATACTAGACAGTGACAACCGAGTGAATGGAGTTGTTCATGAGTTGAAACATTAACTATCTCTTACCTAATTACAGATGAAATTTTAGGCATCTATAAGTGAGATATTTTTAAACAGAGAGTTTTTATATGTTCCTCATATCACTTGGTGATATTTTTTTCACCCTTAGATATAATGCTGGCCCTGCTACCTTTCCAGAAAATTATTCCCTGCCTTACCACCATGGCCCCTACCCCAAAAAGCATAAGAAAACTGTGGAGAAAGGATCTAGAACTGCAGCCTGGGGCACGTGGGACAGCCTGTATATTGTCTTCTGGTCCATATCAGCCCCTCACTTGACATACGAGGGCAAAACCCCTTTCAGCAAGTGCCGGCAGACTGTCTGGGCTAAGTAAGCCCCTTAAAAGTGTGAAGGAGAGTTAATTTCTTTATACATCTTTTTATAATCTCAGAGACATTCAAAACTGTGATCTCATACATGCTTCATCTTATCTTTTCTTGGCTCCCACTTGCTTCTCTCCTGTCCCTCCCCCACCTACACCCATCTCCAATGTAACCCACGTACGCCATTTACATGTATCATGTATCCTTCCATATTTTTATCTGCGCTCAAATAACGCTCTACAGCCAGAGGTACATGTACCTTACCATATAAAAAGCTAATGCTTTCAAATTTGTTAACCACGCAGGCTGTGCTAACTGCCACATGGATGACAGCAAGCCACACCCTGTGCCTTCTTCCTCCCCGTTCACGCCTTGAAGCAGTTTCCACTGCCTTTCCCTCCCTTTTCACAAGGCTTGCTTCAGTTCAGGTCATTTGAAGCCAGGACAGTGCTACTTATGTTTCCATTCTCCATCCCTTTCTTTCCTTGCATCATGTCCTTCCTAGCAATGTTTATTGTTATTCTTTTGATTTCTTCTCGTGGAATTCAGGCAGTAAAACAGGTAAAAGGCTGGACACTTAAGCAGGAAGTCGAGAGGAGTGGTTGGCAAAGGCCCTTGTCCTTCTCGATTTGGAGGAGACGACGCCTCACTGATGGGCCCATTGACCCCTCCCTCAGTAATCGCATTGCTGCTGCTTCCGAGTCCGCTACACACATTCCAGAAGGCGTGTTAGAAAAACACTATTAGTTTTTCCAGCTATCATTGTCCTATTGTCACCATAGCGACGGATGTTATGTGAAATCAGCTGCTTTATTGTGAAAACAATGCAGGTTGAAAACTGGCCTTGGGGAAGTTGCAAAGAACATGAAATTCAATTCTGATGCTCTCCCTTGTGGGTATTCTTTTCTATATTAGCTTTTCTTTTCAATATACTTTATTGCAAGACAATACTATAAAATAAAATAAAAAGTCAAAGGGTCATCTTTTGAATGCCTTCAATGGTTACTGGACTCAATAGTATGAGAACAGGTCTTGGTGGGAGACTTGAAAGCAAAATCATGTACCTAACAATCCAAAAAACTACAAAGGAGCCAAAATAAATGATAATGGTTAATGTGCTGTGTACTGAACACTGGCTGAGGTAATTTTATTCTTCTGTGTATTAATTTCTATTTCTGGATCAAAATTAGGAATAAAAATATATTTGGAATCTGATACTATCCCATTAACTAGGTAGAGCCACGATTCATTGTAAATGAGACCATTCAGAGTCCAAACAGCTGATAAATCAAACTAAATAATGGCGCAATCAACCTTTTAGTCCCAAAGAAGAGACATACATATCCAGGATGGAATAATACAATGGAGTGAAGAGAAAGGAGTAAGAAATTTGTATTATCATCGCCAGTCTATGCCGACAATGAATTCGGGAGACGTGTTACCTAGTGGGCATGTTTCCACAAGTGGTTGGGGTGTGTCATTCATTGAATAAGTCATCAAGGTCAGAGGGACTTTGAACTAGATTTGATTTCAAAGACATAAGAAAAATTTCCGGTCCTTTGCATGAAATTACAAAGGAAAGGGTCAGGCATAAGACAAAGAAGTTCACCCCATCTGAAAACTCTAAGAACTAGAATAACATAATTAGATGGTAGGTAGACAGAAGTGTAGTTTCAGTTTCTAATCATGTTCTTACATCCTCAAATTAGAATTTAGGTATATCACAAAGACAAATTCATGAACTTTTTAAAAAAGTTATGGATATCGAGATGAGTACTTGCACCATCTATCAGCCTATTTCCTTGATGCTAAATATCATCATATATGGTAATTCATATAGACATAATTTTAAATTAGGAAATCAGAAAAATTTGCAAACCAAAGAATGACATCTAATGAATCTTAAGGAAAGATATGACTACATTTATACATTTGTTATTCTAAATCCGGCCGAGGAGACTTTCTGGGAATATAAGGTATGGGTACCAAAAACTTAGGTTTAAACCTTGAATCTGCTCCTTGCTAACTGTGTGATTTAGGCAAATCCCTTCACCTCTACACTTCTGTTTCCTTATCCACCTCACAACGCGTTGCAAGGATTAAAGGAGAGGATGCATGCGAAGAGCTTATTTCAACTCCTGGAACACAGAATTATTACTATTGTTATTGTTGGCGTTCAGCTGTGCAATCACCTAACAATTGTAACAGCTTTTTTTCAAACCTTAAGAATTTCTGGCTAACAATATACATTTTAAAGCTAACTTTATTAGTGTTTATTCTGAACTGGTATGAAAGACATATCCACTGGCCTTCACATTCATACTGATGCCAAATGAGGCCTGAAATCTCTATATTTCATCATTTGGTATTTCTGACCAGGATTAGAAATTATCATAGAAAATAC
This sequence comes from Ceratotherium simum simum, assembly GCF_057802395.1. NCBI lineage: Eukaryota > Metazoa > Chordata > Mammalia > Perissodactyla > Rhinocerotidae > Ceratotherium > Ceratotherium simum. Next base: position 50,818,048 of record NC_141918.1, on the reverse strand, counting down.
TTAAATCTGAAAAGAGTTTCTTTCAAGAGTCTGCAATAATCTGAGACATATCAGAATAAAATAACCTATGAAGTAATGAGAAGAAAGAATATCGGAAATAAACCCATGTGCTTAAAATACTTATGTCCATGATAAATCTTAGCCTTACATTTGCAGTATCACATTAAAAGAATATAAATGTCAATTTATTTGGAAACTAAGTTGCCTAGGATTTAGACCCAGAAGTTAATGTCATGGGTAAATGTGCTCCTTCAGCAATCTGAGGCATAAGAAGAACAGTAATTGGGAAATAGTGAAGAATTATACAATTATATTACATTTGTTTAATCTAGGGAAGTTGACAGATAACTGTTGATCTCTGAAATTGGTTTCTGAGAAATGAAAAGAACACAGGGAACATGTAGAAAAACCAAATTAGGTTTGGTGAAGAGCTTTTCAAAAGGCAGGGTGCTTCTATTCAGAAAGCGCTTCCTATCCAGAGCCTTATTTTAGAACCACATCTGCAGGGTCTGAAGTAATATGATTTGGAAACAATGCGTCTGAGAACTTTTGAATATCACAGTTTTCAAAAGAGCTCCCAGAATGTTCTCTGGATCAAACCCTCCACTCACAAGAAAACATCTTTGCCATTTTCTGCCGATTGTCACATCAGATCTTAAAAGGTTGAAGAGAAGATGTTTGGGAAGGACCTGGAGATGGTCGTCCAAGTTCACATTACCCAGGATGCTTCGCTGTCTCCCATGTCCTTGTCTGGGGACACTGCTTCCCCTGCTGGCTCCGACCTGGAGGGCTTTTCTGTGACTGCCGAGGATGCTTGACCACAGTCCTCTTCTCCACCACTCCAATCTGAAAAGTACTATTTAGCTTCCATCCTTCACACTTGTTTTCTCGATTACCAGAAAGGCAGTCAAGGGTAAGGCAACCATGAAATTAAATAAATGTCCAACTGTCTAGGGGTAAAGTTAAATCCAACGTCTGATCTAGGAGAAAACATACTCAGATACTTGTTTTGAAACAAGCTGTCTCAATTTTATCACCTCTCTCACAGAGGCAAATCCCGCTCTTCTACCCTGGGACAAATAACTCTATTCCCAAATCCCCAGGATACAAATTTATGACATATAATCCCATTCAGAGAAAGCCTTGAGGAGTCTGGATTAGCCCGGTGTCTCCTTTAAAGGATCTCTTCTTGCGGCTGTCCTACAATTCTGCTTCAGGCTGGTACCACAATAGCGACACCAAGCAGACCCCAAACCGTAGCAGCTCCGGGATTTCTCTGGGCCCCCAGAGCCTGTCAATACCCAGATGCTACCCAAATGCAGGGCTGGAACACCGAACGTATTTCTTTGGGACAGAGAAGTGAGGAGTGCCACATCAGGCAGATTCCTGCGAACAGTGAACTTCAAGGAAAACAGATTTCCTGAAGGAAATCAGACAGAGAAGCTTGAGAAAATCATTATACCTTGCCCCTCTTTTGTCAAGTAAAATGTTTTTCGTGGGAATATAGGTATGCAGAGTACTTGCAATTAGCGTGCTGGGGAAGGTATGAATTCTGCATCTCCCTGCATGTTTACTCACTGACCTAATCTGTTTGTTGCATTAAAGCTGCACTCATGTGTCCTAAAACTTTATCTTATAACAGGCAGAAAGCTCAACCCTTCAACCTCTCTTTGCCTTTTAAGCCTTACTCAGGACTCAATTACAATTTCTGACCAGATTTGTCTTTTTGTCTTGAAAATGTCTCAATTAGAAATCAATCTTGGTTTCTCAGACCTGAGATCTGGCCCTTTTGCCAAAGAGGATATTCTTGAACTCATTTCCAAGAAAGACTTTCTAACAACACCCATAACCTGTTCCAAAGTGTTCTGGCTCGTTGGGGAAAGTTTCTGGTAAACATACCCCAACATCTGGATATTTGAACACTGAGGTTAAGGACTTTGGCAACCCTCTCCTTTTGTCCACCTTAATGGTTATGAAAACCTGGACCGTGTTTGACCAGAAAGAGCTAAGTGGTTTTAGTGGAAATTCAGTAAACACAATAAAGAAGAATAACACGCAGTTCCCAGAAACATGTGATAAGGGTGTTTTTTCCAAGCACAGGTCTGATATCAGGTTCGAGGTCTGGTGAGATGAGAGTGTTGCTCCCTGGATTCTCCAGTTCTTCAGTGACACTTCCCCCACCCGGCTTACTTTCTCCTCTCTCTGCCTGGTTCTTACCTCCCTGGGGAATCCCAGAGAAGGGGCAAAGGCTGCCTAATTCACCGTCAGACTCTTAGGTCTGCTCGTGTTCAAGCTTAAGTATGTTGATGAGTTTAGCTAGTTGATATATATATTTCCCTCCCAACTCAAGATCACTCTGACCCTAAATGGGAAGCTGTGAGGTGTTCAAGACAAATTGTCAGTGCTTTCAGTGTATTAGAAATTCTTTGGTAGCAAGAAGAAAACACATTTAACTTGTTTTTGGAAGCACTGGGTTCTCCTCCCTGCATCTGTCCTTTCTCCTGCTCTTAGTTCTTTGAGCCCCAAATAGATTTCCAGCAACCTGCTCTTTGTCTGGACGTAGTGACATCTCTCATTAAATATAAAACAAATATTCATAAAGCACTGAAAGTTTGTAAAACTAGAAGTAGTAACAGCAACATTATGGGACTTGTTCTCATAGTTAACTTTAAGAAATCACAAGTTTAAAGAGTTTATATTTTTCATGCCTTGAAAGTAGAATTAATTTCTAGGTGGATAAGACAAAGGAAATCGCCATGTTATATGTACTTCGAAACATGTATTTACTAAAATCTTTTTAAATTCACTTAGCTTTTTTTCTTTTTTATTTAACTTTGGGAAATAAGTTTTAACTTTCATTATAAAAATAGATTATGGTTATATAAAGGAAACAATATTGCTGAAAATCAGGTGTTCTCTGGGTTATTCATTTGTACAAGGCCACAGTTAGGTGTTCGTAATAAATATTATATTTTCCATGCTGAAATTAGTGTTGTCATGCTTTATGACATAAAATTTGTGGCTTTAATTAGCCATTCATGTTTTGTAGAGCATCCAGATGTGTTTTCTGGAAAGGCAGGAAGGAAGGAAAGAAAGAGGAAGGAAGGGAGGAAGGAAGGAAGGAAAGAAGAAGGGAGGAAGGAGGGAGGGAGGGAGGGAAGAAAGAAGGAGAGAAGGAAAAAGGAAGAAGGAAGGAGGAAGGAGGAAGGGAGGAAGGGTGGAAAAGTATTCGGTTCTCTCTGCAAATAATCCATTGCCCTGTCTTCATGCAGAGCAGAATTAGGCAGCCATCCAGGCACATTCACTAGATTAGTCAGGAAATAACTTAAATATTGTCAATTCTACTCAGTTGATTCTCAAATGATATAATCCGTCCTTAATACATAATGCAGCAACTTATCCCCAATTGTAAGTTCTCTTTCCAAAAATTTTAGCTATACATTTTCATCAATTCCTCCTTTTTTATTACATGCTTGAGTCATTCCTGTTGGGAATCATTAGAGAAAAAAGGAATCTGAAGAACGGAAGTGGATATTCTCATTTCTGTTCAAGTATAAACTGCTACAAACTTGCTGGAGGGCGACTGAGCAATATCTACCAAAAGTCTTTGAAATGTGAATAGTTTTGACACAGAAATTTCATTTGTACTATTGTAATTGAATAAAATGTAAATGTTTAGCCACAAAACAGTTAATATAGCAATTTTTTCTTAAAAGGAAAAATATTGGAGGCAACCTCAACATCCTACAATGGAGGAATCGGTTGAGTAAATTGATTGTAGTCCACTCAATAGAATAACACAAACATTAAAAAGTTACAATGCAATATGCCTCATGTTAGAGTATGACTTCTAAAAAGATCTTTAAAAATTTAAAGTGTCAAAGGTTTTATTTAACTCATTAGTTAATGAGGGAACAGTAAGATGTTAAAACTAGTCCAAAGGGCGTTTGAGAAGGTAAGATTTATGAGCAATTTAATCAACAGATGTTCAGATAAGATTGCTGGGTTAGAAACAAAATTGGTTAATGTCCAAGAGGGCAATAAAGCATAGCCTTTGTGATTATCACTGCCCGCACCACCACCCAATAGAAATTATTTGCATCTCAACACAAATCTGCAAGTTAACGTCTGCCTCTACAGAGTTGTAAAATAGTCTGTCCAAGCAAGAGAAAATCAGTCAAAGTTGCAAGCCCAGCAATGCCCTGGAAAGACACTCACTAATCTCGTTTACCTATTTCTAAGCTCCAGATAATTTTTCTGATGCTACCTCTTAGGGTTGATGTGAGAATTGCATGTGTTTATACATGCAAAGCACATAGAAAAGTGCCTGGCACAGAGCAATCATTAGCTGCTATCATCATCATCATCATCACAGCTGTACTTTTGGACTTTTGTTTATAATTAAAAATCATTTACTTATAAAAGGAAAGGAGACAAAGTGGATGACAGAGAAGTTTTCTAATGAAACCATATGTGACATATTGAAAGTTAAAAAAATCATCACAAGACTGAGTCTTTTCTAAGAGAGGAAATTAAAACATTCTTTTTTTTTTTTTTTAATTTTTTGTTTATTGCAGTAACATTGGTTTATAACATTGTAAAAGTTTCAGGTGTACATCATTGTACTTCTATTTCTGCATAGATTACATCATGTTCACCACCAAAATACTAATTACAACCCATCACCACACACATGTACCGAATTATGCCTTTCACCCTCCTCCCTCCCCCCTTCCCCTCTGGTAACCACCAATCCAATCTCTGTCCCTATGTGTTTGTTTATTGTTGTTATTATCTACTACTTAATTAAGGAAATCATACGGTATTTGACCTTCTCCCTCTGACTTATTTCACTTTGCATTATACCCTCAATGTCCATCCACGTTGTCACAAATGGCTGGATTTCATCTAAAACATTCTTAAGGAGTGCTATTTCACTCTGTCTCTAGAACATCGTGGGCTTGAGAGGTGGGAATCAACGACTTCCAGTGACGAAATTTAAAAGGTCTTGAACATTTGGACCAAGAATGAGACAAACTAGGCAGTGGGAGGCAGGGAGGGGGAGAGCTTTCTGGAATGCATTTTATCAACAGCAAAGCAAATGAATTTGAAAGCAGCTCAGTGGGGGTTGATGAATAAGTTTCTCCAGTTAGAAATGGTAAAATACGGAAATTAACTTTATAATGCCATAATGACTCTTTCAAGATTTATAAAATATCACTTTCGCCTGCTTTGTTTAACATGTTGCCTCAATTAAGTTGTTTTAGTAAGTTTACAGCATATTATAACAGCTTTCATGGTTGCACTTGCAGCCTCAACTCCCCCAACTCTGTTTTCACATAAGGTCTTAGGTTCCTCCATCATGAATTCTTCTATCACAATGAATTCAGGAACCCTCGTGGTTTGGCAAGTTTCTTTTGTACTTCAGGGTCTGTGCAGAGATCATGGCCTGAAAATCTCTATTTCCCAATTTCTATTATAAACATTAGTTGCAAGAAATAATCCTCATGGAAGGTTGGCTAAAGGTTAGGAAAGCTATTTACTCCAATTGCTCTTGTTTTAGCAAAACAGACCCTAAGAATCCCATCAGAGTCTTGGTCCTCCTCCCTAGAAAAAATGCACGTGTTCTCATACATACAATATTTTGTATATAATTCCAGGAGGGTTATTGAGCCACTGACATCTCTCTGTGGGTCAGTTGAGCCTATATTAAGAACTGCTGTTTTAGTCTTGTTTGTTTGTTTAACCTTTTATTATAGAGAATTTCAAACATACAAGAGTAGACAAGAATAAGCAGAATAGCATAATGAACCTCCTTGTTACACATCACCCAATCCCAACAGCCACTCATCCCAGGCCAGTTCTGTGCTGCTTCTATCTTAGTCTGTCCTTAAATCAAGCTAGACCATCAGATAACCGTGCATCTGAGATATATGATTGGCTCCTAGACTACTTTCACCAAATTACCCTTAGGCCTGATTATAATTTTGGAATGCCTTGATGAATACTCGAAGTGACCCCTAGAAAAAATTTGCTTTTGTACCTCTTATAAATTCATGTTGAGGAAGTTACCCACTCCATGCCACCCCATCCCCTCCCGGAGCTCATTACTGGGACAATCTACCCTTCTCCTAAACTGTTTCCTTGAGATTATCTTATGAATATTATGAATCCTGTAATTGATGATTTGTTGTTACAATTTTTTGATGGGGGGTTTTAAGGATTGGTTGCAACTGTGAGCGCCACTTCTTTTTTCATTATATTAAAACTCATGTCTGGCATAAAGGTTGATTTTTGGTGTGATTATCATGTATCCTGCCATTTCGTTGAAATTTAAAATTAATTCCTAGAAGTTTTGTGTAGAATTTTTTGAGTTGTCTATGTATGATAATGTAGGATAAGAGTGTAATAATGTCATCCAAAAATAACAATGTCATCCAAAAATAACAATGTTGAGACTTCCTTTTTAATATGTCTTTCTATTAATCCAGTTTCATATCTTATAGCATTTACCAGAAATTCTAGTGGTATTAAATAATAATATTGATAAGGGATCACCTAATATAGTTCTGATTTTAGAGGGAATGTTTATGAGTTTCACCACTAAATATAGGCTCTAGGTTGTTGAGTTCAAATTGATAAGCTTTGTCACATTAAGGAATATTCCTTCCATTTTTGCTTCACAAAGAGATTTGTTTTATTTAAATAAAAAATGAAAGAATTCTCTCAAATACTTATGTGACCTACTTTTAGATGAACATATTCCATTCTTAATTTATTCACTAATGTTGTTATTTCAGTAAGTTTCCTAATGTTAGATTTAACCATCATTGTATTCCTAGAATAAACCCCATTGCACATGGTAGGTTATTATTATACATACTACTAAATTTTACTTGACCTTCTGCTTATGATTTTTCACATATATTTCAATAAGTGAGATTGGTCCATGGCATTCTGTCTGTATCTATTTAATATTGAGGTTGTCTTTATTTCATAAAATGAAGTGAGCAATATTTAATGTTTTTCTCTATTTCAAATACCTTTTTATAGTGTGGGAATCAACTGATCCTTGAAAGCAGGAAGCAACACATCTATAAGTCGATCCAAGTTTAGAGTCTGTAGAGGAATAGGGATAGCTTTCTCAATTTATTCCATATTCGTGTTTTGTGCAATTTAAAAAAAAATATTAATAAGTAGTTTTACTTTGTAACTTATGTTCATTTTTGGTAAAATGTAAAGACCTAAACTATGCTCTTAAAATGGGTGATTTTTATAGTATATAAATTACACTTCAATTTAAAAATTGAATCACAGGCGAGGAGGAGCGTAGAAGGAAACATCAGAACACTTTTGGATTTCCTAATGCTTAGAAAAATCTAAGCCTTTACATCTAAATGTAGTCTGATAGTGTTCATAAACATTTCGTATCTCTTCTATGATTTTAAGAAAAAACAACCGGGAAGATTGTTGTTTAAAGTAGTTACCATAAATTTTGCTGTAAAAAGCCAATTCTGTCTTGTGCTACGATAATGAAAGCAGTATACAGACTGGTAAGTGGCCAAACTTTCACTGTCATTTGTTAATTACTACAGCATAGAAGAAATTATAAATTTGGTGTCAAGTCCTAGTGCTAAACCTTTTGAGTCTGTGCTAAGGTATATTATGTTAAAAATCTATGGTACATGGTATTGTGTTACTTTGTATTATGGTACATGGTGATTGTGAATTCTATTCATTTATTCACATAATTTTGGTGTCCTATTGAGGAACCTATTATCAAAATATTCAGAAGGTTGTCAAAGGAAATGGAAAAACTAATTACTTTCTTTGGTAAACACAGTGTGAATCACTCAGAGAAGAGGGACATCCTAACTTGTTTTTTCCACATTAATGTCAAATTTTGAAAAAGGGAATTGACAACCAGATTGGACAGACAGCGGAATTCTGAGAAAAAGAAATTACATTAAATGTGTGTCTGGTGCAAGATTTTATATCCAGTTTCTGCTCAATCTAATAGAATCCAGACCTCAACCATGATTTAAGGAGTCAGTGGAGAGAGTTAAGAAAATATTTGGAAGACCTTTAAAGCCTTCTGAGGACTGGGGACATCATTCAGAGATAATCTTTAGCATCACCCAATCCCTGAGGAACTCCTGCTGCCAAATGAGTCTTGGTAACTGAATCATTATAGAAAATATATATTCCATGACAGAAGTAGAGATTGCCAAAACTCTGGGGTATCTTTTGGAAGATTCTCTGTTGACATAGAAAATTCTGCCTCACCAACATTTTATAACTAATAGTAATAGCAAACAAGATTACCCAGTTCACTGAAGGGTCTTTTTATAGCTTAGCACAGACTTGGTTATATATGAGAATAAGATGAATTGAGAGCAAACTTATTGGCCCAAGGATATGGGCAAGTAGGGCCCACCAGAGACCAGTGTCCAAAAGTAGCAGGAAAGAGCATCCTTGGGAAAAAGAAAATGATGGGGGTGGATAGAAAGCAGCATCTGGTAGAAATGGGGAAATTGTAGCGAGATGATCTTTGAAGCTCAGTACACCGTCTTCCACACATCACCAGATTCAGACCTGTAATCCCTAGGCCAGAGGCCCCTGATACAAGTTACCTGAGTTTAGGCAGTTGGCTTGAGACTAGATAATCAATATCTGCATCTTACTATAAAGCTTACTGCAAACTGCCCACAGTGTACTAGTCTCCAGACTAGTGGAGACTGATAACCAACAAAACATTATATGTTCTGAAAAAGACAAACTATGTTCACAAAGATTCCAGATTTTCAGAGTATCACATGGATATGTCGGGGAAGAGGGAGAATCTCCCTCTGCCCTTTTTCTTTAAGGTTCTTCTGGCTGGCCAAATAATCAACAAGACAGGTTAGCAGGAGAAAATAATACCAAGTTTAATAACATGTATACATGGGAGAAACTCAGAAATGAGCAACTCGTCCCTCTGTCTAAGCTGCTTGCTTAAGTATTGCAGCTAAAGGCGAAGGAACGTGTTGGGGGTGGGTAGTGGCCTGGGACTTCAGAGGGCAGAAGGACAATTCTTTTCAGGGTCATCTATTGATAATTTGGTCAGGGAGAGATAGAGTTTTTTGATAAAAGGGGCTTGGTGCCCCTCCCATTGTAACATCTATTTTACATTATCTTTATAGCCATCATGATAGAAGATCTGTTCCAGGAATGAGCCACCATGTCAGATTCTTTAGGCAGTTAGTGGGGGAGGTCAAATATCCTTATTGTCTTCAGCTCGAAATAATCCACATACCAGAGTGGTGCTTCCTGGGGCAGCTTGCCCTGAGCACCATCAGATATTTCCCAACATTCCTTGCAGTACTACAGACTCAGGGTCTTTGGCATATCTCACAGTTCTCATCTGGTTTGGTGAGTCATGCAGACCATTCATGCAGTCCATCACTTTGGCATCTAGGGAACCCATTTCTGCAGGAATCCACTAGGAAAACCTCAGAATGCCAACTCCTCCTCATGATCTAGCCATGAGTTACAATAGAAGAGTGTGCCCCTTCACCTAAGGCCAACCCTTCCTCGTGTGCTTCTTATCCCATACCTCAACCAGCGAGAATCCCATCCTTTCTCTCTTCTACGTCTTCAACTGTTGCCTCTCCGTTCCGTCTTTTCTCATTAAAATCAAAAAAGAAAATCGACCAATTTCCTCTCCATCTATTTCCCTCTCTCTCTCCTCCTTTTCATAACCAAACTTGTCAAAATGGCGCCCATTCTCATCATATCTGTGGCCTCAACTCCTGGATGATCCTCCACCAGTTCTGCTGTGGCTGCCACCCCACCACTCCTCCGGAGGGGCCTCACTTGAGCTCAACAATTTTGCTAAACCCAATGGACATATTCAGACTACATCTTACTTGTCCTTTTGGCTGTGATCTGTCTCTCAGCCACAGGACCTCTCCTTCACTCTCCAAGTTCCGATCACACTGGCTTCCTGCAGGTCCTCCAGGTCTGCATTTCATACTTGCTGTCCTTCCTTGAACTTAGCCCCTGCTAAGAGGGTTTATCACTAACTTATAATAAGTTTTTGTGCATAAGAGTTTTGTTAAGTTAAGTTAAGTTATAGCACTTTTAGCAGGAGGTGTTATTCTCGCAGTATTCTTTCAGCACCCTCTTTGTTCACAACTCTTCAGTTTTTGTAAACTCATCACCATAATTGTACATGAAATCTAACAAAAATTGTCTTTGAGCAATTGAAATGAGAATGGTGGTTTTAGATGGCAGGATAAGGTCAAAACCCTGGAGCTAAAAAATCCCTAAGGGCCATACACCTTACACCCCACTCAAACATTGCTGGTCAGCTGTGGAGAATATTGCAGTCTGGAAATTTAACTAGATTCCATAAGGTCTAATAGACATTGGGTGGCAGAACTGAAGCTAGAACCCAGCTGCCCATTCAGGGCTAGGTCCACCACGCACAAACGTGATGATACTTCAGTGATGGACCACTGGGGGGGATACTGACACAAACATTGCATTTGCAGTCACTTGCGTTTCCTTTGACTGCTTTGATTTAAAACTTGATGAAATTTCAATTCTATATGGAAATGGAATTCCAAATATGGAATCAGCCAGGTGTCATCCACAAAACAAGAGGTCTAAATTTGGTTCTTTACTGCCATTTGTCGGAAGTTGTTCATCTCAAGATTTTGATATTAAGCTGAGCAGCATCAGTTTGTCTCAAGAGCTGCAGCCAGGAGCCTTAATTCTGCTTTTGCTTCACTCTGGTCTCTCTGTAAGACCTGCAGCATATTACCACAGCGTTCATTCACACGTTCATTCTTCCATTCCTTTGCTCACTTCACAGGCCCCTTTTAAGCACTTTGTATTTGCAGGACATTGTGTTGGGTGCTATGGAGGATACAGTGATGTGTGAGATGTCTAGTCCTTAACAAAGTTGGAAAACAAATGAGAAAAGAAAAAGCAATTTGCATACTTCAGGATGTAAATAAGCATGTAATCCAAAGATCTGCAGGAAATGTGGGAGACACAGAAGAGAGGAAATCCTAAGAAAGAAGGAAAAACTACATACTGAAATTTATTCATCCTGGATGAGTGGTTATTCCCAAGGACTGGGTCATGGTGCTGTGACCTGAGAGTGATCAATGAGATTCTTTAACTATGGTGTAACAGAAAGAGCAGGAGAAGACCAAGATTGGGTCTCGTGGCTGCCACACACTTATTTTTCATCCATTGGGCCAGTCACTTAACCTCTCACATGCTCAATTTCTTCTTCTGTAAAACTTAGTTAATAATAAACTATTTTGCAGGATTCCTATAATGTATATAAAGTGGTCTTTAAATTCTAACAAGCACATACATGTATTATTTCATACCATACCCTGCTTTCCCATAGGACATTTTTAGAATCAGCTTCTGAAGAGTCTGCTAACTACAAGTCAGGGACCACTCTTACAAGATTATCTAGGCTGAGTTTCAGGAGAGTATACATTAGCTTTTGTTTACTATCTAGGAGCCCTTGTATAAGGCACTAAAGTCTATAAGCCTGTCTCCTCATCTGTGAAATAAAATAATACTTATGCTACTGGTTTCATCAGATTGAAATGAGAATCAAGAAAAGTAACATGTTTGCAATGCTTTAAAAGGGTAGTAACTGTTAAGTATTAAGGAAAAGAAAGAAATTCATCTGCCCTTAAAATAAGAAATGTTGTACTTCTGGGTCTACCCATTTTCCCCTGGGATGCCAACACTATGAGATAGCACCACTAACATTTGATGACCATCTTTCATGAATCTCTTTATGCCTATAAAGCCCCTCCCACACCCTCTCGACACACACACATGTTATTTCACGAGTGGACTCTAACAATATATGGATTTAAAATATATAGTCACCTTCCCTTCATACTTGACCCCTCCCCAATGCATCTTTCAATAGTCAACTCAAGCTGTATCTTATCTATTGAGCCTGTCCTAAACACCACCTCCACAACACAGAATTTCTTATTAGCCGCTGGACTCCATAGATGCCTCCATGATAGCACCCACTGCTTTATGGCACTTCCTTCCTTTCTGGCTGTTACCTTCTTAAAAGCAGGAACCCTTTTCTTATCCCTGCTTCATGTCTTTGGCATTTGATATAGAAACTGATACACTCTAGGCACTGAATAGATAATCATGAATGAGGGAACAAATGAGTGAATGAATGAGTGGACTGCTACCTAGGATGTCTGAAAAAACTTTTAAATAGTTCCTTTCTAAATTAGAAGGCAAGTCATAAAATTATTTTCACTAAGTCCCAATTATATGTGCAGACCACATTAACGGATACATAATTTTAAATTACATAGATAGTCAAATCCAAAATGTAAGGCTTGTGAAACCTCAACAATAAATTAATTGGGAATAATTCCTTATGATTCTAAATCTTGTCAGGGAAAATAGTGAACCAAAGATATTGGAGGTTTCACGTGTTAAGTTTGAGAAAGTTTGAGAAGAACAGTTGTCCAGTGAGATTATAATCCTTATTGGTGACATCCCTGCTATTTCATTCCTCTCCAGGACAAAATATGCCAGCCCAGATGAGCTGGGGGCTTTGTAATGAAGAATAAATGTGCAGCACTTCTAATGTTTTAATGTACATGGGAATCACCAGTTAATCAGGTTAAAATGCAGACTCTGATTTAGTCGATCTGGGGTGGGGTCTGAGGTTTTGCAGTTCTAACATGCGTCCTGGGGTTGTCCATTTTTCCAGTCCGTGGACTACCCTTTGAGAAGCAAGGCAAGAAGAAGAAAAAGTAATTGCTGTCAACTTCATTTCCAATGACAGTATCCCGAGTCTTAAATCACTGTGAACTTAACCACTGCCAACTGAGACCTCAGTTATTGGACTTGTGTTATGAAAAGGAGGAATAAAGGTATGTGTTAGCAATTAGTGTAACAAATGACCTTGAAATAACTGAGCTCAAACATTTATTACTAGTTCACTCACCCTTTTCATTTCTTGATCGGGTTCTATGGAGAACTAATTTAAAACCAGAAAATCTTACAGAATTTAATTTTGAAATATCATCACCTTTGCTACCAAACAAAACATTCCATCCAGACAAGCATATTTCCAGAATATCAAATTTAATGGAAGAACAAGCAAAAAATGTCATATACTACATGCAGCACAGACTCCAGAGACGGTGAGCTCAACACTGGCATTCCAGCTCAGCAGAACATACAGGTGAACCATCTCCAAGGGAAAACTCCTTCTGTCTAAAGTGAAAGCAAACGCCACCTAAAAGGATTGTATTGACTCCATCGATCAATTTGGGGAGAACTGACGTCTGAACAACATGAGTCTTCTAATTCACAAACAGTATATCTCTCTGTTTGTTTAGGTCTTTAATTTCTCTCAGCAATGTTTTGTAGTTTTCACCGTACCAATCTTATACATATTTTATAAAATTTTTTCCTAAGTAGTTCATGGTTTTGGATGCTATTATAAATGATTTTTTTAAATCTTAGTATCTAATTGTCATTGCTAATATATTAAAGATACACCTGAATTTTGTATATTGACCTTGCGTTCTATGATCTTGCTAACTCATTTATTAGTTTTTCCAGCTTTTTAATTGATTCTATAGGAATTTCTATGTATATAATCATGTCAGCTATGAATTAAAATCATTTCAATTATTCCTTTCCTATCTGTATTTCTTTTATTCTTTTCCGTGCCTTATTGCACAGGCTAGAAGCCCCAGTACAATGACGAATAGAAATCATCATGAGAGTGGACATCCTTACATTATCTCTGATCCTATAGGAAAAGCATTCAGCCTTTCACCATTAAGTAAGATGTTAGTGGTAGCTTTTTAATAAATGCTCTTTATCAGAAAGTTCCCTCCTTCTCCTAGTTTAACGAGAGATTTTTCTTTATAATGAAATGGTGTTGAATTTTGTCAAGTGCTTTTTCTGTATCTCCTGAAATGATAATATAGTTTTCTCCTTTATTTTGTTAATGTAGTAAGTTACACTGATTTTCAAATATTAAATCAACCTTTCAATCTCAATGTAAGCCATACTCGGTACGCGCGTGTGCGCGCGCACACACACACACACACATACATTGCTAGATTTTAATTGCTAAGTTTTGGTTACTTATTTTGTGTCTGTTCATGAGGGCTATTGGTCAGTAGTGGTTTTTTTCCTTGCATTTTCTTTGGTTTTGGTATCAAAGTTATGTGGGCTTCATCAAATGAATTGAAAAGTGATCCTTTTCTTCCATTGTTTGGAAGAGCTTCTGTAAGGTCGGTATGACTTCTTCCTTAAACATTTGTTTGAATTCGGTGGTGAAGCAAAGTAAGCCTGGAGTTTTCTTTGTGCAAAACCTTTAATTATGAATTTAATTTCATAATAGACATGGCACTATTCAGTTTTCTATTTTTCTTGAGTCAGTGTTAGTAATGTGTATCTTTCAAGGAATTTCTCCATTTCATGTAAGTTTTTAAATTTATTGGCATGCATTTTAAAATTTTCCTTTATTATCCTTTTAATATCTACAAGATCTGTAGAAATGTTTCCATTTCACTCCTGGTATTCGTAATTTTACACATTCTTTCTATTTTCTTGATTAGTGTGGCAAAAGCCTTATCAGTTTAATTGGTTTTTTTCATAGAATGAGGATTTGTTGTTTTTTAAAATGTTCTCAATTGTTTCTCCATTTTCTACATCATTGATTTCTGCTCTTGTTTTATTATTTCCTTCTATTTAGTTTGGGTTTAGTTTCTTCCTCTTTTTCTAACTTCTTAAGGTAGAAGCTTAGATCATTGATATGAGACTGTCTTTTTTCTACTCTAACATTTAAAACTATAAATTTCCCTCTAATCACTATTTGAGCTGTATCCACCAATTTTAATATGTTTTATTTTTATTTTCATTCATTTCTAAATAATTTGTAATTGCCCTTGTAATTTCTTCTTTGACTCATGGATTATTTTTGATTGTCGCTTAGTTTCCAAACATTTAGGTGTTTTTCAGATATCTTTCTCTCATTTCTTTCTAGCTTAATTTGTCTGTGGTCAGAGAATCTACTCTACAATATTTCAATACTTTTAAATTTATTAAGACTTGTTTTATGTCCCAGAATATGGTTTATTTTGGTGAATCTTTCATGTGTACTTGAAAAGAACGGTATTGTGGTGTTCTTGAGTGGGACATTCTATAAATGTCAATTAGGTCAAGTTGGTTGATGGTGTTATTTCAGTTCTGTTCAGTTTTGATTCATGTATTTTGGAGCTGTGTTATTGGGTCATACATATTTAGTATTGTTTTGTCTTCTGGATAAATTTTACCTTTTATGAGATTTCCCCTCTTATGAAATGACCTATTTTATCCCTGACAATCTTCCTTCTGAAGTCTACTTGGTCTGATAATAGCTTAGCCATCTCAGCTTTCTTCTAAATAGCGCTTGCATGGTATACATTTTCTCATCCTTTTACTTTTAATGTATGTATAATTAAAGTGGGCTTCTTGTAGGTAGCATACAATTGAGTCTTGCTTTTTTATAAAATTTAATAATACTCACCTTGTAATTGGAAAAATTAACTTTTATGTTTATGCAGGCATTTATCATTTCTTGTATTCTTTACTCCTTTGAGTAGGTCTTAGTTTGTATTAGCATCATTTTCCTTCCACCTGAATAATTTTCTTCAAGATTTCTTGTAATGCAGATCTGCAGGCAACTAATTTTCACAGCTTTTTTTTTCAAGTTTCTTTTTGCCTTAACTTTTGAAGCATATTTTTGCTGGTTATAGAATTCTGTGTTGATATATTTTGCTTTGGGCACTTTAAAAATGGCTTGTATAGTTTCTGATCTGAAGTCGGCTATCATTCTTGTCTTGTTTTTAGAAATTTATGATTTGCCTAGGTATGGGCTTGTGTGTGTGAAGGTGCGGCTATGTGGGTATTTATTCTTGCTGAGGTTTGTTGAGTTTCTTGGATTTCGAGGTTTATAGCTTTTATCAAATTTGTAAATTTTTCAGGCACTATGTTTTCAATTATTTTTTCTGTTCCCTCACCCAATTGTAGTATCCTTCTTGGACTCCATTTACAAGTATGCCAGGGTCTTTGATATTGTCCCATAGGTCACTAAGGCTCTGTTCATTTTTTTGTAATTCTTTTTCTCCATATATTTCATTTTGGATATATTTTATTGTTATGTCTTTAATTTTGCCAATCTTCTCTTCTGCAGTGTCTAATCTGCTGTTAATCCTATACAGAGGAATTTTCATTTTAGATACTTCATTTTTCATCTCTGGAAGTTCCATTTTTTAATCTTCCTTTTCTCTCCTTATTATATTATGTTTTCTTTTACATCCTTTACGTGCTTATAACTCCTGTTTTAACAATCTTATCTACCAATTTCATCATTTTGGGGTCTATTTCTCTTGGCAATTTTTCTCCTTGTCATGGGTCACATTTTCTGCTTCTTTGTAGGTCTAGCAATTTTTTATTAGATGCTGAACTTTGTAATTATGAGGTTGTTGAGTCTCTGGAGTTTTTTTGCCTCCCTTTAAAGAGCATTGGTCTTTATTTTTAAGATAGTTGGTCAGTTTGATCCCTTTGATCAAAAAGAACAAGCTTTGTTTTTAAGCTTTGCTAGAGTAGTTCTAGTGTAGCCTTCATCCGAGAGATGGTTCAGCTCCATCACCACTCTGAGATCTCCACTGGATGTCTCAGTTCCTCACTGAGGAAGCTCCACTCTGCCTGGCCAGAGTTTAAAACATCTTCCTGTTCTGTGTGAGCTCGGGGAATTGTTCTGCTTACAAGACCCCAAGCTTTCTTTGCCTTGTGGAGTTTCAGCCTGCCCATGTATGGCCTAGCACTTAGCAAAGACTCAAGAGGACCCCTATACAGATTCCTGGAACTCTTCTTATGTGTGGTTCCCCCTTTCCCAGAACTCTGTTCCACAACTTCCAGCCATTTCAGCTTCCCTGAACTTTGATCTCCATCTTCAACTCAGTGAAGCCACCAGTGTTTTGGGGGGGCCTCCCTTCCCAGTCTGGAATTTGCCTTTGGGTGAAAGCTGAGACATTTAGTGTTTGTTTCTCTTCTCCTAAGGGTCACAACTTTATGCTGCTTGTTCTCTAATGTCTGAAGAGAGTTGTGTTAGATATTTTGTCCAGTTTTCAAGTTGTTTATGGGGGAAAGTTATGTCTGGTCATTGCTGTTTCATCATGGCCAAAAGTGGAAGTTTTGAGTAGTTTTTCATGAATGACATTGCGAGGCTAGGCAATGTGTTTAGAAGTCCACATGATAAAGTATGCCACTTTGTTGAGATGAGGGGAACGCTTTTTATATCTGTGAGAAACAATCATGGCTCGACCCAGTGAGGACTGAAGGGAAGGCAGTACCATTTGTCAGCTCAATGGTTTCCACCTTTGGAATGGAAGAAACAACACTACCTTGCTCAGGGCAGCATTCTTTCAAAGGGGAAACAGAGGTATGCATGGCAGAACATAAAGAGTGAGTGACAGAGCCTCAGAAGCTGAAGTTTGGGCAGCTTCCTGGCAGAAGAATGGCAATAAACAGCATCTAGGGCAGAAAATGCTGGATAAGCCCTCTCAGAAATTCCTGCAATGTAGAGAGGGATGACCTGGCAAATAACTGACTTATTTTTACAGCAGACTCAATCTCCAAATCTTCATTTCCAAAGCCATAGTACATTGTCTTTTAGGTCTAGAAACAATGGAAAAACTATTATTCTCAATATGTAAATTTTAACTCAGAAATGTTTAATGAGCTCTTATGTGTACAAAGAAAAAGTTCCTGTCATTGAAGACTTCCAAGACACCTGAGGGAGAGACAGCTGCATTAAGCCGCTGATTATAAGAGTGCGTTCAAGGCGTAATGAGAGCATAAAAAGGAAGCATTTATTGCTGTCTGGATAATAGCCAAACCTACACAATCCAAAAGAGATCTTTCATTATAAGAAAGGTGGTAACCCAGCCAAAAGAAATATAGTCAGTTGGAGTTGCCCAATGAGGTACAGACAACGGTCTACTCGTTTTTCAGTCTTTAGTATAGTACTTTATCTTTCTCCAGTGTGAACGACAAACCAGTGAAGGGTTTCCCAGTCTGCTCAGCACAACAATGGTGATATAAATAGAAATCGTGTTTCAGTGCTTTGCTTGGTTATTGAACTACTTTGCTTCTTGATCACAAGCTTTCCATTATTTCAAACAGGAAATTTTTAATAAGCAAACAGAGAATACAGTCAACCTCAAAGAAAATGCAATAGAAAATTAAAACTGAAAACAAATCCATTTGTAATTATATCACATTTTAAAGAGAACTCTAGGAAGTACAGAATTGAGCCCATTGGAAAACTTGATAGATTCAAACAGCCTGATATTAACCATTTAAAGAAACCAAGTAAGTTTTCTACAGCCATTCTCTAGGCTCTAGTCCATCTTACACTTCCCACAACACATCTGCTTCTTTACGGGAGCATACCATTAAAAATGCAACTGCAAGCCAGTTTGCAATGTAGATTGTTCCCTGAAAGCCACCTCTCCCCACACACACATTTGAGTGTGAACATGTGTGTGTGTGTGTGTGTGTGTGTGTAGGGGATAGCTGGAAATAGAGATTGCCGATTCTATGTACTCAGCAGGTATGGAACTCTCTGTCTGCTAAATATGTTTGTCTCAATGGGAATTCAGAAGCACAATGTTAATTCCCTCCCTAAATAATGGTTTCCATCCTATGAAAGAGCAGAACTCAGCAGCAAAGGGAATGTGTTGCTTATAATGGACGTGCGAGCACATTGATGGAAGCTGGTAATGGACGTGCGAGCACATTGATGGAAGCTGGAAATGCCCCTCAGGCAGTAAAATATAAGCCACGGCTCTTCTCACCTCTTAGAGATCCAGCTGCATTCAGAGTTGCACATAACTGTGCTGTGCAGCACAGCCCGCGCTGAACAAGCCCCGTGACAGCTTGGAAGGTCAGCAGTTTTCCAGGGAACGAGGAAATGTGCTGCTAAGGATTATCTCACCAGCAATAGAACACAAGCTCAAGGGCCCAACTAATGACAAAATTCAATTAAAAACTGAGTAATTCTGTTTGCATATGCAGAGACTAAGGGAAGGCTGTGGGGAAGTCAGTGCTCTTCCATCTTGCCTCTAGAGGACGTATGTTTGAACACGCCCAAAATAAAAGAGGCAAATCAGAATACATGTGCTTTAAATAGATGAAGCTCTTGCTACAGTGAAGGACAACAGACTGTTTCAGCGGTGTCTCAATTACTGCTCCATTTCTTTTAGGATGTCAAGATGCCAGCCCTGAAAGTTCTACAGAACTGAGTCTCTCCTGTCTTATTCGTTTATCTTGTATTTAGCAAAGATGAGCGTTCTTTTAAAAATAAAAAATTATTTATGTATTATGTTAACTGAAAGAATTTGGCCTCTAATGAGTACATACTTTATGATTCCATTTATGTGACATTTTGGAAAAGGCAAAAAATATAGAAACAGAGAACAGATAAGTGGTTGCCAGGGGGTCGGGGTGGAGGGAGGGTCTGAATACAAAGGGGCAGCTTGAAGATATTCTTGAGATACTAAAATTATTCTGCATCTTATCTATGGTGGTGGTTACAAGAATCCACACGTGTAAAAACTCATAAAACTGTACACCAAAAAAGTGAATTTTGCTGTATAGAATACTTTTACTTGGTTTAGAAATTGAGTGCCTATTTTGTATCAATACAACAATGAGATCCTCCTTGCTATAATAATGCTGGACTTGCAGCATCTCACCTACAGCCTTAATCAGCAGCATATAGCATTATCACTTCAGCATCATTAGAATGCTATTACAGCATTATTATTTCCAGCATCATTACAACATTGTTAACCTCAGTGTCACGTAAGCTTCCGAGGCCTCTTGCCTAAGTAATATAACTCAAACTAAAGTAATTAATGGTTGATGCAAATCGTCTGCTTTTCCCATTTTCCTGACTTTTGCTTTGTTTCTGTAGCTTTTGGGCCGCGGTTTTTAAATATACAACTAGCAAGATATATAACTAACAAGATACATAAATAACAGGTTATTTTTATCTTGTACCAAAAGATATGCCTCGCCACCAATTCTTTTAATTTTTCCTTCACTCTTCCTTCTTTAAAAGAACAACCAGAGACTGTAAGAAAATTTTACTATTTGCACATTTTTGAGAAACAGTTTGTCCTGTAACTGGGTGTCAATAATGCCGTGACATATGAACTTGGAGAGCATTATGCTAAGTGAAATGAGCCAGAGAGAGAAAGACAAATGCTATACGGTATCACTGATACGTGGAATCTATGTTTTTCTTAAAGCCAATGTCATAGAAACAGAGAATAGAATGGTGATTGCCAGGGGCTGGAGGGAGAAATGGGGAGATGTAGGTCGAAGGATACAAACAGTCAGTTATAAGATGAGTAGATTCTGAGGACGTAATGCACAGCATGGTGACTATAGTTACCATGGGTGAGCATTTTCTGTTTTGCTGGGTCTCTGGGCACAGGAGCTAAGTCCTGTAAATCCTGTACTACTAGCAGATCCCTAAGGTAAACCTTAGGGGGAGAAGCTCTCCTCTCATGGTGTGTCTTAGTGCCTCTCACTAAGGATCTCTGGACTCCTTCCATAACCGGCTCTCAGCGCTTCCTAGTTGCATCTCTACGCTTGAGAGCAGGGTAGTCCTCCCTCTCCTAGTTGCCCTCCATCCCCTGCTGTCTTGTCCTTGTCCATCACAGTGAGTCCATTGATCCCCTACGTCAGAGACTCTGAACTTTCCCTGAAGACTTCCCTGTTCTGACTTCTGTCTCACTTTCCTAGTCCTTGACATTGGCTGAGTCCCTGGGTCTAAGAGTTGCTTACATTTCCCAGTGTGCACTGATGGAAAGTCAACGTTCTTCCAGAATCATACTCTCCAAAGGAAGCATCTTCAATGATTTCTTGGGTATCCTCCCAGAACTTTCCCTGTGTATACATGCTCTACACACACACACACAGACACACCTTTGAAAAACACACTTATGAATAGGAGCATATTATTCATAATGTCCTATGTTTTGCGTTTTGCTTAATATATCTACTGCTCTTTATATTCCAGAATAAATATATCACTTTATTCCTTTTAACAGTGGCGTAATTGATATGTACCATAACTTACAGTCAGACCTTTACTGATGGCGCTTCAGTTATTTTATTTTGTTGTTGTTGCCATCAGAAGCTATGGAGCCGTGAACATCCTTGTACTTGTGTTTTTGCAAACACATGCAAATGCAATTATAGAAAAATTTTTGAAGTGGAATTAATTCCTGGATCAACACTTTCAGTTTATTTGTCTTCATAAATTTCACCAAATTGTCCTCCCAAAATGTCGTATCAATTTATATTCCTACCAAAAGGATGCAAGAGTTCCTGATTTGCACAACTTCACCAAGCTCATGTATTATCAAACTTTAAATCTTTACTTAAATCTTTATTCTCTTATGAGTAAGAAAAAAATACCTCATTATTGTTTTAACTTATTTTATTTAATTATTAATGAGGTCCATATCTTTGTATATGGTATATAATTTTGGCCAACTTATATCTTTTTCTGCAGACTATGTTTTTTGCCCATTCTGGGATTGATTAAGATCTTCTCTCACGGCTCTCTGAGTCTTTAGAAAACTCAGTAGGCAGTGGGGCACAGGCTCTCTTTTGCCTCCTCAAGCCTGAACCAGCCCCACCACCATTTCTGCTCTTACAGATGACCTCCAGGACAGCAGCCAAGGGTCACTGCTATCCTAGGCTGGCCACCAATCTGGCACTTCCACTAGAGACTGGGCAAAGGATGGCTCGACTCTCAGATTCCCCAAACTTAAAGGGGAGAGGGGCCCCAGCATCACCCCAACCAGAGCCAGACAGAGGAGGCATGGAGGACACGGCCCTGCCCATCCCCTCCTCGGTATCCACTCTCTCCCCTCTCCTCCCCACCCCCACATTTGAGGCTCTGGGCACCTGGCCTGGGCAGAGGCGAGGGGAGTGTGATTTGGTCAGTCGTCTTACTGCGACCAGTTTGTTGAACAAACAGGACTGGTGACATTACCCAAATACAGCTTTGTTTTTGTTTCCCATCCCTTTAAACTGTATTCAGCGCAGGTCATCTTCCCCTTCACCAGATAAAGATTCCAGCTGTCCCTTGGATTTGGTGTTTTCTCTTTTGTGTTGTATACATTCCCACAGTCACTTTAAGTTGACATACTCTATCTCCTTTGAGTCATCAGAATGTCCATTCCTGGCGACGGTCGAACTCCACTGACCAGGCGTTGACTCTTCTCCTGGCCCCTGGTTGGGTGGCTAGGGGCTGAAGGCCTGGAGTGGAAAAATAAAAATGATCCTCCCACCTCACCTCCTCCTTGAAGCCCTCACTGCTCTTTTCCTCCCTGTAACAGCAGAAGCTCAGGCAGGGAGGGGCCAGGAGGGGAGGAAACAGTATCTCCTCAGCTGGGTAGCTTCACGCTCTCAGGACCTGGCACTTATTTCAACTTGGCATTCCCGAGCGAGAAAACAGGTGATGGAAGTTTCCCCTTTCTTCGTGGGCTCCTCAGGGATTCCTGCTAAGTCCAGGCCTTGACCCCAGAGGATACAGCTCTGCTCTGAGTGGGCCCACACTCCTTGCCCACGCCTGCCCTCTCTCCTGTGGGGAGCAGTCTGGCACCATGGGCCTGAAGGCCTGTCCCAGCAGCAGCACCCTGAGGAGCAAGGCAAGGCCCGCTCTAGATTTATTCCCCCAGGGGGAGCCAACAGCAGCCACGGTGGACTGTGGTCGTCTCAGATGCTGAGGCTTAGTCCTCTGTGTCTCCAAGCACAGGAAGCCTGAGGCGAAGGGGCAGTGTCAACAATAAACAAAGCTGGACATAAAGCAGAAAGCCCAGGTTTCATTCAATGACTACTGCAGCAGGGGAGAGCTGAGCTGCACCCCGATTGGCACAGAGGTGACGGGGTGTGTGACAGGGAGAATGGGGGAGTCGGCGGCGGGGCAAGCAGGGGCCTGAGCAGAGCCAGGGAAGTAAAACATTACGAAGAGCGGCCAAGAGGGTAGGTCAGTGTAACTGGATTAGGCCCTCTGTGTCTGCTGCCTGGCCCTTCTGGAAGGTAGGTTTCCACCCTCCCTAAGAGGGAGGGACACAGAGGCCCCATCCTCCCTGATGGCTACATTCAAAGGATTGGCTTTCAGGTCCTTGAGAAAGATGCTCCTGGGCTGTAGGTGATACATATGTTTCTCAAAGGGACAGAGGAAGGCTCTACAGTTGTAAGCTTTTCTCAGGAGATGCTCTAAGAAAGAGACGTCAGGGACCCACCATCAGGTGTTGGCTGGAAAAAGGGTAAAATTCTTTTGGCAGCCTTGACCTTTTCCAGATGGGAACTCAAAGCAGGGCTGGGTCATCGCAGGGGCAGAACCTTAGGCTGCTAGAAGCCACACAGAGTCTGGTCAAGTCTCTCAGTGCAGGTGTGTGGACGGAGTCACTCCTGCTGAAAGTCTGTGCAGTTCTCAGCAGACACGGCCCACCGTGGAAAGCATAAGACAGAAAGCACAGCTTGCTCCACACACCTCCTCCTCACAGAATGCTTTTTTAGCCCTTTGTCCTGTTCATGTCCTCACTGAGGAGTCTGGGTGTCACTCATGTTGTGCATACAACTATGGGGAAGGGTCTGTCCTACACACATCGGTATTCTGTATCTAGCTTACCCGTGCCCTGGTGGAAATGACAGTAGACACAGCCCAGTTCCAACATCCTTGTCCGTTGCCAAACCTGTGGACCAAGAATGGGACCTTTGGGAGTTCAAAAGCCAAAAATATGAAAATCAGCCCCCTTTGTTTCTTTCTATTTTGGTGTGTCCTTCCACCAAAGACAAGGTCTCATTTGAAATGAGATGAACCGTGGGGGAAAACAGATTATAGAGAAAGGAATGAATTCGTCTCCATCAAGGTGCTATGTATCATTACAACAGATGGGTCTTTTACATACTGAGCACTCACTCCAGCATCTGGCTAATAGGAAATGCTCAATAAATGAATGGGCTCTATTTCTGAGTAATGCAATCTTTGTGCTGCACCTCTTTGTGGCTGCAATGCAGTGAATTGTCTGATATCTAATAGTTTAGTTTTATTTTAAAATAGCATTTGATTTATAAGACTAAGTGTTTATTATATGACATTTTCAAAACACTAAAATGCACAAATTAGCAAGCAAACTCACTTGTAATCCCACCACTCAGAACTCATTACTGTTAACATTTTATATGCATATATAAACATATACTGTGTATATTATTTAAAAATAAAAATGCTAAACTATATAATACTAAACTAAATTATATGACGTGGGATTCATATAGCCCAAAATGGCACATCCTCCTGGATGCTATGGCCTTTTTTTTTTAAGCACAAATTTGCTCAAGTTTGCTGTTGTGTTTCAGTTTGTCTTGTAGGTCCTACACTAGTCAGCGCCTGCCACTAATGGTGTGTATAAACAACCAGGCAGCATAGAACAACAAGCATTTACCTCTCACTCGCATGTCTGCAGGCGCAGGTCTAGCCACAACTGCACATGGCTGGGCTTGGCTCCAGGCTACAGGTTTGGTTCAGCTCTGCTCCACGTCTCCAAATTTCAAGCCTTTGCTTGCTTCACATCCACGTCCATCCCATTGGCCAAAGCAAGTCACATGGCCAACCCAACATCCATAGGACAGAGAAATATACTCTGCCTTTGGTGGGATTAACATAAAGTCACATGGAAGTCACATGGAAAAGGATACAGGGAGGGGTGAAGAACTGGAAACAATAATCCAATCTACCCCAGGCCTAAACATCCTTATTTATATCATTTACGTCTAGTTAGGTCTAGGATATTCATTGATTTTATTTTTTTTAATATTTCATTATGGTAAGCAACAAACTGTAACATTTATTTAGCATGAGCATGGAAAGCAGACATTCTAAATGTGCTAAGGACTGGTAATTTCTCTTAAAACATCAAGTCCGAACCCTCCACAATCTATAACGAATGTGATGTGCTCATTTTCTGTTGTCTATTTATTACATCCTTTTGATCTGAATGCTCCACTGAACTTTTCTCTGTATTTCCACGTGTCACTGAACTCAAGAAGCTGCCTTTCTCCAGGTGTCCATAGAGCCCTATAGGAATAGCTCTTTCCATTTCTATAGCTGAAATCTTTCTACCATGCCTCTCAGGGAAATGAATATTTTTCTTAGATTAAAACATTTCTATATTTCTAACATTTCTCTAATATTTCTTTTTTTTTTTCCCCCAAAGCCCCAGTAGATAGTTGTATGTCATAGCTGCACATCCTTCTAGTTGCTGTATGTGGGACGTGGCCTCAGCACCGCAGGAGAAGTGGTGTGTCAGTGCGCGCCCGGAATCCGAACCCGGGCCGCCAGTGGCAGAGCACATGCACTTAACCGCTAAGCCATGGGGCTGGCCCTCTAATATTTCTTATATTAAAATATTCCTATGTCTATTTATCATAAGCTTTTTCTCTTAAGAATGTAATGTAAAATGTTTAACTTATGTTTTTATGAAATGAACAAGAAATAGCCCTGTTATTATATTACCCAATAATATGTTAATCATGTCATATTGTTTTAGAATTTGAAGGTCATCTTTTTTCAATCTCTAAGTCTGCCCAAAGAATCAGTAAACCAAGAAAATTCTTGCAATGATGACATCACAACTACCATCACAGTTGATCCACTAATCCACTGTTCAGCCATTTTCCACGTGTAGTAACTGTTTGGATCCATGTCACATAAAATACGCAGGTGGTTTCATCTTCCTACTTCTATCTGGGTACCTGATAATGTGTCTGCAGAGCCCCAGTGAGCATGTCCTCTTTAAGACCTAAATTACTTCTTGCTAGAACAGGGATAAAAAGAGCATTAACTCTGTTATGTGCTATGAGAGCACTATTTAAGGGTGTGCTCCCCAACTGGGGGCTATGTTGCCCCCATCTGGAGGGGATTTGTGTGGGGCTTACTTAGTTGTCACAATAACTGGAGTCTGTGACTGGCATGTAGTGCCTGGGGGCCAGGAATGGTAACTTCCCACAATGCACAGGACTGTCCCACACTACAGAGAAGTGTCCAATTCAGAATGCCAATTATGCCCTGTGTTGAAACACTGATGCAGTGGAGTGTAGCCTGTATTCATCAGGATTTTCAGGTTCAAACAACAAGATCAACTTTAGCTAGTTTAAGTGAAAAGGAACTTTACAGTAAATGATATTCAGTAGCTCTCAGAATCTCCAGACGGTCCAGAGAATCAGGCTCGGTGGCCAAGCAGCAGGAAAAACGCCCTGTGACACTGCCAACTGCTCCAGGGGAACTCTGTCGCCACTACCTACGCTCTGCAGCACGTACTACCCACGCAGCATATGGGACCCCAGAGAGCACGTTGCCACTACCATCTCTGACAGCTGCATATCTCTCCACCATCCTCGAGGAATGGATTGATTCCACGTAGGGTCTCCCTCTTGCCTGGGGGGGCCCAGGTCAAATGTCTGAACCCCAGTGACAAAGAAGGCTGATCTGTGGGTTCCCAGCCTCTAACTCAGGGCCTCTACCCTGGAGAAGCAGGGCTCACAAGGCAGGAAGTTCCCCAAACACAGGAAGGGTCTTCAAGAGGTGCTGTAGTCACTTAGTGTAGAGGTGCTGTAGTCACTTAGTGACTACTAAGTGTGACAGATGTCCACAAAATCATCAAAAGCCCTCATTACATTCCCCTTCATAAGACACTTCCCAAGCATGGACCTGATAAAAATAGTTCCAAATTTGTCTTCCAGAATCTTAAAAAGATATACTTAGTGTCTCCCCACTGTTGCATATTCATTCTATTTTCTCTACTTCAATTACCATATCAGATATGTTTTGGATTGGTGCACACATATCATTTCTATTTCTTTTTCAGCACTGTGATTGCTGTCTAGCTATAAGACTTATTTCTCCATCCTCCTGCCTCCTACAATTTTATGTGTCCCACCTGAGCATTTGCAACAAAATTTTTTTTTTAGTTATGGATAAGATAACATATATGTGGTTACAAAAGTAATAAGTAAAGAAAGTACAGTGCACTTTGGTTCAAAGACACACTTGTGGAGACATTGTGCCCAGGTGGCTTTCGGCAGGAACTGTGGGGAGTAATCTGAAGAGTTGTATCAATTTGCTACACGGTTCCTTAAGAGGCAGAGCTCCATGTACCACAGAGCTGCTTAAGTTGACAGACTGCGAGCAGATGGGTCAAAGAATATAACACACAAATATACAGGGCACTGTCATAGGATTGTGGCTTTTCAGAAATAATTGGAACCAGTAAAGGGGAAGCAACACAAGTTTAACAGAAACAATGAATGGTATCTCAGTTTTATTGTTCCTATCTTTGACGCTACAATAGAACTTCATGGCCTTCCCATAAGTGATTAATGATGGAATACATAGAGGAATAAGTTTGCAATTTGCATTTTAAAATCATCCCAAATTGCCTGAATTTATCAGTTATATTTAATGGATGCACATAAGTAGTTTTGAGGAGATTAAACTAGAGATGATAATAGCACCCTCCTTCAGCTCTCAAATTACCTTAAGAACAAGCCTTGTTATCCCCAAAACAGTGATCTAGGAAAGAAGTGCTGTAGCTAGTATCAGAAATTTAAATTCACGGACTCACAGCGAATTGCTCTAATATTCATTTTTACTGTGAATGAAATAATCCAGGGATTTGTCTTGTTAGCATGTGTGCTACTACCAAATTCATGCAGGGACTTGGAACCCTTTTTTTTTTTAAGCACACTGTCTTTATTTTTTATATGAATTCTCTCTGCCTGGAAAAATTGGAATTCAGGAATGCATCTAGAATTTGTTCAAAGATAAAATTATTACAGGTGAGATTTGAAAGTGATAAAGCAATGGATGAGGATAGATTATCCATTCTTCAGTTTATGTTTGGTGATACTATAGATTTGTTGTCTTTGATTATATAATGAAATAAATTCTTTTTTTTTAATTGCGGTAACATTGGTTTATAACATTATATAAATTTCAGGTGTACATCATTATACTTCTATTTCTGCATAGATTACATCATGTTCACCATCCAAAGACTAATTACAAACCATCATCACACACATGTGCCTAATTATCCCTTTCATCCTCCTCCCTCCCCCCTACCCCTCTGGTAACCACCAATCCAATTTCTGTCTCTATGTGATTGTTTGTTGTTGTCTTTATCTTCTATTTGTGAGTGAGATCATACGGTATTTGACCTTCTCCTTCTGACTTATTTCACTTAGCATAATACTCTCAATGTCCATCCATGTTGTTACAAATGGCTAGATTTCATCGTTTCTTATGCCTGAGTAGTATTCCATTGTGTATATTTTTAATTTGTTACATATGGGGTAGCTGGTTTATGCATCTGTGATCCAGTGCAGAGGTGCAAACATATCTTATTGGTCATATGTGTGAAATGACGTCCGGAATATGAAGTCAAACCTGCTTTAATTACCTCCTTATGGGAACATCCAGCTGCTGGGATGACTGGGGGAAGGCACATTTGGGATTTTAGAGTGAATACTTTGAATCTTAAGTATGCTCTAGATATAAATCTAGTTTATCTCAAAGGTCTGTCGTTAGTCTAGACTGAGAAGTAGATTAATACAATAATAATCTAAGATTCTATAAATGGGACCAAGTTCAAAGCTGACAGAAGCTTGTCCTGCTCTTGACAATATTACCTTTTTGACATCCCTTAAAATATTTATATAGGAGCTACTATTTTTCCAATGACTGAAAATGTTGGAATCTGGCTAAAAATGTGAATATGTGCCACTGGGGTTTCCCTACTGAAGTTGACAACCAACAAAAATGAAACAGCATGTAAAGTCTTCTCGAATTCTAAGCCTCTTGCTGACAACAGATGCACCAGAGTGGCCCAGTCAAGAAGGCCTCACACATGGGTAGCCAGCTGAGAGGGTGGCATCAGTACGAGTATCATTGTGGTATAGTCACAAAGAGTCTAGCATCCTTGGAACTTACCTGGCCAAATCACCTGGCCAAATTGTTTCAAATATAGATTGGCAACTGAGGCCCAGAAAAGTGAATTGGTTTGCTCAAGATCACTTGTCAGTGGTGGACCCAGGTCTGGAAGCCACAGTCCACCTCCTGGACCAAACCAACGCTCTTTCACCAACCATGCAGCCTCCCTGTCAAAATCGAGGCTACATAACATAAGGTACCAATTTAGGACAACATATTCTGGCTATGTGACCCAATGAGCAATTGTTCTGTGACTCGGACTAATGCGGAAAAAGTCATTTTGAATATTTCAGATCCCAAACTTAGATTTTTGCAAATTAATGTCTTATTAGATTTTTAAAATGAAACCATGAAGAAAATTTATTGTATAGTTTCCATAAATAAACCTGCTTAAATGAAGATTTCGTTGATAAGGATTAGAATCTTTAATCTCTAAATTCAACATCTGGGTTTTATTTATTTCCAGTTCCATCATATCAGCTGACTACTCTCATATATGTTCATAGAACTTCAGGACTGCAAGGGAACAGCTTAGTCAAAAGAAAGTGACTTTCCCTTTGTTACATGTCCTTATCTTGTGAAATGTATTGTACTTGGTGAAGAGGAGAAGTGCTGCATTGTTGAAAGAGTGTGGCTTTGAAGTAGAACAGACCCAAGTTTAAATTTAGCCTCACCTTTTTTTAGCTTTATAAATTGCCCTTTCACTTTATAGCCCTTTGGCCATTTAGAGCCCATTTTCTAATCTGTAAAACAGTACTAGTAACTTCCTAACAGGGTCACTGAAGGGAAGAAATGTAATGATGTGCCTAACACCTGGCAGACGGCCAGATATTTAACAAATGGAAGCTATGATCAACTAAAGTAACAGTAAGACACGTGACCCCAGATTGCAAAAAGGATACTATCTTAGCCTTTCAAAGAGCTATCCTCAAGGAATAGCTCCTGGAGGATAAAGATATTTATAGATATATGCTGAGGGCCAGCCCCGTGGCTTGGCGGTTAAGTGCACGCGTTCCGCTGCTGGCGACCCAGGTTCAGATCCCGGGCGCGCACCGACGCACCGCTTCTCCGGCCATGCTGAGGCCGCGTCCCATGTGCAGCAACTAGAAGGATGTGCAGCTATGACATGCAACTATCTACTGGGGCTTTGGGGGGAAAATAAATAAATAAATAAAATCTTTAAAAAAAAAAAAAAAGATATATGCTGAGAAGTGCTATTTCTCCTGAAATACTGTTAACTTTGATTACAGGAGAGTGAAAATAGCACTGGAACCTTGACACGGAGCCTGGGGTGTAGTTCAGGTCCAGCTCCCCAACAGCAGTGTGGATAATATGGCACTTAACCTCCTTGAGTCTGTGTCCTCATATGAAAATCAAAGCAAGCCCCCAAACATCCTTGCCTCCTACCTTAGGGGTTTACAGAGGGAAGCCGTGTGCAAACAGCAGAGCCCTCACCACCAAAAGGGGTTCCGTGTAAGCAGTGGCCAGGTCTTTGCATCTGGACAGACCTGCTCCTTTCATTTCTGCTACGGACACCACTTCAGGGACACCTTATTAGCCGTTCATGAGACGCTATTTAGATCTTCTTTGCATTTAGTGTTCTGTTGTTAATTCTCCGTGAAGCTGACCAATTTAAAGTGATTTAACAGCCTAAAGTTAAAGGTGCTCTGACAAGTGCGTTAAGTTAGCTCGAAGGATAAGAACAGAAAGGTTGAGGAAACACTGACACTCCCAGAGCTCCTGTTAGTGACGCCATTACACCAACACAGACCCACCAACTTCCGAGAGCGAGGAAAAAATGAGCCAAGGCAACAAGGAAAACAATACGTTTATTAAGAGGCATGAAAATGCATAAACTCACTTATAAATAAATGTCGTATAATTTACCCAGTGAAAAAATAGCTACAATCCATGAATAAGCTGGATTTTATATTTGAAATGATTACATATTTGATCTCCAATAACTTCCCCTCCATCGTGATCTCTTGGCAGCAGCAATTTTACAATGACTATAGAAAAAGCTGTACCAATGATTATCATATGGGGGGAAGTTTTTCAAGAATTTTCTTTAAAAATGAACCAGTGCAAACAAATTCAGATTATAAGGGATACGGTAAGACCTGGGGCTTATCTTCAGAAAAGTAGAAAGTAAAAATTCTAAACATTTATTCATTAAGAAATGAAAAAGCAAACTACATTTTGATCATTAGAAAATAATACATATGGATATTATAAAACATTCTTAACCAGTGATTGCGATAATTACATCTATAAATGTTCATTCAAGTACTAGTGTTCCATAAACATTCAAATTCCCATTAAAAGTAAACCTAGATATAGACACGTGTGGACAATGCTTCTTTTGATTTAATAATAAGAAAAAAAATCATGTCAACAAGAGGCAAGTGACCTTTAAAATACTGTATTTCTTTTGTCTGTAAATGATTTTTCACAGTCTGTATATTTTATCTGCAGGACCCAAGGAACATCTCACAACAGCTAATTAAGAAGTCCTTTCTGTAAAATAACTCTCGACGTTACAGAAACAAACATTCCAAAACACAAGTTTAGCTTAAAAAACAACAGGGCAGAATCAGTCTTCTTTGGCAAGAAATTGTTAATTCCTTACCAGATGTTGGTTTGCTGCTGTGCAGACACTATCACTTCTTTGGTTTTTACCAAAGAGCTATTTAACAAGCTGAAAAGATTTCATAAACGATGGTACCATGACAGCAATGTAGAGCTCATGTCAAAGTTGCACTGACATCAACATCATTTCCTTGATTACTGCTGTTAATGGATCTTCCTTCAAAAAGCTCCCTCCTAATTTTGGCCTGAGTCTCAGGCTTTAGTAAAAGTTCCTTTATCTGTTTCACTTTGGACTTCAAACCCATCCTTTCTCGACGCAAAGCTTCATTAATTAAGTCCCGGATTCCAATAGGTTTCTTGCCTACGGAAAAAAAAATTATATAATACATTTTACATACCAATGCCAAGGAAAAACGTTAAATATGGCACACTGACTTATCAAAAGAGAGTCAAAAGAGGGTTAAAAAGAAACCTTTAAAACGTTACCGACATTTTATAGAAAAGGTTGCATTTCGCCAAAAATATATCATTTACATGAAACAAATTTACTGTAAAGAAAGATCACTGCATATCGACGGCATACGTAGGACAAACACGAAATGTTATGGACAATAATTTCAACAGTGATTATTTTAAATTTAGCACTTGTTAGCTGTGTGTGTTTTGGCCTCACATACAGTAGCCAAATGCCCTGCTAAGCAATATAAATGGCAGTATTCCATTTATGGCCCCTTCCACGGCCTTTGAGTCCACGAGGTATAACCCCAAGTCCCCTCTCCCTTGGCCATGGCTGACGGCAAGTGAAACTTGGGCCACTCTTCTTTCATAAATCAATTTCCTCTGCTAGTCTCAGCTCTCCATTTCTCTTCTGTTGTGTTTCAGATATGCAAACACATCGATCATGAAAGTATCAGGCAATCTCCACAGACTGGACAAGAGACACTTAAACAGCACAATGCAGATTAGTCCATTGACTCAGGAGATGGGGGCAGGGATGCTTCTCCTGGAGCAGCGGGGCCCTGCCTGCATTCGGGTCTCACTTCCTGTTGTTGTCACTGTCAGTGCCATTCCTATCAGCCTCTTCAGCTTTCACAGAGTTCCCATCCCCTGGCTTGTTTTTGTTCTGTGTTTCTTCCAGATACTGCTGGACAGCCTTGAGCACCGCGTTCTCCACCAGCCTCTTACTGAGCCTTACCAGTTCAGCATCGTCAGGCTCACCTCCATTCTTATCACCTACATTCCACAATAGAGAAGAGAGGTCACTGAGATCACATTGCCATAGAAACTCAGCATGCAGGGGCCGGCTAGTTCAGTTAGTTAAAAAGAGCAAGTG
Organism: Ceratotherium simum simum; assembly: GCF_057802395.1. Taxonomy (NCBI): domain Eukaryota; kingdom Metazoa; phylum Chordata; class Mammalia; order Perissodactyla; family Rhinocerotidae; genus Ceratotherium; species Ceratotherium simum. Next base: position 50,784,983 of record NC_141918.1, on the reverse strand, counting down.
TCCTTCCATCTGGTAAATTGGAGCTATAAATCCAAAAATACCGGCTTGGCTTTTCATTTGGTATTTGCAGAAGCTCCTGCCTATTCCTAAAGACTTCAGGCTGAAAAGTCCAAATTAGCCCCAATCTAAAAATACTTTACCTAGCAATGCTGGAAGTTTCCCACTTCTACATGGAATTTTTGTTCTTCTCTCATCCACGGCTAACTGCCACTATTAAAGTTCACGTGCCCACTGCCTGGAGCCTCAGACATGTGAATTCACCAACTAGATCTGTGTCTGCATCTCCTTCTCCACCACCAAATGTCAGGTAATCAAGATTTCCCTACCAGCTAACTACTTAGGACCACTAATTTTAAAATGTTTGGCCCATAGGCTGGTTGTTAATAAATTTTCAGCACTGCCATGAAGACAAAGGTAGTTACTACTGCTAGGAACTGGTTTAAAACAAGCTTGTAAAACTAATATTCTTTTTAATCTCAGTGCTATCACTGCAATTTAAGAAGTAGGAAATTCTTCAAGGAAGAGTTAGGATTATGATAGTAAGTTACTAGATGTTGACATTTTATGTCATTTTGCTTCCCTGCCAGTGATGATCAAGGTTTAATTAGTCTATATTTCATCTTACTGTAAAAGGGCTGGTTCTCATCTATTCTCATGCTACATATTTCATAAAATATGAAATATTTTCACTCTCTTCCTTGTCTCTCTTAACTGAGGAAAAGAACAAGGGGGCTCATCTCTCATGTCCATTCAGTTCCTCAACTCCTTCCATCAAGCTATGGACCCAGAAAGGCAGATGATCAAAGGCAAAGACATCTGAGTACCTAAATATATTAAGTAAATACTAACAAATCTCAAGGGAGTGATTGACAGCAATACAATAATAGTAGGGGACTTTAATACTCCGCTTTCAACAACAGACAGATCATCCAAACAGAAAATCAATAAGGAAACATTAGACTTGAACTCTACTTTAGACCAAATAGACCTAACAGACACATACAGAACATTCCATCTAACAACACCAGAATACACATTCTTCTCAAGTGCACATGCAACATTCTCCAGGATAGATCATATGTTAAGTCACAAAATAAGTCTCAGCAAATTTTTAAAGATTGAAATCGTACCAAGTATCTTTTCTGACCACAACGGTATGAAACTAGATATCAATAACAAGAGGAAAACTGGAAAATTCACAAAAATGTGGAAACTAAACAACACACTCCTGAACAACTAATGAGTCAAAAATTAAATCAAAAGGGAAATCAAAAAATATCTTGAAACAAATGAAAATGAAAACACAACATATCAAAACTTAAGGGATGCAGCAAAAGCAGTGCTAAGAGGGAAGATATCAGAAATAATGCCTACATTAAGAAAAAAAAAATCTACAGTCAACAACCTAAATTTACATCTCAAGGAACTAGAAAAACAAGAACAAACTAAGCCCAAAGTTAGCAGAAGGAAAGAGATAAAGATCAGAGCAGAAATAAATGAAATAGAGGACAGAAAAACAATAGAAAAGATCAATAAAAGTGAGAGTTGGTTTTTTGAAAAGATAAACAAAATTGACAAACCTTTAGCTAGACTGACCAGGAAAAAAAGAGAGGACTCAAATAAATAAAATTATAAATGAAAGAAGAGACATTACAATTGATACCACAGAAATACAAAAAATCATAAGAGACTACTATAAACAATTATATGCCAACAATTTAGATAACCTAGAAGAAATGGATAAATTCCTAGAAATATTTAATCTTCCAAGTCTGAATCATGAAAAAATAGAAAATCTGAACAGACCAATAACAAGTAAGATTGAATCAGTAATCAAAAACCACCCAACAAAGAAAAGCCCAGGAGAAGATGGCTTCACAGGTGAATTTTACCAAACATTTAAAGAAGAATTAATGCGAGTTCTTCTCAAATTCTGCCAAAAAACTGAAGAGGAGAAAACACTCCCAAACTCATTTTTTGAAGTCAGCATTACCCTGATACCAAAGCCAGATAAGGATACTACAAGAAAAGAAAACTCCAGGCCAATACTCTCATGAATTTAGACGCAAAAATTCTCAACAAAATACTAGCAAACGAAATTCAAAAGCACATTAAAAGGATCATACACCACAAACAAGTGAGATCTATCCCTGAGATGCAAGGATGGTTCAACATATACAAATCAATCAATGTGATACATCACATTAACAAAATGAAGGATAAAAATCATGATCATATCAGTAGATGCAGAAAAAGCATTTGACAAAATTCAACACCATTTCATGACGAAAACTCTCAACAAACTGGGTATAAAAGGAAGATATCTCAACATAATAAAGGCCATATATGACAAACCCGCAGCTAGCATACTCAATAGGGAAAGGTTGAAAGCTTTCCCTCTAATATCAGGAACAAGACAAGGGCACCCACTCTCACCACTCCTATTCCACATAGTAATGGAAGTCTTAGCAAGAGCAATTAGGCAAGAAAAAAGAAATAAAAGGCATCCAAATCAGAAAGGAAGAAGTAAATTGTCTCTGCTTGCTGATGACATGATCTTGTGTATAGAAAATCCTAAAGACTCTACCAAAAAACTGTTAGACCTAATAAACGTAATTCAGTGAAGTTTCAAGATACAAAATCAACATACAAAAATCAGTTGCCTTTCTATAATCTAACAATGAACTATCTGAAAAAGAAATAAAGATAATCTCGTTTACAATAGCATCAAAAACAATAAAATATTTAAGAATAAATTTAACCAAGAAAATAAAAGATCTATACACCAAAAACTGTAAGAAATTGATGAAAGAAATTGAAGAAGACACAAATAAATGAAAAGATATCCCATGTTCATGGATTGGAAGAGTTAATATTATTAAAATGTCCATACTACCCAAAGTCATCTATAGATTCAACGCAACCCCCATCAAAATTGCAATGGCATTTTTCACAGAAATAAAAAAAAAATCCTAAAGTTCAAATGAAACCACAAAAGACCCTGAATAGCCAAAGCAATCTTGAGAAAGAACAAAGCTGGAAGCATCACACCTCTTGATTTCAAACTATATTACAAAGCCATAGTAATCAAAACAGTATGGTATGCATAAAAACAGACACATAGACCAATAGAGCAGAATCAAGAGCCCAGAAATAAACTCATGTATATATGGTCAACTAATATTGACAATGAAGCCAAGAACACACAATGGGTAAAGGATAGTCTCTTCAATAAATGTTGCTGGGGAAACTGGATATCCACATGCAAAAGAACGAAATTGGACCACTATCTTACACTACTCACAAAAATTAACTCAAAATGGATTAAGGACTTAAATGTAAGACCTGAAACCATAAAACTCCTAGAAGAAAAACATAGGAAAAAAGCTCTTTGATATTGGTCTTTGCAATGATTTTTTGGATGTGACACCAAAAGAATAAGCAACAAAAGCAAAAATCAATGAGTAGGATTACATCAACCAAAAAAGCTTCTGCACAGCAAAAGAAACAATCAACAAAATGAACAGGCAATCTACAGAATGGGAGAAAATATTTGCAAATCATATATCTGATGAGTGGTTAATATTCAAAATATATAAGGAACTCATACAACTCAATAGCAAAAACACAAACAATCCAATTAAAAAATGGGCAGAGGACTTAAAAAGACATCTTTCCAAAGAAGACATACAAATGGCCAACAAGTACATGAAAAAGTGCTCAATATCACTAATCATCAGGGAAATGTAAATCAAAACCACAATGACATATCATCTCCCACCTATTAGGATGGCTATTATCAAAAAAACATGACAGGGGCCAGCCCAGTGGTGTACTGGTTAAGTTCGTGTCCTCCGCTTTGGCGGCCCAGGGTTCACAGGTTCAGATCTCAGGCACAGACCTACTCACTGCTTATCAAGCAATGCTGTGGCGGCATCCCATATAAAGAAGAGGAAGATGGACACGGATCTTAGGCCAGGGCCAATCTTCTTCAGCAAAAAAGAGAAAGATTAGCAACCGATGTTAGCTCAGGGCTAATCTTCCTCAAAAAAAAAAAAACACAAGAAAACAAAAAACAAGAAATAACAAGTGCTAACGAGAATGTGAAGAAAAGTGAACCTTTGACACTGTTGGTAAAAATGTAAATTGGTGTAGCTACTACAGAAAACAATATGGAGGTTCTTCAAAAAATTAAAAATAGAATTACCATATGATCCAGCAATCCCACTTCTGGATATTTATCTGAAGAAGATTAAATCACTATCTCAAAGAGACATCTGTGCTCCCATGTTCATTGCAACATATTTCACAATAGCCAAGACATGGAAACAACCTAAGCATCCACTGATGGTTGAATACACATAATGGAATATTATTCAGCCATAAAAAAGAAGGAAATCCTGCCACTTGCAACATGGATGAACCTTGAGGGCATTATGCTAAGTGACATAAGTTAGACAGAGAAAGACAAATACTGTATGATATCACTTATATATGGAATCTAAAAACATTGAACTCAGAAACAGAGCATAGAATAGTGGTTGCCAGGGAGTGAGAAGGGGCGTGGAACTGAGGAGATGTTGGTCAAAGGGTACAAAGTTTCAGTTATAAGATGAATAAGTTCTGGGGATCTAATGTACAGCATGGTGACTACGGTTAACCATACTGTATTGTATACTCGAAAGTTGTTATGAGAGTAGAGCTTTAATGTTCTCAGCGTAACAACAACAACAAAATTACAATTTTGTGGGGCCGTTCCCATGGCCTAGTGGTTAAGTTCAGCGCGCTCCACTTTGGCAGCCCAAGTTTGGTTCCTGGGCGCGACCTACACCACTCATTAGTGGCCATGCTGTTGTGGCGACCCACATACAAAATAGAGGAGGATTGGCACAGATGTTGGCTCACAGTGAATCTTCTTCAACAAAACAAAACAAAATTATAATTTTGTGAGGTGAAGGATATGTTAACTAACCTTATTGTGGCAAACATTTTGCAATATATACTACATGTATCAAATTATCCCATTGTACACCTTAAACTTACACAATGTTACATGTCAATTACATCTCAATAAAGCTAAAAAAAAAAGAAATAATTAGAATGCTCACATATTAAAGTCAGCTCAGTTTTGGAATAATACCCACGGCCCCCATAAGGCAAAAACCCAATGTTGCACTGGCATTCTTGGATCTGGGACAAATTCAAAGAGTGTGAGCTGGCAGATGGACATTATTTTCTATCCTTACATGTAACAAGGATTGAAATACAAAAGCATATACGCCAAGGGTGAGAACTGGCCCTCGACCCTCCTTCTGAGCCCCATCACTTCTATTTAATGCATGTCTGGGACCAATTCTGCTTATAACCATCATTTCTAGCAACACCCAAGCAGAAGAGAGATGGGTTAAAGACCCATCTAGACACACTACCAGTGGAGGCCTTAGCAACTACTTTCCCCTCAAAGATGGCAATATGGCACCCCAGACCCATGATTAATATTCTAGATTGAACACTTGCAGTGAAAAATATGCTTAGAATTGAGTAAGCTTCAACTCAGTGATGTCTGTATAGAATGTACTAAACATAAACATGTCAGGATAGTATTAAAAGAGAGATAAAGAATTCATTACTAATACCACATTTTGGGGCAAGTTAAGACTATTTTTATTAGTTAGAATGAATGAGTATGTCGCCTAATATTTGAAGGATTTTATCTTATCCTTACAACCCAGTGTTTATACTGTATAGATGACACCTCCAGATGCGTTACCTGGAACTATTTGTACAATGGCTCTTCAAATTTAAAACGGAAAATCAAACTTCAAATGAAGGAATACTTTTTAAGTAACCTTCAAAAACACTGTCAATGACTCTCTACATCTGCCTCCCTACTTGTGCCCTGCGTCTAGGCCAGATGTTGCCTTCCTGAGGGCTGCTCCTGACCTAGTCAGTTTTAAGACAACATCATTCATCACATTACTCATCATACACATATCATCAGTGAGATGACAGGGTTGTATTCCAGTCTGATCATAACTCAATCTCCAAGATGCCTCTCAGGTGAAATAATCTGAGCTGCTGCGATTTCTCTCAGTCCACAGTGAAGTGTCCCTGTGACTTCAAACACGAAGAGATTTAAAACACAAAAATCTTCCCACAAAAAGTTCATTTTCCTTTCTGACTTTCCTATTTCTGTTCATGCATTTACTATCATGCAAGTCAAACAAGCTCAAAACAAGATTGTCGCCGTCTTTGACTCCTTCCTCTCCCTTGTCAACCCACTTAATCACCAGCCTTATCAATGTGCCCTTCACAATTTCTCCCTTCTTCCATGCAGCTGGTATAACGCCTCTAGATTAATGTTCCTAATTACTCTCCATGGTCTCTACAGGGAAATTTAAACTTGTCTTCCAAGGCTTTCCAAAATTTACCTTTGGTATCACCCACCACTGCCACTGCATCCAACATTTCCTCATGAGCCTCCACACCATTCCCTAGTTCTAGATGGCCCTCCCTCTCTCTCACCAATTAAAATCACACCTACTCCATGAAGCCTTCCCTGACTAACCTGTCGAGAAGTAATGAGCTTCCACTGGTTTCCAATCATTCTGACTGCATGTGTAGTACATGGTCATTTGATCATTCATTCAACAAGTGTGCACTGAGGACCTACTACATACCTGGGCTATTCTAGCCTATAGCAATACAGCAGAATACAAAACAAAGTCCCTTGGTTTTCCTTTCTTAATTTCTTTATAAATTATGAGCAGTATTTATCAATGTATTTATTCAACAACTACTGAGTCCATTCCTGCTCTGCTCAAGACACAGTCTTGAGTACAGAAACCATGTCCAAGTCTTCTCAGTTATCTCCTGCCCTGCTCACATATGGCTCAGTTTATTGAACACAAGAGGAGCTCAATAAATATTTGTCAGACAAGGAATTATTGATTAAAGTCCTTGTAGGCAGCAGCAACATTTTTTAAATGTTCCTACTTTCTACAAGGATAGCATACCATGGCCAGAAATTTAAGTTTAATATTAAATTTAAATCAAGAGCAGAGAATTCCAGACTAATCCAAATATCCATGTGAAAAGTCTCCATCTACTTTGATTGATGAACCTGGTTGGTATGCCAAAATATCCAGCCTATGGGGCAAATATTAACTACCTACAATAACAAACTAATTAACCAATCAACAACAACGAAAAAGAAACTTATAAATGAATCTTCCAGATCTGTCCTGGATTCTTGCCTCACCTTATGATTTCCACAAAGCATCCTCGGACCATCATCGTTAGCCCAGACAAGAGCCTATTGGAAGGCTCGTCACACAGCCCTGAAAGAATGCAGCAATTCAAGAAACGTGTATCTTCATCCAGTGAGACCTTACTTGTGTTTGCACTTTTAGCAGACTTAATTCAACTTAATTAAAAAGAGGCATCTTAAGGTTAAAGTTATATGGTAGTTTTTTTCTGCCCACTACTAAATAAAGGTATCTGTCACCCACAGTGACCTCTAAGATAAACGACTACCTTCATTTTACCTGCAGCCTAGTTAACAATGGCAGTTCAACATGCCACTGCAAGGAGCACAGACTATCTTTGATATTCAACAAAAGTACATATAAGAAATATTCCCAATGTATGCAGCAAACTCTTGATAAAAATATTCTTTCTTGGTCTACCTAGGTTATTTAATATCATACCTACTGAAAATGACAGATTAACCTTTGTCTTTGACACTGTATTTTTAGAAATCCCCCCAGAATATCTTCAACCCGTTTCTTAGGAGAATACTAAAAATATAAAAGAAAGGCAATGAAAAATTCTAAGTCCATCAAACACAGTACCATCTTTAAAAGAAGAGATTTAAGAAACTTTTCAATAAACTTCAAGTAAGCAATTCTACTCTCTGTAAGAGTTGTAACATCATTAATCCATGGTATGTACCATGATTCTGTTTTTGCTTATATTACCTGAGATCTCTGATACCAACCCAACACAGAGATAAAATTTATTTTTGTAGTCATAAAAAGAAAATAAGTGACCTCCTTTGTGGTAGCAAGAATATTTTCTACCTACTAGGATAATTTAAGGTCAACATTAATGTGGTTCAGCTGTTCTTATGCATGAGCTGACCCAATAATTGCTTAATTGATGCCACAAGACGGGCTCCAGAGACCATCACCACCCCCCACCCACTGCCAATATCTAGGTGCATATTTGTCCGGACAAGAATAAATCATGCTAACAGTTTTTAAAAGAGAACCAAAAAAAATCTTCATTACAATGCCATGGAAGACCAAGGGAGAGCGCAACCACATTAAAAGTTCTCACTTGTCCCAATCAAAATCCCAGCAAGTTATTTTGTGGATATCAACAAAGTGATTCTAAAGTTTACATGGAGAGGCAAAAAAACAAAAGCCAACACAGTACTGCAGGAGAAGAACAAAGTCAGAGAACTGATACTACCCAACTTCACGACTAACCATAAAACTACAGAAATCAAGACAGTGTGGTATTGGCAAAAGAACAGACACATATATCAATGGAACAGAATAGAGAGTCTAGAAATAGACCCATACAAATATAGTCAATTGATCTCTGATAAAGGAGCAAAAGCAATACAATGGAGCAAAGATAGTCTCTTCAACAAATGTGCTGGAACAACTGGACATCCACATGCAAAAAATGATTCTAGGCACAGACCTTACTCCTCTCACAAAAATCAACTCAAAATGGATCACAGACCTAAATGTAAAATGCAAAACTATCAAACTCCTAGAAGACAACACAAGAGAAAACCTAGATGACCTTGGGTATGACAGTGACTTTTTAGATACAATGCCAAAGGCATGATCCGTGAAAGAAATAATTGATAAGCAGGACTTCACTAAAATTAAAAACTTCTGCTCTGTGAAAGACAACATCAAGAGAATGAGAAGACAAGCCACAGACTGGGAGAAAGTATTTGCAAAGGACACATCTGATAAAGGACTGTTATCCAAACTCTACAAAGAACTCTTAAAACTCAACAGTAAGAAAACAAGCAAACTGATTTAAAAAGGAGCTGAACGGGTACATAAAAAAAGATGCTCAACATCAGGGAAATGCAAACCAAAACCACAAGGAGATATCACCTCACACTCATCAGAATGACTATCATCAAAGACAAGAAATAACAAGTGTTGACAATGACATGGAAAAAAGGGAACTCTTGTGCACTGTTGGTGGGAATGTAAATTGGAGCAGCCACTATGGAAAACAGTATGGAGTCTCCTCAAAAAATTAAAAAAAGAACTACCATATGATCCAGCAATTCCACTTGTGGGTATTTATCTGAATAAAACAAAAACTAACTAGAAAAGATATATGCACCCCCATGTTCATTGCAGCATTATTTACAATAGCCAAGGAAGACATGGAAGCAACCTAAGTGTCCATAAATGGATAAATGGATATAGAAAATGTGGTGTAAATATATATATATATATATGTATGTATGTATGTATGTATGTATATACAATGGAATATTATTCAGCCATAAAAAGAATGAAATTTTGCCATTTGCAACATCATGGATGGAACTTGAGGGCATTATGCTAAGTGAATTAAGTCAGACAGAAAAACAAATACCACATGATCTTACTTATATGTACAATCTAAAACAAAACAACAAAAAAAGACCCCCAAGCTCATAGATACAGAGAACAGACAGGTGGTTGCCAGAAGTAGGGAGTGTGGGTTGGTGAAATGGATGAAGGGAGTCAAAAGGTACAAACTTCCAATTATAAAACAAATAAGTCATGGGGATATAATGCGCAGCATGGCAACTATAGTTAATAATACTGTATTGCATATTTGAAAGTTGCTAAGAGAGTAGATCTTAAAAGTTCTCGTCACAAGGAAAAAAAAATTCGGTATGGTGACAAATGTTAACTAGACTTATTGCAGTGATCATTTCATAATATATATAAATGTCAAATCATTTTGTTGTACAACTGAAACTAATATCATGTTGTATGTCAATTATACCTCAATTAAAAAACATGGGCCAAAGACTTTAAAGACACCTCACCAAAGAAGATATACAGATGGAAAATAAGCATATGAAAAGATGGCCTACATAATATGTCATCAGGGAAATGTAAATTAAAACAACAAAGAGATACCAGTACACACTTATTAGAATGGCCAAAATCTGGAGTGCTGACAACATCAAGTGCTGATGAGGATGTGGAGCAACAGGAACGCTCATTCATTGCTGGTGGGAATGCAGAACAGTACAACCACTTTGGAAGATAGTTTGGCAGTTTCTTACAAAACTAAACATACACTTACCATACGACCCAGCCAATCACGCTCCTTGGTATTTAACCAAAGGAGCTGAAAACTTATGTCCACACAAAAACCTGCGCACAGATATTATAGCAGCTTTATTCATAATTGCCAAAACTTGGAAACAACCAAGACATCCTTCAGTAGGTGAATGAATAAATAAACTGTGGTACATCCAGATAATGGAATATTATTCAGTGATAAAATGAAATGAGTTACAAGCCATGAAAAGACATGAAAAAACCTTAGATGCATATTACTAAGTGCAAGAAGCCAATCTGAAAAGGCTACATACTGTATGATTCCAATTATAAAACATTCTGGAAAATGCAAAACTATGAAGATGGTAAAAACATCAGTGGTTGACAGGGGTGGGGGTGGAGAAGAAAGGGATGAAGTACAGGGAATTTTCAGAGCAGTGAAAATACTCTGTATGATACCATAATGATGGAGACATGTGACTATACATTTGTCCAATCTCATAGAATGTATAACCCCAAGAGTGAACTGTAACGGAAACTATGGACTTTGGGTGATAATGATGTGTCAGTGTAGCTTCATCAAATTGTAACAAATGTTCCACTCTGGTGGGGGATGTTAATAAGGGGAGAAGTTACACATCTGAGGGAGCAGAGGGTATATGGAGATCTCCGTACCTTCCTCTCAATTTTTCTGTGAACCTAAAACTTCTCTAAAAAAGTAATGTCTTAATTTTTAAAAAAAAGTCTCACTTGCTGACACCCCAGCTATCAAAAACTTCATTTGGTGTCCGAACGCGGGCTTCCTAAGCATCTTTCCATCACTTGCACAGCATGCCCTTCTCATTCCTGCAGCATAACTGTGTCCTCCTTAGAAGCAGAATTTTTTTTAACTGAGCTTATCTTTTCTTTCATTTATCTGGATAAAAAGAAACACTAAATATAGATCATAGGCTATTCAAAAAGTTGGAATGGCACACTGAGCTTCCTTGCACACCACCTACTACTCATCTGTGACGAGGGACAGATCAAGCATTGTCCCCAAGTGCACATTTAAAGTGACACTGCCCTTGGACCCTTGTCTGCCAAAAGGATTAGCTGCAACATCCCAGGAAACAGAGTGCCTATAAACAAAGCCCCCTCTTGTCAAATACCAACCTCCCCCCGACACACACACCAGAACATTTTAAAATTAAAACACCAAAACCATATTTTAAATACTTTCTAGCATATAAATTTCAAAAATGAAAGAAGCAGGCCTTTGTAAATTTTATTCTGGATTCAGTACCACAGAATAAAGAGAAAAATGCTGGTGCTTCACATAAAAAAGGACAAGCCCCAGGAGTTCTGGAGACCACTATCCTGTGTGTCCCTCCATCCGCCCCACCCACACTATTTTATATGGGGTGGGGGTGCAACGCAGGTAAAATGAGCATCAATAGTAGCCTCGAGGGGAAACAAAGGGGAGAGAAGGCCCCAACACGCAGTGGACCCGCAGCCTGAGTGGGCGGGACGTGATCCAGGCAGCCTCAGCCAGAGCTATCCCGATGACAAAGAGGTATGAGCCCCCCAGTCTTTTGTGAACACAGCTGGTACTGGAACCTCCAGAGTCCTCACCTCCCTCCATTGTTCCTCAAGTCGCTGCCTCAAGCCAGCTCCCTGATCCACACCCTTGTGAGACAGAATAGGGACAGGACTCTGCTCCTCACCCTTAGCCACCAGATCCGGCACCTCCCCACCCAGCTCTTTTGAAAGTCAAGCAACCTTCCAACCGCAAACTGTCCCCCAAGCAGTCCACCCCGACTCCCGCATGCGCCCAAAGCCTGGAGATGACCACTAAACGACCTCTCCTGGGGAGGCAGCACTGAGCATCACCGCCATGTTAGGCCTACCAGGCAGGCGCAGGGACTGCAACCCCGAGGGGGCACGCGCAGCCACACCACCAGGAAGAGGGAAGCAGAACGCCTCTGGAAGCGGAGAATCGTGACACCAATCAGCTCCCCTCACCCCATAAAAGACTCAGGATGGCTCCCTTCGGGGAGCCAGCCAGAGAGCCTCTTCTCCTGTCTCCCTTGTGCTGGAGCATAGGTTCCAATAAAACCTGTCTGAAACTTTGGTTGGGACTTGCGTCAATTTCTATTACACAGAGAGCCTAACAACTTAGGATCCGTATCACTTTTAGGCAATCCCAAATCACATGGCTTAGAATTGTAGGAGATCAAAATTTGGCCACCCCAAAATATGTCTCTTTACCTTGATTATTTTCTCTGAGGGACATTTGACCTCCCCCACTAATTGCCTAAAGGAATTTAACTCTGGGTATGGACAGACTAGCAGGGCCATTGCTAAGCCCATTCCTTTCACAGTTCTGTTTACCAAATATTTACATTTGTAAAGGTAGCACCCTCTATACTGGGAAGGGGCAGGGATGACCTTATCTCTGGAAACTTTTATTAGGACGGAAGGAGAGGACTTAAATCTGCATACCCTTGATTGCCGTGCTTTCTGGTAATCTCCTATAGCTGTCTTCTCCCCCACCCCCAACATCCTCCTTTGTCTACCTGAATACGCTATTTAAGGTGAAAATCTTCGCCATTTGTCGAGAAACTCAGTTTCCCTGGTTTCTCCCATGTATACATGTTATTAAACTTGGTATTATTTTCGCCTGCTAACCTGTCTTTTAATTATTTGGCCAGCCATGAGAACCTTAAGGGAAAGGGCAGAGGGGGATTCTCCCTCTTCCCCAACAGAATGATTCCTGTGACTTGTACCCTCAAGACTGTTCTTCACATAGTCACGTCAGAGATGAGACAAGACATCTTCACTGGATGTTTGTAGGCCAACCAGCCTACCAAAGAACTCTTTCCAGACATCACCTAACAGCCCGCTAGAGAGTCTCTTCTTCAGTCTGTAACATCAGTTCTGAGTCTACACTATGATCCACACTGTTCCCTGTATGATTTCTGCTGTGATGCCGTCATTTCTTATTGGAAACCTTGGTGACGTGATGGAACTACCAGTGGTGATGTGACAGAATTCCTGATATGTGTGTGTAAGGAGGAAAACATGATACACACGAGTCTGAAATCCAACTCTGCCAAGTCTGTCTGCACAGCCTTGATCACAGTCTCCCCAAACCTAAACTTCCCTGCAATGGGCCCCTCGTGAGGACAGCACACCTCACACTGCTGTTGTACGTGTTGGAGACAAGGTACGGAAAGTGCCTAACATTGTCTGGAACACAGTATGCTCTCAAAACATCGTTGTTATTTTGGTAGTACATTTTATAATCTGAGTTCAATTTATTTTAAGAAGAATGTGTTCAATACCTAATAAATGCCAATCATTAATCTACTCAAACACTTTATTAAGTGCCTACTATGTGCCATTACTAAGTATTTAAAAACAAATAAGATATAGTCTCTGACTGACCACACAGAAGTCAGTCTGGGAGGATGACCAATAAACAATGGCTGCAAACAACAGGTCAAGTGCTGTAACAGACACGTTCAAGGTCCAGTGGGGTGGGGAAGGAATCACAAGGTAAGTTTCACAGAGGAGATATTTCAGCTCCATGAATAGCAGTTTCCAGGCATGGGGGTGAGGGAGGGCGGGAAGGCTTTCCACACATAACAAAGGCACGAGCGTGTGCATAGAAGAACGGAAATGCTCCACGCATTTGGGGAACTGGAGGTCCTTCTGTAGAACTGGAATAAAGCATTCAGAGCACCGTGGGCAGGCTGGGGGTGGTGTAGGGGGAAAGAGGCGAGGGAGCAGGAAGGGGTGAAGGGCTCTGTGTACCACGCTACAGAGTCTAAGTTCATTCTACAGGCAATTGGCAGCTACTGAAGGATTGCAAGCACGGCATATTTTAGAAAATCATTGTGATAGTTATGTGGAATATGGAAGAAGAACGAGAAAGGCACAAAAATAGAGACAAGTTTTTGCAAGAGACAAAAAGAGAAACAATGAGAGCCTGAACCACGGTGGAGGAGGTAGGAAAGTAAGGGGCACATTACAGAGTTAAGAAACAGGAATACTGGACCACAGGGCCAGTTTAATTAGGAGAGGGTGTTTAAGGAAAGAGGAAGGGGAGTGCAAAATATATATATATGTGAATAAATAATGACCGAACATGCTTGAAATTCAATAAAAACTATAACCCTAAAATTCAAGAATCTCAAAAAATATCAAAGAAATATAAGAAATGTGAAGAAAATCACACCAAGGAACACCATGATCAAACTGCTGAAAACCAGCATTAAGAGAAAAATCATAAAAGCAGCCAAAGGAAAAAGGATGCATTGCATATAAAGGAACAAAGATAAGAATGGAAGAATGCAAGCCAAAAGACAATGGTACAAGATCTTTGAAGTACTAAAAGAAAAGGCAACACAGACTTCTCTATCCAGACACGTTATCTTTCAAAAATGAAGGTGAAAGAAAGATTTTTTTCAGACATATAAATGTGAGTTAATCCACCATCAGCCAACCAGCACTGCAAGAAACGTTAAGAGAAAAGCTTCAGGCAGCAGGAAAATGATACCAGACGGAAATCCGGATCTACTCAAAGCCAAGAAGAGAACTAAAAACTGTACATGTAAGGTAAAAATAAAAGACTTTCTCTCATTCTTAATCTCTTTAAAAGACAAATAACTATTTAAATGGAGTTTATAAAATATGTAGAAATAAAGTATATGGGAACAATAGCACAAAGACTGGGAGGGAACATAGAAACAATTGTTGAAGGGTTCTTATGCTAAATGTGAAGTGGCACGATATTATTTGAAAGCCCACCATCAGAAGTTAAGGATGTATATTTTAAAACACTAGAGCAACCACTAAAGTAAAAATGGAAAAGACGCAGTAACTAATAAACCAATAATGGACATGAGATGGAATCCTGTAACTTCTTAATACAAAATAAGCCAGGAAAAGAGGAGAGAAAGGAACAAAGAGCAGACGGGGCAAGTAGAGAACAACAAGCAAGGTGGGAGATTTAAACTCACCTTCTTGAGAATCATAAAAGACATAAAATTGTCTAAACCACTTTAGAAGAAATAAAAGGGAAATTAGAAAATATTTAGAACTGAATGAAAATTAAAACACAGCATATCAAATTTGTGGAACACAGCTAAGGCTATACTCACAGGGAAATTTATACCATTAAATGCTTATATCAGAAAATACGAAAGGTCTCAAATCAGTTATCAAACCTGCCACATTAAGAACATAAGAGGAGAAATTAACCCCAAGGGAAGCAGAAAGGAGCAAATAATAAAGATAATAGCAAAATGAAATGGAAAACAGATAAACAACAGAAAAAACCACAGGCTAGTTCTTTGGGAAAAAAAATCAATAAAATTGATAAATCTCTATCCAGACTGATCAGGAACAAATAATGGAAGATATACATTACCAATATCAGGAATGGGAGAGGGAACATCACCATCAATTGTACAGACATTATGAGGATAATAAGGAAATATTATGAACAATTTTATGTCAATAGATGCAACAAACTAGACGAAATGAAAAAATTCCTTAAAAGATACAAACTACCCAACTGTATTCAAGAAGAAATAGATAACATGAATAGTCCTATATCTATTAAAGAAAGTGAAATCGTACTTAAAAATCTTTCAACAAAGTAGCCCAGATAGTTTCACTGTTAGTAAATTCTACTGAGTATTTTAGGAAGAAATTTTACCAATTCACAAAGTCTTCCAGATAATGGAAGAGGGAACACTTCCCAGTTCATTTGGTGATACCTAAACCAAACAGACATTGTGAAAAACTAAAACTACAGACCAATATCCCTCATGAAGAGAGACACAAAAACCCTTAAGAAAATATTACCATATCAAATATAGCAATATATAAAGAGGATAATACATCATAACTAAGAGGAGTTTATTCCAGAAATGCAAGATTGAGTTAAAATTTGAAAATCAGTCAGTGTAATTTACCATACTAACAGACTAAATAAGCAAATATGATCATCTATACATTCAGAAAAAGAATTTGACAAAATTTGATACCCATTCATGATAAACACTCTTAGCAAACTAAAAATAGAAGGGAACATCCTCAGGCTGAAAGAGCATCTATGAAAACCTAAGGCTAATATCACACTTACTGGTAAAAGACTGAACGATATTCCCCTAAGGTCAGGAAAAAGATAAAGATATCTGCTCTCACCAGCACTACTCAGCACTGTACTACAAGTCCTAGCCAATGCAATTAGGCAAGAAAAAGAATAAAAAGCCTCTTGATTGACAAAGAAGGAGTAAAATTGTCTTTATTCACAGAAGACATAACTGTCTACCTAGAAATCCTAAAAAATCTACAAAAATGTATTTAGCAAGGTCACAGGACACAAAGACTAAATTTTTTGTGTGTATGTGTGAGGAAGATCAGTCCTGAGCCAACATCCATGCTAATCCTCCTCTTTTTGCTGAGGAAGACCGGCTCTGAGTTAACATCTATTGCCAATCCTCCTCCTTTTTTTTTTTTTTTTTTCCTCAAAGCCCCAGTAGATAGTTGTATGTCATAGTTGCACATCCTTCTAGTTGCTGTATGTGGGACGCGGCCTCAGCATGGCTGGAGAATCGGTGCCTCGGTGCACGCCTGGGATCCGAACCTGGGCTGCCAGTAGCAGAGCACACGCACTTAACAGCTAAGCCACCGGGCTGGCCCAAGGACTGAATTTTAAAACGTCAACTGTATTTCTATATACTAGCCATAAACAACTAAAAATTGAAAAATTTTTTTAAATATCACTTTTAATAGCACAAAATGTGAAATACTTAGGGACAATTCAACAAAATGTATGTAAGACCTATATACTGACAACTACAAAACTTCCTGAGACAAATTAAAGAAGACCTAAATAAACAAAGATAAACCATACTCATTGATCGAGAGACTCAATATTAAGATGTCAATTTTCCCTTAATTTCTCTATAGATGCAAAACTATATCAATCAAAACCCCATCAGGCTTTTTCATAGAAATTGACAAGCTAATTTTAAAATGTATATAAAAATGTAAAGGAAATAGAACAGCCAAAACAATTTTTTTAAAAAGAACAAAGTTAGAAGACTTATACCACCTGAATTCAAGACTTACTATGAAGCTATGTAAATAGAAACACAGTGATATTGGCATAAAGATAGACATACAGATCAATGAAACAAAACATAAAATCCAGAAACAGACTCACAAACATATGGCCAATTGATTTTCAACAAAGGTGCCAAGACAATTCAACAGAGAAAGAAGAATCTTTTTAAGAAATGGTGCTAGGACAACAGTATAGCCATAGGAAAAAAAGAACCTCGACCCTTATCTCACACCATATATGAAAATTAACTCAAAATGGATCATAGATCTAATATAAGAGCTAAAAGTATAAAGTGTCTAGAAGAAAACATAGAACTTCTTAGTGACCTTGGATTAGGCAAAGCTTTCTTAAATCAGACACCAAAAGCACAGTCTAGAAGAAAAATGATAAATTAGACTTCATCAAAATGTAACACTTTTGCTCTTCTTAAGATACTGTTAAGGAAAAAAACAGCAAACTACAAACTGGGAGAAAATATTTGCAAAACATATGTGTTAAAGGATGTATATCCAGAATACAAAAAAAAACTGTCACAACTTAACAACACAAACAACCAAATAAAAAATGGCCAAAAGAATTGAAGTTACTTTACAAAAGTACAGATGGCCAACAAACACGTGAAAATGTACTCAACACTATTAGCCATCAGAAAAATGCAAATTAAAGTCATAATGAGATACTGCTACTCACTAAAATTAAAATCAACACTATTAGCCATCAGAAAAATGCAAATTAAAGTCATAATGAGATACTGCTACTCACTAAAATTAAAATCAACACTATTAGCCATCAGAAAAATGCAAATTAAAGTCATAATGAGATACTGCTACCCACTAAAATTAAAATTAAAAAGATTAAAAGATTGACAATATCAAGTGTCGGTGGGGGTACGAAGCAACTGGAACTCCTGTTTCTGGTGACAATGCAAAAATGGTATAGCTAGTTTATAAAGAGAGTTTGGAAATTTCTTACAAAAGCTTTTCTTATGAAAGTTGGCCATATTCTTACCATGCAACCCAGCAATCTTACTTCCAGCTAGAACTGAAAACAAGCGAAATGAAAGCATATGCTCACACAAAAACCTATACATGAATGTTTGCAGTAGCTTTATTCATAACTGCCCCAAACTAGAAACAACCCAAATATCCTTCAACTGGTGAATGACTCAATAAGACTATCCACACAATGGATAGTCTTCAGCAACACAAACGAATGAATACTGATAGACGCAATGGCACAGATGGATCTAACGTGCATTATGCTACGTGAAAGAAGCCAGAGTCAAAGGCTGCATACTGTCAATTTCATTTATATGACATTCTAGACAAGGTAAATAAAACCATCAGTACTGTAAACAGACCAGTGGTTGCCAGGGCTGGGGATGAGGGCAGGGGTTGACTGTAAAGGGACATGAGAGGATTTGGGGATAATGGAACTGTTCACAATCTTGATTGTGGTGGTGGTTGTATGACTCCATCTGTTGATTAAAACTCACAGCACTGTGCATTTAAGGAAGTGAATTTTACTGTATGTAAATTATACCTCAATTTAAAAAAATACTAATGAGAACAATTTCTTCCCCGTGATGAGGGACCATGTAGGGATCTATTGGGGGTCAACTTGTGGACTTGCTGAATGGATGAGTGCCTGTCACTCGCTACAATTGGCATGGAGCTGGTAATGAGGATGACTTTCTCGGCTCCGCTCTCTGTTCTAAGATACACAACTCAAATGTAATATCTGCAATCTCTCCCAGCTGCAGGCCTCAGCTCCTCAGTTGCTTTCCTTCTGAATCATATTTTTCTCTTGTGCTCAATATCAAAATCTGAAAAATAATTTCCAGTGAAATAGACTGGGGTGGTTTCTGAGCATGAATGAGACCCAAACGGTTTTAATTCTCCCCGTCAGTGTATCAGACATGTATCGTTTGCTCCCATCTGCTCAAAGAGTGACAACTAAATTGGTACCCAGTACTCTGACTGACAAGTGATCATCATCACTCTGTTGCTGACATTGATTTCAAGGGCACAGTGCTCACCGTGGCTTGTTTTGCTCATTTGTTTTGTCTTCTGTTGTTTACAGGCTCCCCTCTCCTGTTCCATATCATAAACCGCTCTCTCTTATATAGAAACCATGGGTGTTTCCTCCCTGGATTTTGATTCCTACATTTGTTCCGGTTGGAATGTGACGAGTTCTCAGGATCCCTGACTGTTTGCTCAGGACTGTATATGTCATTTTGTGCAAAGCTGATTGAGAGGTGCAATTTTGAGCAGTGATAAAACAAGCAGACATTCTAGACACAAGTCCTGGTCTAAAGGAGTATCAACAGAAGTATGGTTATTGTTGAAAAATTATTCTATGACAAAGAAGAAATACAGTTTCAAATATGTCAAAATAAATTTTCAAGTAATCATGTTCTTGTCTGGCAGGAAAACAAGGAGGCTGGAAAATGAACATTGCTTAGAATCTTAAAATTATTATGTTCAAGTAATTTATTATCATCTATTTTAAGAGAGTTTTACATAAAATTTAAAAGCACAACTATCTGGAATTAATTTTCATTTGTTTGGCCAACATACCTGCTTACAATAATATATACTTTTCTTTCTAGGCTGATATTCTAGGCTAGGAGTTGATTCAAGCAGAAATAAAGGTCACTTTCCTGTTCTGAAAGCAATGTTCACCAAGGCAGATCAGCAGCATAAATGTTGCCATCAATCTAATCTGGTGAAATAAATCATAATTGTAGATATCACTAGGCCACACCCAGATCAGAAGGTTCCACAGGCTGAGGAAATCCCCACGGTGCAGGTCACTAATGGCAATAACAAGAATACTTGCTTGCATTCGTTTAGATAATGCTTCTCGCTTTTCAAAGTGCTTTCAGAAACATTACCTCATTTGGATCCCACAGAAACCTTATGAGGTAAAAGAGCTGTTATTTCTCCCATATTACAAGTGAGAACAATGAGGTGCAAGAGGTTACATCAATTGTTTAAGGTCACATAGTAGAGGTGATAGGAATCTGTAGCTCCCTCTTGAAACCGGGAGGATTTATTCATCCAGGACACCCACCCCCAGCAGATGCTCCACAGCTCTCTGGAACACACTTCTCCGCAGGAAACGGAGGTACACATGTGAGAAATAACACAGAATTTAATGATTGGTTGATTGGAAAACAGAAAAATTTGGAAGCTTTCATTTTCAGATTGAAATGTTTAGAGTAAATAGCGGATACTGATTAACGCAGTACAACCCCTTCCTTTCTTCCTTCTTTCCTTCCATGCACGTTCCCTGAGCATCCTCTAATTGTGGTAAGTATTGTTGCCATGAATACATAAATGAATCCAACATGGCCCTGCCTTCAGGACTCCCGCAACTTGGTAGAGGTAGAAATACGCGTTAATAAATAAGAGATCATGAATGCTCTGAAGGAAAGACGTACAATATAGAGTGGGTACACAAAGTAAAGAGCGGTCAATTCTATCCAGGGGGAAATGTCAAAAGAAAGTTTCGTGCAGGAGGTGATGCTGGACCTGGCTTTTGTAAAATGAGTAAGTGTTTCTCGGGCAGGCGAGGGTCGAAATGGTATGGCAGGGAGGTAAGACCAGCCTGCTTGTTTGGGTGACTGTAGAACTTGGTCTCGTGTAAAGTGGCTTACGAGGTGGGAGGGCAGGAGGATGACGAGGCTGGAAATGTGTGCCGGGGGAGACTATGAAGGCTCCTGTGTGACGTGCTGAGGAGTCTGCACATCATTTATTTCTAGAGCACCTACTATGATCAAATTACACTTCCAGATTCTGAGATATACACAAATTATTAAGGCTTGTCTTCAAGGAATTGCTTATTTCAACATGGGTTAAAATGCCACCGTTTGTTTTTGATGGCTTCCAAAACCTAATTTTTAAAGTCTGACAATGGACATCCAGGTGCACAGAACAAATTGTTCGTGTATTTTGCTTGTGAATACAAGCAATCTACGGACAGAGTCTACTGGGTATTATAAAAGCAACACTAGAGAGCCAAGTAGAGAACGAGCGATGCTAAAGAAAACATGAAGACAAGAGGATTAATCAGTAAAATAAAATCAAGCGAAAACTGATAATTTAAGGTCATCCTTGGCCATTCTGGGCACATAATAAAAATGAATAAAGGAACCGAGCACACATTCAAGCATTGAGTTCCAAACACCGGAACTCAGTTTTCCCAACTGTAAAATGGGGCCTGTCACCCTGCTCTGCTGTCCCCACGGGGCTGTGGAGCAGCTCCTAGGGGGACAGCGTGAGTCCCTAGAGAGAGGAAAGGAGCTGGGGGCAATGTCACCTCCCCACCCCCAACCACTGCAGCTCTCGCCTGTGCTGCCAACTTGTGTTCATTAAACACGGTCTCATCACATTTAAAAGAAAAAAAAAACTGAAGCTTGGTGAACTCATAAATTTATTGCTTTAGCCTTAGGAAGAACGACTGAAGAAAGTAACTTAGGATATATTTTTCTCAGTGACCTAAGACTATCAATTTACTAGAGGATTCCAAAAAGCATTCAGACAAAAATCAAATGGTTTTAAAGTTGTCTTTGGTAAATTCTTACTCTAGGAAATTAAACTACCATTTAAACTTGTTGAGTAACACACTGGCGGTATGTAAAGGTAAATTCATTTCTTGAGGATTTGATGCTTGCGTCTCCAGCTCTTGATCTCTAAACATGGAAGAACTGCTCCCAGTCAAAGGAATTTCAGGTATCAGTAAGAAACGCACACACGTGGTAAGAGGGTAGACAAACAGCAATCACTGTCACGCTGGGCTTCCTCTCCTGGCTGCGCTAAAGGCAAGCCTGATGTCCCCGGGGAAAGCAGGGCATCGAACAGATGTCAGAAGGAGAACAGAGATGATCCCAGTCTTGTCCCCCATAGTGTCCACCCTTTCTCTCTCAAGAATAAAAGCAGAGCCCATCCCCACGGCAGCTCCTTAGAGTCTCTTCCCAGGAGCTTTACAGGCTGAGGAGCCACTTTCCTTTATCTCCAGCTTCTTCTAAGACCCAGCATCCTACATATCGAGTCCCAAGACTCTGCACGCTTACAGCATGTTCATAACACAAACAACATAACAGTACTTTATTTAGTTGTAATAATTATATTTATGGATCTTTTTTTTTCTTTTTGAAAAACCACTTTATTGAGGTAAGATTGATATTTAAAAAGCCGTACATTTTTGATGTATACAGTGATGAGTTTCACAATATCTTTTTAATGTTGGCAGCATCTTTAGGCATATCCTATTTTTCAGCCCTGATGTCTCTATTTTTATTAGAATTTGGATTTAATTAACTTTGATTGATCCTCTCTAGGGAATGTTTATTTTACACTTCACTCTACTCTTATCTTTTTTTTTTTTATTGATGCTTTAATGGTTTCTAATAATAATAAGCCTACCTAATATTAAGTGCCTATTATGTGCCTGGCTTTTTTTTCACCCATTTAAATCAAAAGCTCACTATTATTATCACTCTTTTACCTATGAGAAACCAAGGTCAGAAAAGCCAAGAGACTTGCCCAAGTCTACACAACTAAAAAATGACAAAGTTGGGATGACAAATCACACTTGTGCCATTACACCGCGATGCTGCTCTATATCTGGCCATTAGAAATCTATTTCTACCATACGGTCTATGATATTTTTAGCTCTAAAATGAGACTTCCAACCAGAAAATATAGTGCTTCCTGTTAAGTTATCGAGTCAGAATACCGGAACTAGAATCCTAGCTCATCCATTCGCTAGCTCTGTATCCCTGTGAAATTTGCTTACTCCCTCTAAGGCTCACTTTCTTTATTTGTAAACCAAGGACAACAATAGTTCTATACCATAGGGCTGTTGTGAAAATTAAATAAGATAATAATACAAAGCACTTAGCACAGAGCTCCACTTACAGTAAGTATTCAATAAAATTAACTACTGTTATTACTGTTTTGATTTAAATGAAAGGGATACTATGATCCTCTTTCAATTTATAAGGTTACAAAGCTATTTGTTTATCAGCTCCCTGCTATACATCTCTGGAAGGAAACATGATATGGGCAAGCTATTCACTTTACACAACATGTTTCTTGAAACGATGTTGGAATAACTGCAAACAAGAAATTTATGCACTGTTCTAGATAGCTTGCATTTACATTCTTTTGTAACTAAATGATGTTCCTTCCTAGGTACAGAGAAGAGCTATTGCTAGGTAATCTTGCAGAAGGCCTTCCAGCAGACAGGAACAGATCGCAGCTCAAACAGTGAGATACAGATGGTTTTAGGTTTCTAGATGCACCAAACTGAAATGTGAGGCATTGAAAATCGTGATTTTCTATATTTGAAAACCACAACTGATAAAAATAGTCACATCAAGTTTAGTTTATGTGCAACTTTCCAGGAACATATCTACTTCAGAACGTGTGTTATGCACATGTGGTAAATGTCACAATCCTTCATAGCCCCAGCTTCGCAACTGTCTTCCTAGTAGAGCCATTACATACTTTTAGTCACAGTGCTTCTTTCCATCCATTCACCCATCCATTGTCCAATCCCAAAAAGATCTGAGATAATTAATGGCAAAAAAAAATTGCAGTAAAAGGTGCACTATAAGTAAAATGTAAAAATCGGGACCAAGAAAAGACAAACTATAATAGCAAGTAAAGAATAGAGGGAAATATAGATCACAGAAGTGCAGATCATGAGAGGCATGAACTGGATTCTGAGCTTCCCAATATTCAGAGTGAGAGGGGACATATGGTGGTTCTCCTTGTCAAGAGCAAATCATGGTTCTTTAGGATCAGTGATTACTCCATTGCTGACCACCCCCAGGGGCTCCAGGCCATATCCACTTTATAATGGTTGTTCCCAAATCCCTTCCTCACCTACCATCCACCCTTTCTGGTAAAAGGATCTACTTCGCTTCTCCCCTTCAGATAACTGCTCACATTCTATGTGGCTCCAGTGGGGCTGCTGGTCCACCAGAGCTACCACTGGTCCATATGGTGCCCCATGTAAATTTTTTTAAAGTACCCCTTCCTCAAGACACTTCACTTCTATCTCTTGGAAATTTTTCATAATACACTGCTCTTGTTAGTATATAAAGGTACTTTATGCCATAACACGTAAATTACAATGTCTTTGATATGTACAGTACACTCCAGGGTTGGGTAGTTAGCAATCTGTACCTTCCCTTAGATTTTATATATGGGAATTAGGTGAGAGAAATTCATCCTACTTGAACGTTGAGCAGTAAAAATGCTCCCCAGAGCTGCCAGAAGTCGTATCCCCAGCACTGAGTAAAGCCTGAGAGGGTGAGAACACAGAAGCTGAGAGGAGAGATGGAGGGCTGACAATGCCTGTAAGTCAGTATCAAGGTCAACTCTACCCATCTCACTGCTTGCACACGTGAGCCAGTAAGCTCTCCCTTTTAATAAAAAAAGAATAAATTTGCCTTGATATATGTGACTTCGGCATCTGTCTTCTCACTGTCTGGACTCTTTTCACTGCCCTTTGCTATTTCTGCTCTGGCTGGTTCCCAGGTCCAAAATTTAGGAACTCCTCTGACTTTTCAGAACACTCCACCACTGCCTTGGCCTCTTGGCATCTGCACCTTTGGTTCCCTTTAATTCCAGAAGACACGAGAGCTCAGCTCATCCTTCCCAAACGTGCATCTCCACCTGGCTGCAGGTTTAACTCCCCTGTCCCTATATCATACCTCACCTGTCCCTATATCATACCTCACCTGTCCCTATATCATACCTAACCTGTCCCTATATCATACACTGACAATGAACATCATTAATTTCGGAGAGAACTCGTTTAAAGAAATATTCACCTAAATTATATCAATTATATCTCAATAAAACCTGGGAAAAAAAGAGAAATATTCACCAAAAAATCATACCATAAATAAGACTGCAGAACACATACTTAACAAACTTTAAAATAATAAATTGTTTTTAAAGAATTTTCATAAACTGTTTATGAATTAGTTTAAAATAATTTGTTCAAGTTTGTTAAATTGATCTGGGTAAGGGTTTTCCTTAGAAACATGTTATAAACAATTAGTTTGAATTACTGTAGCATCCCTATTTTTTTAAACTGTATTTCTTTTGAAATATTTACATTTCTATATAATCTATAAAAATTTGTGGAATTCTATACACCATTATTTACTGTGGTTATTATTTTTGTCCCAAAAGAAATCAGGACCACAAATACACATAAACTAAACACTTACCTTGGAACAATGAAAAACAAAAAAGATATTGTTAAAACATAGCCAACAACTGCACACCAGTTATTAAACTATTGTTTCCCAGCTACGAACCCAGCCTTCCTTATTCAGCTTTATGATATTGGAGCCGGGGCTCAGCAAACGAGATTCTCTCCTTTGCCCGCTAGAGCCCTGTCAGGTTCTTCCAAGAAGGGGCTCCAGAGGCACACTGCGCAGCCGCACAACAGCAGAGGAACTTCCCTTGGGTATCTGCCCCTTGTTCCCGTCCCTGCTGCCCCCGCTATGGCTAGTCCCCCTGGCGACTGCCATGGTTCCAGCGCAGCTGATTCCAGTTTTCAGGTTTTCCTCACTCCTGGAATCAGCCTCATTACATTCCCTCAGAGATAACAGCAAAACTGGCCAGCGTGCCGTCCTTACAGGGCTAATCCCGGCTTCACACGTCCCTTCTCTGTGTCTGGGGCTCGTCCTCGGAGACAGCAACTCCTCCTCAAAGGTCTGAGTCTTGGCTCCATGGGGCCCTTCCCCCCAGCTACCCCAGCCTGAAGGTTACGACCTTTGTTTTTCTCGGTATTGCCTTTCCACTCTTTATTCTCCCAAAACTTGTTTAACTAATTCCCTATGTTAAATTCTCTCTGTTAAAGTAACTGGTATAAAAAAATAAAATAAAATAAAATAACTGGTGTAACTCCTATTTTCTTGGCTGGATCGTAACTGACACAAACTATTTCTGTATTTTTCCCCCACAATGTTGTTTTCACAGAGGATTAAGACATGAATGACATGTGTATGGTGATGGATGGTAATTAGTCTTTGGGTGGTGAACATGATGTAATCCCCAGAGAAATCGAAATATAATGATGTACACCTGAAATTTATATAATATTATAAACCAATGTTACCTCAATAAAAAAACTTTAAAAATAAAATAAAATGCATACATATGAAATAATATTAGGTGGGACGTATGATTTTAATACACGTACTTTGAATTTTGCTATTACCAAGAGAAAAATACTTAGAAAATAAAACTTAAGAATATATATATTGAATGAATTTTTTAATTTTAATGATTTTAGAATAAACATTTTTTATAAAGAATAATTAAATATAAAAGTGCATTTGAAGCTGTGGAAATTTAATATTATTTTGATTAACAATACCAGATAAAATAAAGAATAAATTTTGCTTTAAAAAAAAGACACGAATGGGGCCAGCCCTGTGGCGCAAGCAGTTGGGTGCGCGCGCTCCGCTGCAGCGGCCTGGGGTCCGCCAGTTCGGATCCCGAGCGCGCACCGATGCACGGCTTGTCAGGCCATGCTGTGGCGGCGTCCCATATAAAGTGGAGGAAGATGGGCATGGATGTTAGCCCAGGGACGGTCTTCCTCAGCAAAAAGAGGAGGATTGGCAGATGTTAGCTTAGGGCCGATCCTCCTCACAAAAAAAAAAAAAAAAAGACATGAATGACAAAAGCAAAGGGTACAAAGTTAGGAGCAGCTAGGAGGCTGATTTTTTTAGAAAAACTGCATATTTCATGAACTTACTTCCCCATAAAACAATTTGTTTTAATTTAATATTTAAATTTCATATAATCTTACATATACATTTTTAGGTTCCATAAAACCTAAAAATCTATATATCTAATTTTACATTGAAGATTAAGTATAATGCACAGTACACAGCAGTGGGTACACACTAGCATCACAATGAATTTTTATCTTAAATTTACTATACCCATATTAGAGAAAATTAATTTAAAATATATCTAAATTTGGAAAAATATTTTCATTAAAACTTTATTATAAAAGACACTCATACAATAGGCAATACACCTTAGCTTGGTAGCTCTAGGACCTACTGATACCAATGCCACCTGTTACTACTAAGTTCAATAATCAACATTTTATATGGTGCATAGGTAATACAACAATGTACCTAGACAAGAGCCCTAAGTTGTATATTATGTTTCTATTTCAAAGCAAGTTTGTTGATTCTAAAGGTCCTAATTTAAAATAGTCATTTAATTGTCATTATAAAATAAGAAATAATAAAGACGCATACACTTTTTTTCATAAAAATTTTGGTCTTCCATTTAAAGAAAGAGTTTGGTGGCTTAACACAGTTTGAAATCTCTGCCTGAAAATATCCTCTTTTAGACAAGGTATTAAGAATTATTAATGCAAAATTTGACTATGATAACTTCTCTGTATTTTAGGACTCCATTTCAATATTTTCATTATTTAAAACAAGAGTTATTGTAAACATAATTAGAATACTACTGAGCTTAATGTACCTTTACCATTTGGCTTCTGAAATCACCAAAAGAAAATGTGTTAAAGCGAACACCCACTGTCCTAATTCTGCCCCCGGAGCCAGAGAGAATAATTCTTCATTCCCTTCCACATTAAAGAATCCTCCAAATATTTTAAGACAACTAATTCATCTGCCTTCTCTCCTCCTAGCTAGGCAGCTGGAGTCCTTCAGCCTTCCTCTTATGATGTGGTTTCCAGGCTCCTCTCCATCCTGGCCTCCTTTTCCAGGACACACTCCCACTCATCAGAATTCTAAATAAGGTCTGACTTCTACAGATCTAGATAGAAAGTCTTAGATTAACAGATCATCTGCTTGCCAGTTTATTAGCTATCATAAACATCAATCAAAACTCTGAAAAGCTGAGCTTCACAGCTAACTTTAGCTGAATATTTTAAATGCTTAGAAAGTGTGAATTTTATTTTTGCTCTAACAGTCAGATGTGAGACATAAAATTGAAACTTGATGTCATGTACATGGCAAATGCCAACACCAACTATCTAACCACAAAGTCAGGAGCAGCAGGGGAGGGGCTGCTGAGACTCGTAAAAAAGGTGGATCACCCTTTCACATCAGATTCCTTCTTCCCTCTCTCATCAGCTTACCAACTGCCTGAGCTCCATCTCTCTTGGGAATGTGAAACTCTTTCTCCATCTACTCCAAGCATCCGGTTCTTACATTGCTTTCTCCCTGGCGCTATAATTTTTCTGTATGTATTTCTTAGGTTTACAAATGTCCTTGACTAAATGTATAATTTCTGGGAGCAGTGTGTAGAAAGAGAAAATTATAAGCCTCAAATATCTTTGACTCAGCCTTTAGTAAAATTAATGTCATTTATATCCTAGTTAGCATAGACTTTAAGATTATACTTATTCTTCATATTTTCATCATAGCATTCAGTTTTTGCCTATGGCTGCTAAGGGCAAAGAACTTTACTATACAATGGAAAGGTTGGTTTTAATAGTTCTAAGGTCTGTTAACTTGTACCTGTAACATTATAAATGTCTGCTATAGGAAACTTTATTTGCTAAAATGTCTGTTGTAGACACTCTGTCTGACCATGTCAAGCTGTAACCACTGCCTGTGATACGACCTCAAGGTAACTTCCACTCTGGTGGTAATTAACTCGCTCTCACTGGACTTAGCTGACTTAGCTATGTAACTTCCCTGGTATGGAAGGGGTGTGGCTTCACTTGTGAGACTGAGAGCATCAAGATCTTCTATCTTGGCTTTTTCTGCTCAGGGCATAATAAGCATTGGGATCCAACACATTTCTTTTTAAAAAGTCATGTAAATTAAAAAGAAATCCTCCAACGACAGGGACCATGTATCATCAAGGTATCTTCTATAACTTTCCAAATGTGGTGTGCTCAGAACTTTCCAGATGTGATGTGCTCAACAATACTAGTTGAAGTGAACTGAATTACTCTATATAACAGCTCTCACTTAAGCCTCAATTTCACTGCCACTAAAATGGAACATGAAGGTTCAGAAGAAACCAGACTGTTTCACTTCTTCACTAGGTTTGGAAATATCTGTTCCAGAATAGGTCTACTCTTACGCACACAGAGTGTCCTCTAGAATAGTATCTGAAGCCTTTGGGTTGCAGGTGACAAACACTTAACTCAAGGAAGTTTAAGCAAAGAAAAAGGGGAGGATTTACTGCTTCATGTAATGGAGAAGGTCTTAGCCATGGCTGAACTCAGAGGCTCAAACAATATCATCAGGACTGTCTCTTTCTTTCTCTTTCTCTGGCCTGTTTCTTCTGTGCTGGCTTCACCGTCAGGAAGACTCTCCCTCACTCCCTACCAACCAGCAATCTTATGCTTACATCCTTTCCACTCAAAATCCAAAGACAGACCCTCTACAAATCTTAGGGAAGACTCTGGTTAACTCTGCTTGGACCACAGGTCTCTCCTAGGGCAGGGAAGCAAGGCGTCATGAAAGAGAGAACCCCAAAGAGAAGTAGAGGATGTCTATGAAATGAAAGGATGCTACACAGATAAATCTTATAAGTCTACTCAACAATTCAAGGTCTGAAATTCTAAGTCCCTTTTCTCCCCTCCCGGGCATGATAGAAACAAAACCATAGTTCTGCCAAGCCGACTTCTAAGGTGACTACAGTTACACAGCACACTTCCATTTGTTACAGAGAAATTATATTTACTGGGTCTATTATATGCAAACCACAGTGTCAGGCATTTTATAGACAGTAGCTTATTTAATTCTCACAATAAGTAGTGATTCAAGATGAGGGTATAGAGGCTTAGAGAAGTTACACAGTAAATATCAGAACTAAAGACGCAAGCTGAGTCTATCTGCCTCCAAAATCCCCTGCCTTCAGCACTGAGAGTTTTGGAGCTCTTTTGAGTTTCTTTCCTGTGGGTATCAGAAGTTTGCAGATGAAAGCTCCAAGACCTACATATGAGGCAGTGCCAACTCAATTAAACAGAAGGCAATTATCTTTAGGAAGTGATTTATCAGATGCCCTGAAAGAGTTTTACTAGTTGCCTGAAATTCCTCCATTAGAGACTATTTTGAACTAAGTCAATACTGCTGCTTAATTTACTATTTTACTACCAATACTTCCCAAGAACACTTGGGATAATTTAGTCTTGTAAAAATGTAAATGACCCAGGAAGGGGTAATATACAAAGCTTTCTTTTATTGGCCAAAACCTTTATGTACATCAGCTTCCCCATTCCTTTTTCAGATGGCCCCCAGCAAAGAAGACACAGGGATAGCTCACATCACTTGCCTGACAGGGCATCTGGATGGAGCTCAGAGCAACCAGGGACAAGCGGCTGGGGAAAATTCTACAGTCTTGCTACTCCCGATGAAAGTTATTCAACATTTGATCATAGAATCCAGGCAAACTCTAAAAAGGTCTGAGAACAGCAACAAAAGGAAATTCAGTTACCATATAGCCTATGAATTAACAAAGGGGACCAGGGAGGTAAGATAGGAATAGTAACCATTAGCATTTGCTTTCATGTGCCTATCCTTCATTTTAGAGTCACAAACCTCTTGGGTACACATTGCTGAATAAAGCAAAAATCTAATCTTTAGTGACTCTAGTTAAGTGTTTTATATTGCACATTACTGCTGCTACCACAATATTACCCACTGAAATCTTGTGCAAAATGTAGTCTCAGGTTACACAGAGCACCACTGACCTTACTGTGCTTCAGAGTTTCATAAGGGGGGGGTAGCGGATAACGAGCTGCTTGGGGTCCCAGCCTCCTACCTGCTCTTGGGCCCACAGGACCCCCGAAGGACTGTAACTAAGAACTCCCTCAAACTACTGGCTTTCAGCCACTTCCTCTCTTAAATGGGACAGTTGGGAAGAATTTATTTTCTTTTTTTTTTTTTTTTAAAGATTTTATTTATTCATTTTTTCCCCCCAAAGCCCCAGCAGACAGTTGCATGTCATAGGTTCACATCCTTCTAGTTGCTGTATGTGGGACTCGGCCTCGCGCTGGACGGAGAAGCGGTGCCTTGGGGCGCGCCCGGGATCCGAACCCGGGCCGCCAGCATCAGAGCGCGCGCACTTAACCGCTAAGCCACGGAGCCGGCCCCAGGAAGAATTTATTTTCTAATACTTTCATTTCATAAGCTGTTTTCCAAGTGATCCTAGCATAGTACCTGGCACACAGTACACATTCAATAAATTAAAAAGAAGAAAAGGAAAAAGAGGAGGAGGAGAAGGAGTAGGGGGGAAGAAGAAGGAACTAAATCATATCTCTAATATTTATTTCCCAGACTACTAGCTCTAAGAGACAAATGGGGGAAAAAACGAACAAACTTGCAAGATCATGGGGGGGTAGTTCACCCCCACTTCTTAAATATGAAGAATTGGGCTCAGAGATGTCAGCAGCTTCCCAGTGTCAGGCAGGATGTTGGTGGCAGAGCCGGGTTTATGGTCCAGGTCTCCCTACCTCCAGTCCTGTGCTCCTTCTACAGTAAAAAACTGCCCGCCACAGGATGGGCCATTTGTTTTCAGTACGCAGCAGCAGAGCCAGGTCACGCTCTGTCCCCTGTGTACAAACACATCTCTACAGGCAAGGAAGGAAAATGAATGCTACTGTCCACTGATGGGAGGTTCCCCATCACACATTTCCTGGCGCCCATTCGGTAGCATCTAAGTGAAAACCTGTTAAAAAGTTTCTCTAGTACATTTAGTAACCCAAGTTCTTTATAGGTTACAACAGTAACCAGAGTCATTCCAAATCCTGTCCCCTGATAGGCTGATTTATCCTGAAGTTCTCCCATACTCATAACCTAACAGGAAATGTGTTTCATTCTCTTCACTAACAAACATTTAGAACATGCTTCCTCCGGGTAAGACACCATGTTAGGGTCTAGTGCCACTCAGAGAGGCATACGACCTGGGTGCTGCACACGGGGTGCCTGAAGTCTGTGCAATGAGATAGAGCACACACGGAAGATAGCCTCGAAGTCGGTGTATCTAAGCACAAACAAGAAGAGCAACGTATAAGGCGATAGGATTTCTAGGAAGCCTTCTGGAGAACTGGAAAATCTAAATACAGACTTCCCTGAGTATAACTGAACAATAACCACCATGGTAATTAAGGTTCAAAAATATAAGTATTCACCAGACATTAAATTAACACTGTTTACCTCAATTTATATATTAACGTTATACCATGAAATTCCAAATCATAAGAAACAAACTATCTTGGGATTTGACTCATGTTTATGAAATGGATACTATAAATGGTCCTGCTAACTCATCCCACACAAAAAGACTATATTGAAACATATTTCATATATAAAAGTAAAATACATGTGTATTGTTAAAATACATACTCCTGAAATTAAAATATGTGTCTTTCTAAAACACATACTAACACTATTTTATTTGCAGCATCGCAGAACATCAGGTTTAGAAGTAACAAGCTGTCAATGTATCCATTCACTAGCTGTTCCATTCTCCCTCCAGCATCCCTAGGAGTGGCTTCTCATCCTATGCTCGAATGCCTCCAGTGACAGGAAGCTGACTATTTCAGGAGGCAGTATGGTTCATCCTTGGAGATTCAGCTATTTCATTCTACCTAAAAGCAATGCACTTCAAAATAGGAAAAACTGCAATAGGAAACGAGCAAATGAAACGTTTTCTAATTAGTTATAGAGGTGTCTATTTCATCATTAAGTTTTCTTCTGAGAGTTACTTAACAAGATAGATAACAAACTGCAGCAGTCAGCAAGCCTGTGCAATAACATTCCTGCTCATGGACATTGCCTTCAGGAAGCTCACTCTGAGAAATCAGGTAATTCAAGGAAAATAAGTGTTATACAGAATTCAGCAAAAACTACATAGGAGAATATATACAACGTTGTTAATCCTACAATATCTACGGTAATGTTTAACGTTACAAATGTTCCTGTGTAGCAACAGAAAGAGCTTACTCTTGAAGAAAAATGCATTTATTGTCGGTATACTCTTGTGGCGAAAAAACATATGCTTTGAGAAAATGTTCAACTGCTGGGATTTAAACAATACAGGCCTAGCTGTTTGGTGCTGCGTTAACTGATAAATAAACCAGGATGAGTTCTACTGCATGTGGCTATTCACCGTGTTATCAAGATTTCTGGCTATGACACAGTTAACTTTCCACACAAACTTAGGCCCCTGCACAACTAGCTGATTAAAAAATCATTAGTTTGCTATCAATAGATTAAAATAGTAGCACTAATAAATCAATTAAATGAGAATCCTTTCTATCTACCACCACCACCAACGGGAAAAGCAGAATAAAATAGCAGAGGGTGGGGAGGGGGCCACTGGACTCTTACCACTTGGCCAGCTGGGTATGTCCTTTCTGTACTTCTGCAGGACTGCAGAGGACGGGCTTTCCAACTCACCTGTGTTTTGAGAATGACATCCACACATTTAAACCTTCACCACAAACTTGTTTAATTCTCCATAATGTGACCCTCAGGAGGTACATTCCAGGGCCACTACCTTTCACAGCAGAATTAGAAGGGTGTAGGCATTCACATTTTTGTGCTCTGCCGCTCGTAGGTCCTCAGTGAGCACGTGGCCCAGAGGTGGGGCCACAGGGATGAATAAGACCCAGGAGGTTACCACACAATCCAGCAGCAAGATCAGAAAAATGCTGTCACCCTCACCCAGACGTCTATTATGGATTCTTGTACATGTTATCAACACAGCTTACGGACTGGATGTCTACAGTGAGGGCTAATTCACATCTTTCTTGAGGCAGGCTGGCTAATGAATTCTCTGCCACTTTTTTCAAGTCCGCTTTGTAAGTGCTGTTGGACATGTATTACCAGTGGCACAGCAGCGTCTGGCAGAGAAGCTTCTCTTTAGACCATCCCGTAGCAGAGAAATTGAACTCAGCATCAGAAAACAGCTGATGAGGTATGTGAATGGAGTGTGGAGCAGAATAGGAGGAGAAAAATGGTGAAGCAACGATAAAAGCAAAGAGATGAAAGAATGATGGGGAGAGAATGGGGAAGACCGGGGGTCCAGTGGGGGTGAATGAGAGAGAACAAGGGGGCACGAGTGCCTTGATTCCAACCGTAACTGGTACTTCCGGACTAGAACTTCACTTCAAACTCAGTGTCCTGTCTTCATTTTCTTTTTAAAATTTTGGAATTTGAGAAAGTAAACCCAAAAAGTAGTATATACCACTTCCTGTCAATCAATATTAGGCAGCACTGTATGTAAAACACAAGGCTTTGCACTCCAATGATCCCAGAGAAGAAAGACAGAGAAGAGCAAATTCCTAATTGAGTTGAAATGACTTCTTCAGTTAGAGCCCAGAAGACTGCTGCTTACTGACAGGGAGGAGGAGGCACAGAATAGACAGAAGCAGGTGATCCCGTGAAAACCTAGAGCAGAGGACTAGGAAGTGCGGACGGGTAAGGAAAGAATGTCCCACATCTGTCCACACACCAAGGTTTTTCAGACAGGGATGGTCCTCAAGGAATGAATCAACCAACCAAAACCCTCCAGAACTACAGATAAATCATTCTGACAAATATCTGAAAAGTTTCAGGCTGCCAAATGAATGCCAATGCTTATTGTTAGAAAGTGAACGATTTGGTTGTAAAGTCATCTCAGCCTTTAAGATCAGGGTCATAGCATACTGTTCAGTATCATTTTCACAAGTCAAATTCAGAGCACAGCTCTTTGGCTCTTGTTAACAACCTAAAGCTCTCAAGTTTCCCGACGTTTACTCCAAAGCATTCTCAGAAGATTTATTGTAAAAACTGGCTTATTTCCCAAGTGAACTGGTATAGGAAATGTGTTAATTTTTTTTAAAACCTGTCCCTGGCTAATTTCCTGAGGAACAAGCAGCAGGAAATAAAAGCCAGATGTGGACCTTTAAGGATGTGAAGCAGATATCATGAGATTCTGTAGATCTATTTAAATTTATTTAAATAAAACACTGACCGGACAGAAATGTAGCTGCAAATTTAGTAAGTAAGACTGTAAACATCTTATTGAAAAAGAAGTAAAAATTCTATATTTGGGGGCAACTAGCATAAGGCAAATTATTGAGCACACCAGTGAAAATGTGGGGACTGGACTGAACCGAGCTAAAATGTAAGTGAATGCACAGAAGCCAGTGAGGAAAACATTTTAATGCAACTGTCATCACCCTAAGTTCTGTTTTCTGGACCACAAGCAGATGTGGAACCTGCCTGCCGTTTGTTTGAAAATATTCACTGAGGTTTTTGCTGGAAGCAAAGCGGCACCACTGTTTGGGATGGTCTTACGATTACACCTGAATCCCCTCTATGGAGAACAAAGCAGAAGACACAGGAAAATATCTGCAAATGCATAATATACGTCATTTTAGAGCCAGCTTTACTTCTCCATATGTTATAATTGAGCATTGCTCTGAAAATATCCTGATTTCAGATAAGAAAAATGAAGTCTAGCTTGCACAATATATCAAATTGTATGCCGTGATTTAAGGAAACTCGAAACTCTGACCCTAAATAGTGTGATAAAAATGAGCTGTAAGAATACCAACAGAAGAAAATCAAAAATAAGTTGTCGGGATTTTGTATTTCTAACATAGCCTATTTATTGAGTTACAGTACTTTTATAGTTAATTATTCACTACACACCTACCAACCCTTTTAAGACAGGCACATGAAAAATCACAGCTGCTCTCTTTCCCATAAGAAAAACACAAAACTACCCCTAGAAGACAGCCACACAAAATAGTCCATCACTTAGAATTCTGCACAGTCCACATCACACTTACTGATTTTTTCCTCATCTCTCGAGAAAGGAAAGCAGCAGAGCTGGCCCATGGCACTGGCGCTGTCTTCCCTTCCCGGTGTTTCTCTGCCGGGGCACCCCAAACAGAAGCCGCAGTTTATCCCACGGTCTGTGAGCACAGCCTGCCTGCTCCACTGCGAGGAGCAGCACCTGGAGCGTGAGCAGCCAATGCACGGCCGTGGAGAAGGGAGAAGGGAACTCGCTGCAGTGAGCAGGGAGGCTCCACCTCCCAGCCCGCCCTCCAGCCCGGCACGCCACTGCTCCGGGCCCGGCCTGCAGCCAAGGAAGTGGCCGTATGCTCCCTAATTCTCACAAAACTGGGAGCTCTTGGCCTCAGAGACGTGCCACGTGTGCTGTGTGGGTATCTGTGTGTGTCTTAAAGAAAGGTAACCAAGATCAGACCACTCTGAGTCCTTTCTCCTACAGACAAATACAGTCATTACACAGGGAAATTTAAAGGAAAAAAATCTCTATTTTCTGTCTGCTCTTTAAAGAGGAAGAGCTTTCCTTTATCCCCAGGAGGTTTTTGTTTCTTTGTTTGTTTCATGTATAGGGAAAATGACACTGCAGAACACAGAAAACATAACACGTATGAAGTACCACTATCTACCTAACAAACGGCATGAATCCTAGAACTGACAGGGAGAGGTGGGGAGGAGAATATCAAGTGTGATCTGCACTTTACAGCATCTTTTAAAGCTAAATATCTGTTTTAGAAAACACTGCCTTGTTCCTCTTATAAAGCATGAAGTCAATACTATAAATTCTGAAGTCATAGCATCAAATAGGTCAATAGCCCAGATAATTCCCCAAATCTAGAAGCATCACTGAGAAAAAGATCAGAAATAAGAGCGTCTTTCTGAATGAAACCACAAGGGAGTGAAGCAAATTCAGACAGCAAAATAACGAATTTCAAGACATGATATATTTTGAACTTCATGACATGAGATAACTGATTTCATGTAATTGTTCAAGATCTGATCTCTTGTATAGGGAGCAGCCTTACTTTATGACACTAGGGGAATGAAAGACCACTCTTAGTACCAGAAATCCCACCCCAATCCTTACTTTACCCCTCTACTCCCCAGCAAGGCAAACATACCTAGTGACCAGGAGTTGGCTGGAGAGGGCACCGTATGATGTGAAAACTTCCCGTGGCTCTGAAGGCACTATGTCGACTTGCATTGTCTGAACAGAGTGTGCAGTTTGGAATAATAAAAATTGTCCGTTTTTTTTTATCTTAAACATTACTTTTTGTGTTAAAGAAAGAAACATTTGCCGTGAACGCTCTTCATTGAGGAAAACGAGTAACTCCTGGCATTCCCCCATCGCCAACATTGGTGTTGCGATAAAACCTTCAGGAGCAGAAAGCCAGAAGTCTGAGTCCCAGGCCTGTCAGATATTAACAGTTATGAAACTTTGACCTCTTTGTCAGAGTTCTGCTATCTTCATCTATAAATCAGGCAAGTTCATTATAAAGTTTTAATTTGTTGTTGCAAAGTAGATAGTGCTCGGGAGGAAGGGAAGAAGAGAACACGTTGTCCACGTACTGTGTCTATACGCATTTCAGTCTTTCCAGCAGTAGCTAGCGATCTCAGCAACTCCTCTTCCCATTTCATGCCCCACTAGCTGCCATCTGAGCTACTGCCCATATTACACATGTGGCCTCCAAGCAAAAAGGCCCCTCACTCAAATGCAGAGTCCAGGGATAACAATCTGTGATGAACTTCACTACCAACTTCACTTTATTAATTAGTCCCTGTCGGCGCTACTTCTGAAAACGTGCAATTAAGAATAAAATATATAAAATGTGTCATTGGCTACATAACAGTGTCTATCTCAGGATATTCTGCAATCTAAGGGGGGCTATATAACGTTAGAGACTTTTTTTCATAAGCATTGAAAGTAAATTAACCATAATAAAAAATTAGAAAACAATTGAGAAATTCAAGACAGGAATTTTGAAACTGGCTTTTAATTGTGCCAATAATTAGCACATCATTTCACCTCAAGGAGGGGATGGAGTCTGATGTCATGATCACTACGGTTTAGCTCAGCCCTGAGAGGCGGTAATTTCATACTGTAGGTTTATGGCCACTCCTAGCCCCGGATTTCCAAGAAGAGTCTTCACATTGCTTAGTTTTGATTTTTTTCAATAAAGATGATCCATTAAATATACAATCAAATGTGATTTCATTTCTATAGGTTTCACACAAGTTTTCATATATATAAATTTTCAACTCAAAATAAGTGAGACATTCATGTGTCTGGATTTTTTCACTTAGAAAACAAACCATATATATGTTAGGAATACTGGTGGAAAAACTTGATTTTCTTCCCTGCCATTCCACGTCCCCCCTCAAATCAGAATGGTAATTCAGAAGGACCTAGAAAGGAGCCATCCTTTATCCAATTACTTGGGAATACAACAGTGAGTAATTTACTTGAATAGTATAAGACATAAGCCCCTCCTCACCCTCTCCTCTCTCACAAAAACAATCCAGTAGTAAACTGAGTAAGTAAACACTAACCTTTACTGGATACTTGCTCTACGCCAGGCCCTCGCTAAGCGTTTGCATTTGTTCATTCATGTAATCCCGACCACAGCTCTAGGAGGAAGGTACTATTACCATTCCCATTTTACAGAAGAAAAAACTTAAGCTCAGAAAAGTAACTTGGCCAAAATCTCTCAGACAGTATGTGACAATACCGGAATTTGAACTCAATTTGTCTAGCTGCAAAAACCCTGAATGTCTGATCCCAGAGTTCTGTATCATTAAACACAATTTGTGTGCGGTATCAGGTGTATACTTTATGAAATAGCTTACTACCGTATCAGAATAACATGCAGAAAAATGGTTATTTAACCAAGCTCTATGGTAATATATTTAAAATGATTTGGTTTCTCATATTTTGTCACCAAATCTCTTTATTAATGGCGCTAGAGTAATATCATCCTATTTTAAAACAAAGGACCTAGAGAAAGACCCCTTATTGGAGCTCCCTGCCAGGCCACGAAGAGAGAGACTCTATCGGGAGCACAGAGATACCAGAATGGCTCCTGAAAACATTCATTTTCCAGGAAAAAGAGCAGCCTGAACCATTCACAAGTAATCCCTGGGGTTTTATGGGGCTTTATTGGGGGCTTAACAGATTCCTTTCAGTAATACACAGACATCTACTACAACTAGAAGAAGATTAAAAAAAGAAGTAAGGTTAACTTCAGTGAGAAAAAATATCTGTTATGATATCATGTTCATAAATGTAAAATCATAACCTTTTCATGTTTCCTTTTCTCACAGGCCTGGCCACAGACACATCATGATTAGCATCTGCTACAGTAGTTTGGATTTTTATTATAATGGTTAAAATGGCAGGAATAAAACTAAAAGAGATGAGGGGGTGGCAGCTGCCTCTTCTCCGTGTGCTTGGAAATATCAGCTCTGATTACCGTCTCTAATGGGAAAAAATAAACCTTAACAATGACAAAAACGCTATTCGCTGTTTTGTTGGTTGGCATTATTTTCTACCTACAACTGAACACACATATATATTTTGATTTCTGAGCAACCTCGCTGTAAAGTCTGACTTGATGAAGAATAAATCTCACTGTAAGATTCTGACTATAAACCTTTACAGACTACCAACTCTTCCGAGACCTCCAATTCATTAGTTAAAGGAAAGCTGAGTTTGACAACTTACGGAAACATATGAGAAAGAAAAGAAAAAGTAAATGTTCTTTTATTCAAAAGAGTCAAGAGGAAGAGGACATTAAATCATGAAGAGTAAAGAGAGGGGAAATCACTTTATTCCTCCAAATTCTGGAACCGACCCCTGGGAGACATGCTTTTAAGCTCAAAAGAGACACTTCAGGATTTCATTATACAGCAGGTTGCATACTTATGGAAACTGTTATGCCAAGAAATGTCACAGATTCAATGAAAATATACGTAAGTTCAAGAAGTGCTCGACAATTTATGTTTTGGAAGATATCTCAATTTTTTATGTTGACATCAGAGTGCCAAAAGACAAACAATTATTCTGGGCCTGAAGAAGGTTGGATGGACATATCCAATACTGTTATTTTGTTTCTCCGTGTTCTTGCAAAATCCAATCTCCATTCTCAATAATCAATCACAATAAGCACATATCTTCCATATATCCCAGACCCAGTAGATGCTCCTCATTGTTTAGTCGCCCCTGCATCTCTGTAGCCGTTCTGTAACCAAAGGGCAAAGTTCTGAAACTACATGATTCAATACTGATATTCCAAAGCTGTTCTTATGAGTGCCTGTTTATAAGGGAAAGAGGTTGAAAAAACCATAATCGAAAAACTTTAAGGATTATCTGTAAATCTCACTGTTAAACTCATCTTTTTAATTACCAGGGAAAAAATCTTGGTGTAACTGAGAAATTTGGGAGCCAAGAATCTTTTTTTTTTTTTTTACCATTATTCCTACTTTAGTCCATATTTTCAATGAAAACTTTACTTCTCTTTCCAGTACTTTAGGTGTTTTTCTCTGAAACTGAAAGTTACGGGTATTTGTGTTTGCAATTGCAATATGCTATACAGTTTCAGTATGCAATTGGAAAGAGAATGTGTTTTTTCCTATAAAACACAAGGAGAAAAACATAACGCACTATATACAGAGTATGTGCATTTAGGAAAGGGGAAGAAACGAGCAGATAACTAGAATTATAAGAGAAGTCCTTCTTTACCAATCCAGAATAGTCTTTCCTAAATCTCTACGGATGCATTCCTGCTAGTGCCAATTTTCAATGCCTCCTCCGTGCGTATTATTCAGTCAGTTCTTTCCTATGTATTGGACCAATCTTAAACAACGTATGTAGTTGAAGCCTTTTCCTTAACTGGTGAGAAACAAATTAGGGAGGAGAATTTATTTCCCTGTTCAGAGAACAGATAGCAGTAGAGCTCTTGAGGTAGGAGCCTGGAAGATGGGCTGACAAGTTACATCGTATATTTGGATACCTCCAATTTATATTATACCATTTTATCAATTCAATTCGATTCCAGGCACTATTTGTTAAACACTTAGTATGTGCTACTAGGAGAATCACATCCGCTCTTGGGGTGAAGTCAACTCTTGAGTGGAGGAACGCAGCCAGGGGAGGTGAAAGAGGAAGCCGGGGCCCCGGAGAGTGGGAGGCCCCGAGGGAACAGGAGGGAGCTCAGCACCCTCGAGGTGGTAAATCCCACTCGACAGTTTTATTAAGGCAATGAGTAACAGAGGAACAAAGGCCAGTAACAGTCGTCAGTTCTAGAAAGATACCGTTCAGTCCTGCTCTTTACAGCCCATCCTTCTTTTCAGGCATTAACAACGAAGTCACAAAAACTGACATGAGTTACTTACTCATGGACAAGTTAAAATGCATGGAAGTTAAAACCTATTTAAAAAAAAAAAAGGAAAAGCAAAGAATACACTTAATCTGCAGGCCAGCACTTGTATTATGTGACATGGCTGCTTGCTTATTCAAGTGCCTTTAATCCTTTAGTGGCCTGAGCCACAGAGAGAAAGCAACATCTTTCACAGGAAGAAAAATGTATTTCAGAAAAGCCAATAGGACCCAATGAGTACATTTTATTTGCAGCTTAACAATGTAAACAACACAAAATTTGGTTCTACAGTTTCTAATTTACTGGGGGTTTTTCACAGGTCCTAATTATTCTGTATGTGGAATGGCCTCAATCTATATTTAGCTCTGAAAGTGGTCCACCCTCTGACCTTGGGCAAGACAACAGTTAGTCACTAACAACAAAATAGCAGAAAGAGAACTCAAGAATACAATCCCATTTACAATCACAACAAAAAGAAAAATATTAGGAATAAATCTAACCAAGGAGGTAAAAGACTTGTACACTGAAAACTATAAAACACTGTTGAAAGAAACTGAAAAAGACACAGAGAAATGAAAAGATATTCTGTGCTCATGGATTATAAGAATCAACATAGTTAAAATGTCTATACTTCCTAAAGCAATCTACAGATTCGATGCACTCCCCATCAAAGTTCCAACAACATTTTCCAGGAAAATAGAACAAAGAATCCTAAAATTTATATGGAACAGCAAAAGACCCTGAATAGCCAAAGGAATCCTGAGAAAAAAGAACAAAGCTGGAGGTATCACACTCCCTGATTTCAAAATATACTACAAAGCTCTAGTAATTAAAACAGCATGGTTCTGGCACAAAAACAGACACACAGATCAATGGACCAGAATCAAGAGTCCAGAAATAAAACCACACATCTACGAACAGCTAATTGTTGACAAGGGAGCCAAGAACATACAATGGAGACAGAAAAGTCCCTTCAATGAATGGTGTTGGGAAAACTGGACAGCCACATGCAAAGGAATGAAAGCAGACCATTATCTTACACCATACACAAAAATTAACTCAAAATGGATTAAAGACCTGAATGTAAGACCTGAAACCATAAAATTCCTAGAAGAAAACATAGGTGGTACACTCTTTGACATTGGTTTTAGCAGTGTGTTTTTGAATACCATGCCTACCCAGGCAAGGGAAACAAAAGAAAAAATAAACAAATCGGACTACATCAAACTAAAAAGCTTCTGCACAGCAAAGGAGACCATCAACAAAACGAAAAGACAACCCACTAACTGGGAGAAAATATTTGCAAATCACATATCCAATAAGGAGTTAATTTCCAAAATATACAAAGAACTCATATAACTCAACAACAAGAAAACGAACAATCTGGTTGAAAAACGGGTAGAGGATATGAACAGAGATCTTTCCAAAGAAGATATACAGATGGCCAACAGGAACATGAAAAGATGTTGGACATCACTAATTATTAGGGAAATGCAAATCAAAACTACAATAAGATATCACCTCACACCCGTCAGAATGGCTATTATTAAAAAGACAAGAAATAACAAGTATTAGAGAGGGTGTGGAGAAAAGGGAACCCTCACACACTGCTGATGGGAATGCAAACTGGTGCAGCCACTATGGAAAACAGTATGGAGATTTCTCAAAAAATTAAAAATAGAAATACCACATGATCCAGCTATTCCACTTCTGGGTATTTATCCAAGGAATTTGAAAAGATATATGCAACCCCTATGTCAGCATTATTCACAATAGCCAAGACTTGGAAGCAACCTAAGTGCTCCCCAATGGACGAATGGATAAAGAAGATGTGGTGTATATTTATATAAAGTGAAATACTACTCAGCCATAAAAAAGACAAAACTGTGCCATTTGCAAAAACATGGATGGACCTTGAGGGTATTATGCTAAGTGAAATAAGTCAGACAGAGAAAGACAAATACCACGTGATTTCACTCATATGTGGAAGACAAACAAACAAGCAAACACATAGAAATGGAGAACAGATTGGTGGTTACCAGAGAAGGGAGTCAGAGGAGGGAGAAAGGGGTAAGGGGCACATATGTATGGCGACAGATGGCAACTAGACTTTTGGTGGTGAACGCCAAAGATGTAGTCTATACAGAAGTCAAAATATAATGACGTATACTTGTAATTTATATGTTATAAACCAGTGTTACTGTAAAAAAAATTAATTAAAATTAAAAAAAGACAATGGTTAGTCGCATTTCCTGCTATGTAAAGGATTTGAAGACTTCAGATAAAAAGTGCTTTAATAACTCATCACAGGGCCGGCCCCGTGGCTTGGCGGTTAA
Source organism: Ceratotherium simum simum (assembly GCF_057802395.1). Taxonomy (NCBI): domain Eukaryota; kingdom Metazoa; phylum Chordata; class Mammalia; order Perissodactyla; family Rhinocerotidae; genus Ceratotherium; species Ceratotherium simum. The sequence goes on along the minus strand of NC_141918.1, from coordinate 50,741,004 downwards.
GCGCACGCGCTCCACTACTGGCGGCCCGGGTTCAGATCCCGGGCGCGCACCGACGCACCACTTCTCCGGCCATGCTGAGGCCACGTCCCACATACAGCAACTAGAAGGATGTGCAACTATGACATACAACTATCTACTGGGGCTTTGGGGGGAAAAAAAAAAAGAGGAGGACGATTGGCAATAGATGTTAGCGCAGAGCCGGTCTTTCTCAGCAAAAAGAGGAGGATTAGCACGGATGTTAGCTCAGGGCTGATCTTCTTCACAAAAAAAAAAAAAAACTCATCACATTATTATTAAAGTTTTTTTCCTCGAATAATACTTATAGGGATAAGGAAGAATGAAAGTGGATCCCCAAGAAAATGAAAAGAAAATTCACTTATACCAGATGAAATGCAGTTAAACTAAGATTGGTTTTGGCAGGTCTCAGGATCTGTCATGATCCACCATGGCCCAGACTGACATACATCTGATACACCATGTCAGTAGTCATTCTGTTTATGGATACCTCTAACAAGTTTTGGTAACTATCAGAACCATATTTAAACATCCGTAAAACCAAAACACTGAGTCTACTTTCTGTGGATACATTTCTTAATTCACATCTGAAATATATATCTATTAGGATGCATTCAGCGGCAAGTAAAAAAAATTCCTGATTCAAATGGTTAAAAAATAAAGAAGTGTCATTGTCTCCTATAATCTAAGGTACAGTCGCTCTAGGGTTGGTTAATTTGGTGGCTTAAGATTATCAAGATTCACCTTCCTGGGTTAATCTCCAAAATATATAAAGAACTCATACAACTCAACAACAAAAAAATGAACAACCTGATCAAAAAATGGGCAGAGGATATGAACAGTCATTTTTCCAAAGAAGATATACAGATGGCCAAGCGGCACATGAAAAGATGTTCAACATCGCTAATTATTAGGGAAATGCAAATCAAAACTACAATGAGATATCACCTTAAACCCGTCAGAATGGCTATAATTAACAAAACAAAAACCAACAAATGTTGGAGAGGATATGGAGAAAAGGGAATCCTCATACACTGCTGGTGGCAATGCAAACTGGCGCAGCCACTATGGAAAACAGTGTGGAGATTTCTCAAAAAATTAAAAATAGAAATACCATAGGGGCCGGCCCCGTGGCTTAGCGGTTGAGTGCGCGCGCTCCGCTGCTGGCGGCCCAGGTTCGGATCCTGGGCGCGCACCAACGTACCACTTCTCCGGCCATGCTGAGGCCGCATCCCACATACAGCAACTAGAAGGACGTGCAACTATGACATACAACTATCTACTGGGGCTTTGGGGGAAAAAATAAATAAATAAATATATCTTTAAAAAAAAAAAAAGAAAGAAATATGATATGATCCAGCTATCCCACTACTGGCTATTTATCCAAAGAACATGAAATTAACAACACAAAGAGATTTACGCATCCCTGTGTTCATAGCAGCATTATTCACAATAGCCAAGACGTGGAAGCAATCCAAATGTCCAACAACCGATGAATGGATAAAGAAGATGTGGTATTTATATACAATGGAATACTACTCAGCCATTAAAAAAAGACAAAATCGTCCTGTTTGTAATAACAGGGATGGACCTTGAGGGTATTATGTTAAGTGAATTAAACCAGACAGAGAAAGACAAACACCGTATGATTTCACTCATATGTGGAAGATAAACAAATTCATGGATAGAGAACAGATTAGTGGTTACCAGAGGGGAAGGGGGTGGGGGGAGGGCAAAAGGGGTAAAGGGGCATATATATATGGTGATGGATAAAAACTAGACTATTAGTGGTGAACATGATGCAATCTATACAGAAACTGATAAATAATAATGGACACCTGAAATTACACAAGGTTATAAACCAATACAACCTCAATAAAATAATTGGAAAAAAAAAGAAGATTCACTTTCCTAGTCTTCCCTACTCGGCACATGTGCTTGTCATCACCTAGCCACTACAGTCTGCCAGAGTGTTATATTTAATTTTTAATAAAAATGTGATATCCACTGTTTAGTCAACTAAAATTAGGAAAGTGATTGCAAGTGTCTATAAATTATTTTGTTCAGCAAAAAAAGAAAAAAGCCCCCAAAAGTAAATGATTGAAAAAGAGCGTCATGCTAGTTAAAAAAAACTACCATATATGGATAAATGTATGTCACACTTATAAACTAAATTCTTGCTAAATGCACAGCTGGAGAACAAGCAGCGAAACTGTGAACCGCCTTTCCCTAAATCTTGTTATGCTAAGACCGACTTCTTAAGTACAAGCGTTTGCTTTGATCAGAGCTGTTAGCGATGATAATATATTTGGCAGCTATGGTTCCCTGGTATGAAATAACAAACCTGTGATGATCAAATGAAGTTTCCTTTACTCAGAGTCAGAAGCAAGACAAAATATTCACCTAAATACCCTAGTCAATAGAAGAGCAAACAGAACCACAGTTCATGAATTGACACAATATTGTTCTCTCGGTCAGCTACACTCAGTGCTTTAGGTATTGCATATAAAACATACTCAAGTCAGATAAAATATCAAAGGATCTTTATTGGTTAATGAAAAACGACAGAGAATTTAAACTTCATAAAGGGAAATAAGTATACTCGGTGTTTTTCTAACCCTCATTATCCCTCTGTTTTTACCAGAACAAGTTTCTCTGTAAAAGAAGCAAACTTGAATTGTCCAGGGCATTTTTATGCCATTGCTGTCCAGATCCCACAGATCAAGAAACAATACACAGATTTGTCACATTTGCTTAAACAACTTCCACAACCTTTTCTCTCCCTCTGAGCCCCTTTGTCTAAGGTCTCCTTCCTTCCTCTACAATGGTTATCTATCAGCTAACTAAGTGCAAAACTAATCTGAAGTCCCAGGTTTCCCAGGTACCCCTCGGCTACTTCATTCATACCCACAGCTTTAACTACTAACCTGATGCCACTGAACCCCACTTTCTCTCTCTCAGATATATCATCTGCGTCCCAGACTTCCCTCCTGGACATGTCACTTGATTGGGCCACAGGTGCTTCAAAACGTCCAAAATCGAACTCATCATCTTCTTGTCATCAAAATCTGTTTTCTCTTTTATCTTCTACTTCGGTGTAGGGCATTACAGTCTACCTAGCTGTCTAAAACCCAAATCTGGGAGCCATCCTAGACTTCTCCCTTGTCTTTCACAATCCACCCTGAAAATACTGACTCTCCTGCCTACTTAGATCTGCAACGCACCCCTCCTTCTCTGTCTCCACTGCAAATGCCAAGTGCAAGCCATTACCAGAACCTGCCCAGACTAGCACCAGAGACTCCTTACTCATCTTGCTGATTCAGGCTTCTGTTCTCTTTCAACCATCATGCTTTTACACGACTGGTGGAGTGGCCTTCTAAAGTACAAATCTGATGGTGTCATTTCAAGCTCCAAAATTTTTCATGGCTCCCATTCCCTACAAAATAAGATCTGAATTCAGATCAAATCTAAAGGATAAGTAATTCATGTGCAGAGTGAACCACTTACACTCCTCTGGGTCACTACTCAGCCTGGAAAACACCTCCCTTTCACTTGTCTGTCTCCCGACATTCTCATTTTTCAGCTCAAACCTTATTACCTCTTCTGTGCAGCCTTTCCTGACCATCCCAGGCCGAATCAGAAGTACCCTCACTTGGTTCCCATTAACTTCATTACAGTCATTACAGCCTTAAATTGAAACTGTTGGCGTGACTTCCCACCAGAAAATAAACTCTTGGAGAGTGTGGTGCCTGTTGGCCCATTTTTGATCTTGATCTTCAATATACAGCATAATGCTTGGCACTTGGTAGGTTCAATAAATGTCTGCTCAATAAATTGCACAAATAAATTACAGCAGCCATAAAGAGACTGCAGAAGTTGCAAAGCGAAGGAGGAGTCTCTATGTGCATAGCTGGCAGCTCAAATGCCCCCAGGGAGCTAGGAGTGACCCAACAGCTCAGGCAGCATCGATGCCTCCCCAGTTCACTCTGCCAGTGGGCCACAACCGAGAGCCCTGACTCACCACCATCACACTCCCCGCTCCAATTCCTATTTTAAGAGGAAATATATAACAAAAGAAGCGTACAGTGGAATTGGATTTTCAGACTGAGCTAGATAATGAGGATTTTATCACTTCTCTTCCAGTTAATCAGATGCAATTATAATCAAAGTCTAACTTTGGCAAAAACTAAAATACAACAATTTAACATAAAATAGAGAATTTGTGAATTATAATGAAGGAAGAAACTTCATGAGGTCACTCAGACCTGCAGGTTAGATGACCTCATAAGTGGTACTCTCTTTTCCACCTTAAAAGTAAAGACAGGGGCCGGCCTGGTGACCTAGTGGTTAGGTTCGCACGCTCCACTTCGGCGGCCCAGAGTTCACAGGTTCGTATCCCAGGTGCAGACCTACACATCACTCATCAAGCCATGCTGTGGCAGGCGTCCCACATGCAAAACAGAGGAAGATGGGCATGGATGTTAGCTCAGGGACAATCTTCCTCAAGCAAAAAGAGGAGAATTGGCAACAGATGTTAATTCGAGGCCAATCTTCCTCACCAAAAAAAAAAAAAAAGTAACATTTTACAAGTCCCTTAACACCTTGTTCCAGTGTTTACCATCTTTTAGTGTCCAAAGTATTTCCTAATTCCTAGAATAGTGTATTCCCAGTACAGATTAAGAAGAAATTGACTTCTTTTACTATACTAACCCTTCCTTAAGTCACTCTTCTAGCCTTCTCTGTCCTGGGCTTAAGAATTCTAGGGACCGGCCCTGTGGCTTAGTGGTTGGGTGCGCGCACTCCGCTACTGGCAGCCCAGGTTCGGATCCCGGGCGCGCACCGGCACACCACTTGTCCAGCCATGCTGAGGTGGCATCCCACATACAGCAACTAGAAGGATGTGCAACTATGACGTACAACTATCTACTGGGACTTTGGGGAGAAAAAGGGAAAAAAAAGGGAGGAGGATTGGCAATAGATGTTAGCTCAGGGCTGGTCTTCCTCAGCAAAAAAGAGGAGGATTGACATGGATGTTAGCTCAGGGCTGATCTTCCTCACAAAAAAAAAAAAAAAAGAATTCTACATACACTTTGTAATAACACAGCAGTAACAGTGGGCACTGGTGAGTGAGCACCGAGCACGTGTCAGGCATGATGCTAAGTGCTTTTCGTGCTTATCTTGGTCAGTCCTACAACATCCTGATGAGGTCACCACCATTATTAGCCCCATCTTAGAGACAGGTTTGGAGTCGTTAAGTTTTGTGCACAAGGTCGCCAGCTGGGAAGTGCCAGAGACCATTAGAACAGGTCTGACTGACTCTAGGAACTTCTGGGTCACTATGCTCTTCTCTCTGGAGCCCTCCCTCTCTCTCCACTATTCTGCATCCTCTCCAATTCCTCCAGGCTTCAGTGGAATGCTGAAGAATTTAACGAGTTTCCCATGTTTGTCTCTTGTGCTTTCTCCACATTATCAAGTCAATTTTTTAAATGACACTACATTAAATAGAATAGATTTGCCAACTTTATGTTTTTCCCATAGCCAAAAAAAAAATAGTGAAGTTTTTATCTTCACTATTGAATTTATACACATAAATTATATACAAATATGCATATGCAATATAAAATACTACATAAATGCATAAATTAAAGCACCTGATATAGATATATACATTTTTATTTTGATTTTTATTTATTTATTTTTTGCTGAGGAAGATTAGCCCTGAGCTAACATCTGATGCCAATCCTCCTCTTTCTGCTGAGGAACATTGGCCCTGGGCTAACAACTGTGCCCATCTTCCTCTACTTTATATGTGGGACGCTTGCCACAGCATGGCTTGATAAGCGGTGTGTAGGCCCATGCCCAGGATCCAAACCTGCAAACCCCAGGCCACCGAAGCAGAGCACATGAACTTAACCACTACGCCACTGGGCCAGCCCCCACATTTTTATTTTTTAAATGCACCAACGTTAATCACGTGCCAATTTAGGAAAAGCATTACAAATAATGCAAATCCATAATAACATGAAATGGGTGTTCCGATGTTAGGAAAGTAAGAATACTGTTGCAATAAGTATTCTAATACAATGAGTATTGCTATTATAGTATTGTTATATATTAATAACTAACATTTTTATAACACTATATGTCAGGCACTGTGCTAAGCACTTTTAAAACACTAATAAGCATTTTTAGTGTGGTGGGAAAATGTATTCAGAGGCAATCAGGCAATATGATGGGCTAGTTCACCATAACTTTTGGCAACTGGAAGGGTCTCCTAACACTAATTTCCTATACCCTAATGGCTCTGTTTGACTGCAGACCTTGCACGCCAATCATTTCATTCACGTAGTTTTTCTTTTTATTTGGAATTCAATATTTACTTTCATGTTTTCTAAAATACACTTAAAACTGAAGGCTCTACAAATAAATCATGAAATAACATCAATTATTACTGCATCATTCTAGCAGCGATGCTTAATTTGTCAGATAGTGAAATCTACCTCATGGCACCGCCCTGTAATATGTAGGGAGCCTCGGGCATCATATAGATCATAAGGTTTGAAACCAGGCCAAAACATGGTTGGATTTCAAATTAGCCTGAGCCACAGCTGTCACTTGGTGTTAGCATCCAGATTAATAGCTGATACACCAGTTAAAATATAGTGAGCCATCACTAAGATTAATTCTCTCAGTTACCTATCCTGAAGCTTCCTCCAACTCAAGCAGATGTAAAGAAATAAGCTAAGATTTCCAATTATCAGTTGCTTTTCATTTTTATTAGGGGCATATTACAACGAAATGGCAAACACTTTCTTTTTAGAAGACATGTTTCATCAAAGAAACATTGAAAAGAGGACAATTAGATTACAAAAGGGAACAAGATTGGCATTTGAAATACAGTATTTGAACATGTCCAAGGTTCTACCTTTCTAAGAACATTATGCCTTCTAGGTAGGAAGATATAAGTCCCAGTTAAACCAGGATGTTCCTGGTTATCTCCTTTCATCCCAGCATAGTACACTTACCAGTGGACCATCTGAATGATAAATCATATGGTCACTCAATTTCTGTGTCATAAAATACATAATTAAATACCCTGTACTCAGCTCTGATTAAACTACTTGATCATTTTAAACAGAGAAAATTTTCAACTGTGAAAGTTTTCAACTGAAAAAAAATGTACAGTTTTCTCAGATGATACACTGTCTTTTCGCTTTTCCCTCTTCTAACATGCTTGAAATAGAGTCATCTTAATCGGTCTAAGTAGAGGTGAAATTTTCTTAATCATCTCCCTGTCAGCCTGCGCGAAAGAAAACAAGACAAATTTTTTGGTCCTGCCCACCACAAAACAGACATTCCTATATTATAGAATATCAGTGTCACATAATAATGATTTTTAAATGAGTCATTTCATATAGATATGCTAGAGTCACATACCTACAAGACAGATGGTATGACCACATACCACAAAATGCCTAAATGGAAATTAAAGAGGGAGGGAGAAAAAAATTAAAGAGAGAAGAATCACTGGCTTATATTTTATATAGAGATAGCTGAGTAGCCATCAAAATTAATTAGTTGGAAGAAACGGCTGGAAATATTGATCAAAATTAAGTTTGGAGAGTTGTCTGAGGAGTAAATGTTTTCATGGTTTCCTTGAACTCAAGCAGCAGGTCTTAAGAATTTAGGCCTCAGTGCTTAGGATTTATACTCTTAAAAATTACTGACAATCTCCCCACCTCCAAGAGCCTTTGTTTATGTTTATCAATTAATTCATTTCAAATATCAACAATAAACCCCTTATAATAAATAATAAATGAAACATTATCATAAATGTTTATGTAAAACAACTACCTTTTTAAATTAGAAAATTTTATAGTGAGAAGAATGACATTTTACATTTTTGCAATTTTCTTTAATGTCTGGCTTAAGCAAAGATAGCTTTATCTTCATATCTGATTCTGCATTCAATCTGTTGCAATATGTTGTTTCACTTGAAGTATAAGAAAAATCCAACCTCACATAGATATATAGTTGGAAAAGGGAGGAGAATAACAGCCTTTTCAGATAATTTTGGATATTCTTCTTTGATCCTATATCAAAACTCAACAAGTTATAGTCTTAAAGTTTAGTTGCAATGTGGAATCTTAAAACTTATCAATGAACTTTTCAAACTCTTTATAGTCAAATCTTTTGGTCTATCTCGAACTTTTAATGGATCTTTCATCCATGCATATCTTTATTACAACATATATTGGTCATTTAAAAAATATTGATTCACTAAGTTTTCCAGATCTTCCATATTTTGACACATTTAATTATGCAACATCAAAAAAATATTCATTAATATCAGCCCATCTCATTAGGAAAGTCTCTAAGTATGGATTGCCCAGGGGCACAAGTTCACTTCTGGAGGTGATGGAGATGTTCATATCTTGATGGTGATAATGGTTTCACAGTGTATACATATGTTAAAAATTCACGACTTACATACGTGCAGGATCTGCATATAAGTTATACTTCAGTAAAGTAAAAACAGGTAGTGTGATGATGAAAAACAAACTGGGAAAATGGAGTTCATTATTCTACTCTGTGCTCTCTACTTTTATGTATGGAAAATTTTATGTATTTTATGTATGGAAAATTATCCATAACAAAAAGTGGGAAAAGTCTTCAAGTTTTAGGAAACTATCAAACTCATGGTCATAGATTAGAGTTTTCCAAAATTCTTATTTTTTGCCTGAAAGCTTGAATTTTACCATTAGTAGTAAATAAGGTCAGTTGTCCTTGATGTGACAGGTTTATTTATTTTCAAGAAACTGTCTGCCAAATACCCAAGTGTGAAAAGGAGAGTCTGTGAGTCATTCTTCAAGAAAAAATGGTGTTCCATGAAAGCAAGTGGCTACTGTAGCTTGTAGCTGAAACAATAAGGCGAGTGCTTTTCCCCAGACCCCTGCTTCAACATGCAGCAGAGCGCGCCCTGTGCATTTCCTATTTTTGTTACACAGAATATCAAAGGACACATGTGGAGACAGATTAGATAAAATTAATAATTCTTACTACTCAGCAAGAATATTCTTACACGAAACTGGCTTTTTAACAAAAATTTTTTAATTGCAACTGCCTTGATCCATACTGGCCACACACAGTTTTACCCACCACTGTTTCTGCAACATTAGTATAAATGTTAACCCAGTGGAAAAAGGCAAATAATGTCTTAGTATATATTATAAAAATAGTTTTGCCCTCCCAGACCCTTAAAAGTACCCCAGGGACCACGAGGGACTCATGGACCAAACTTGGAGAACTACTGAACTAAAGTATATTTTAAAAGGATTTAAAACCCAACAAAAGTGTAGCCTTGTAAATTTTGTAAATTATCAGAATCTTAAATAATTCGTAAGATAAGCACTGTGAAGGACATTTTTCTATGGCAAAAAGTAAATGATTCACTTGAGAAAAATAAACATTCAAGCACATATCTATTGCCAATAACCTTCTCCACTAAGTGGACCCTCAAGTGGGCATATGGCATTTAAGCAATACAAACATTTTCAAATTAAACATTCTAAAAATTTATTATTTATCATTGATCTGACAAAGGTTCAGATTTAAGGATTCTAGAAAGCTCGATTTTTGTCCTAGCTGTGCCTTTCACCCAATGAAGAAAAATTGTTGACTTCCTTCTCCCTCCACCCCCTCCTAGCACAACCACCAGTGGGTCAATTACATTGACAGTATTATCTTCCATAAAGGAGACCTTCATGCCTACACACTGAAACTGGGCAAGATCCAGAGCTCTCAGAGCTCTGCCCTGGCCCCTAAGGGTAAAGGAGCACTGAAGATTCGGACACCAAAGTCAGAGCTGAGGGTTTCCCCAGATGCAACTCCAAAAGTCCTTTCCTTTTGGCTGAACTACCACCTAGATACAACTACTTAAATCCCTGGGTGGACCAGGACAAGCCCTTAAGACTGACAGGATTGGTCTAAACTGCCCAGGTCTCTTAAGGGTGAGTCCCAAAAAGCAGGGACATTCGGATAGAACAAATTCATTGACTTAAGTCACTCAGAATCTTATAGTATTTCAGCCCGTAAAGTCTTGAGTCTGGTTTCTAGCTGTTTGGCATTGGACACAGACTGAATTGACTATAGGTACAATGACTGTTACTTACTTGACTACAACCCTTTTCCTCTTCTGTCACCATATCTGTGCAGACCTGTATACTTCTATTTGAGCCAATGGTTGGCCCAACACTAACCCCCTCATTGCCTCTGTGCTACAGTCTGAAACTAATTGAAAGTCTTATCTTTAGGATCCAATTCTGTGTCATTAAGTCGAGTATTAAACTTCACCCTCTTTTTATCCCACATCTATCCACTCAGTCTCCTTTATGACATATTCATTGCCTTGGTATACGTGACTGAGCCCACCTCCTTTCCTACCTCCCTCACCAACTCCTCGTACACAAACCTAGCAATCTCCCCCTCCATGGCTTCCTTAGCTAACCAGACTGTACATTCAACCACTACAGTCTCTGTAGGGTGCCTCCTGTCACTAATATTGCCTCCACTCTGCTTCCTAACCCATTGCTTATTGCCCTCTGCAAATCATACCTATTGCTCCTGGAAAGTGTCCTTTCTCTACTAACCATCAGTCTGCTCCTCACTCTCATCCTATTCTTCTGAACTCTGCCATTCCTCACCCCCACACTCTTCTAGAAAGGTAAAACTATAAGCTTCTTCCACTGTGTCCTATCAAAGCCCATTATTGTTATAGACAAAGCCCTACTCATCTATTCCTCCTCCCTCTTCATTTCTCAGATGTAGTCTTAGCTGCCCAGTGACTCTGCATTACTCTTAAGGACTACATCTTATACTTCTCTGTATCTCATGATACCCAAGAGAGGAGTACACACATCGTACACACTCAATAACATTCACTAAATTAATGATGAATAATTATTATTAAACCGAAAAACAGCTGGGGTCCCCAGAAAATCATTCCACTTCTGCTTGCAAAAGTTATAAAGAAATATACTGGCCTGCAAAAAAGCACCTTCTAGACCTTTCCAAATTCCCCAGTGCCTCCTATAAGATATGTCTGACAGCTGACAGTAAACCAGTCTTTGCAAGCAGTAAATTGCTCATCAATTTTACAAACGGTGTCCTTTAGTCAATTACCCTCCCTAAGGAAATATAAATGGAACATAGCTGCCTGAGAAAAAGTAATTCACCCAACTCCAGTAAGTAGCTCACAGAGAACAGCATTCACCACTCTAGGCTATCTGACCCGTATTTCATTCCTGGTTTCACCAGGAAGAATTGGTTTTTTACTTTTTTTGGCGGGGGGGGGGATTTTAGCTGGTTAGTACAGCTAGGTTTGCAAGGAGTTGTAGCCCAATATTAAGTAGGCATAATATCACCCAAAGTTTTGATTATAAGAGAACTAAAATGTAGTACCTTTTCTTGTATCTGAAAATATGAATGTTGCCTCCGTATCCTAGCAAACTCCCTCAACACTCCACACCAAGGTGTACAATGGCAGCAGATGGAGAGGAAAATGTTCAGCCTGGACAGGTGCAGTAGGCACAGGGAACAGCAACAGCTATCAGGGCATCCAAACTCAGATGCCTTCAGGAGCCAAGCAGGTAGGGGGACCAAATCCAGCAAATTGTATAAGAAGAACAACAGAGTAAGGGGGAGTGATAAAGGGTCACTGTGCCTACTGCCCATCCAGGAAAGCACTGCCAGGCAAGAATGTGGGATCAATGTGGCTACATTTCCTATTGTTTGGAAGGCGGCAGAAACTCAGATTTTTTTTTACATAAAATCAGCCCAATATTGGCAAGTTATTCAAATTAGACAAACAAACAAACAAAAAACCCTGTGCAAGTCAAGTACAACACGAATGGCTGCTAATTTGCAATCCTTGGAACACACAGTAAGGTTAGTGGGGTGTAAAAAATATTATAAAAATCTATTCCTAAAACGAAACCCCTACTTCACACTCACTATTTGTAACTGGATTTCTGTGTTAATCCTCTGTGTCTTAGTAATCATATTAATGAACAAACCAGGTAGATTAAAAGCTCAAATGCAAAAACAAGAAGAAAATATGAATGAATACATATCAAATCTTTGGCTTGGAGATGACTCTAGTCATAATAATTAAAGAAATCACAGGAGAACATTTTTTAATCCATAATTTAACAAAAATTTAAAACATTTAATATGAAAAATACCTTGTGACCAAAATTAAATGCAAAATAAAACCTGGAAAATATGTGACGCCAATATAGCAAAGGGCTAATTATCTTTACTCTAAAAAAACCTCACAAACTGGTAAGAGACAGAAGAAGAAGGAACTCCAATGCTTGACGGACGAGGACGGCTTGCTGTTCCAGTCCCTAACCCAGCTCAAAGCAGTGTGCCCTGTGGGACTGGGGTTGAGACAGCTGCAAAGCCACACACGGGATTAGGAGGGGGAAACAAGCACAATAAGATGCACTCTTGAAAAAACTTAAAAAGCACCAGAGGAAACTGAGTGTCACAAAAGACCCAACAATAGAAGAATTCATATCCAAGGAACTAGAGATTTAAAAAATAATAAAAGAACATTAAAAATTAACTATATTGAAATCCTCCAAGAGATAAATGAAAGAACAGTACCTATGGAGCAAAGAAAGAACAGGAAAATACAAAAAAGAATCAAATGGAAATCTTGGAAATGAAGCATACAGTCATTGATATTTAAAAAAAAAAAAGATGCCCTAAATGATATAATTGAGACAGTCGAAAAGAAAATCGGTGATTTAGAATCTAGCACTTTCCAAGAATGCACCATTAACAAATTAAGAGATAGGAAATATGCAAATCAAATAAATTCTCTCCCCAGAAAAATTCACATATGCACCTACATACAAAGTTTCATAAACAATTTCAAGAGGTTCCCATAGTCCTTGACACCCAACTTCAACCCTAGCACTCTGACTACAAACTATCCCATGATCTGAAATCTGTCCCCCTCTATTAACGCATACAGTAAAACGCTGGTTCAAGATTCAGAAAACAGACACTAAATTTGAGTTAGGATCCAATCAAAGAGAAGCCAAACCAACGTAAACCAATTAAATCTGATTAAGAAATGAAATTCACAAAGAAAAGAGTCCCAAATCCTGCTAAATATTGTCTGTTACAAAATTCAGGTAAGATCAAAAAAATCAGTAGTTATCCATAGCAAATAAAAGAACTCTAGTGTGTATAAAATTGGTAATCATAACATTATCATTTTAGTGGCACATATTATTTTAAAGCTCATACTGGCATCACAACATACGACAGAAAAAAATAGAGTATTCGTAATAGGCAAAAACCATTTTTTTTAAATAACATTAAATGATGGGTGTGGGGCTACAAGACTGGTGGAGTCTGAAAGAAGCTCAATTGCTCTGAATTAGAAAAGGTGAGAGACAAAGAAGCCTGAGGGGAAAATCTACAGAAATTGACTAAAATGAGGGGAATTTTAGAGACTAAGCTGGAAAAGAGCAATAAAAGAGAAAATTCAGTGGCTGGAACATAGTGTTTTGGGGGAAGCGGAACAGAGCTGTCTAATGGCAGCACAGATAATGTAAGCTATAGGCTGCATAATGCAGTCCTACAGCATCTTCCATAAAATCTACACATTGCTTGCTTTTTTCTTTATTTTGATTTTTAGTGGGAGAGGCAATGAAGCACTGAGTTCTCCTTCAAGGTTGGCTTAAAGTAATTACAGAGAAGATATGGAAAGCTAGACAAAATCTGTATTACACAAGAAGGATTAAATTTGCCTTTTACAATGAACCTAAGCAGAAATGTTTGGTCCTCATCAAAGCTTCCATGGAAGACATCTCTCTGTTACAGAGATTCTGAAAACACAAAAGTCTTCCTACAAATAGACTTGAAATGCTTTAGAACATAAAGTTCAAACAACATACTGAATACCTTCTGTTTAAGATAACTAATATCTCTGGAGGGTCAAATGATGACTTCTCTGAAGATCTCTAGTGAGAATTTGGAAATAAAATTGTGTCTCTTGAACATTTTTGTAAATGCTTGAATAAACTTCAGTATTAAGATTCTTTCAGGATGCATATTTCCATAGGTTTTCTTCAAGCTGATGTGGAGAGATATATCTTGGTTGAAGACCTTGAAATATTTAGATACATGTATTTATCTTCTTTGAGTATTTTCATGTTACTTCAAAAGTATACAAATCAGGTGGTCTTGAGGTTCACATTTAATAAGAATAGTGCCTGGTTTGAAACAGTAAATTTGAATCACAACAGATCAGGCTCCTTTGAAATACATTCACATTGCGAATGAGGGGAATAGCCCTGTTCTGGTTAAAAAAAATCTTCATTTGGTGTACACACTTTCACTTGGAAACATAATTGTGTATGAGTCTTTCTTATCACACACCATATCCCTGAGAAGACGATAGAAGCATTTATGTATGAATCTTTGTTTCGCCTCAAAACATGTTTCCCTTAGGGAAGAAATTGAAGGACAGGTTTTCAATCTTTGCAGGTCACCTACAAATGCTGCTTCTTCTCAGAGTAAAACTTTCCTGCCTGGAACATTCTATTCCTAATTAAAAGCAGCAGACATGAAAATGCCTGGTGTGGATGGTGTGGTCACACAGGACTTCACTGGAGAAAATGCTTTCTTCATATTCATGAAATAAAATTAAACTGAAATACACTTTGAATCAATATTTCAAGACTTCATTATAACTATATTTAAAGCACGAAAGTATAAAAACTATAGTTCTAAATCTTGACTGATAATTATGAATACTAAATATATTCTAAACACAAAATTTTCAATGTATTATTCCCAAAACACAATATTTAGGAAAATGTCATTGAAAAAAAAGTATAACCAGCCCTAAATATTTGCCAAAATAAAATGATGCTAAAGAAATCAAAAATAAAGATAATAAATAATTTTTCAATGGCACTCACCAATCACAATTGAAGACTCACAGTGATAATAACCATTACTTTGTTTCTTCTTCAGCATGGAGCAAAGATCTATGCGATGTACCACTTCTTCTCCAAATCTGTGACTGATAAATTTTTCATAGAGTTCGGGGTCTATTTTTTTCACTCCCTTGAAATGACAAAACAAAAATCACATCAATCAATCATTTCACCTAGGCAGTCAGTTCATATTTACATCACATTCTTAGAACCTGATAATACATTTTCGTATACAGTACTGCCTACTGGCATTTGAAACTGGATACCACAGACTTGTTGTAGAGTTGTTTTTAAAGCCTCTCTGCCTAGGATGAGTTGTATTAAAAAAAATCATTGAAGAGTGTTGGGTTAAATTTGGCAGCATTCAAAACTTCATATACTTTAAGCTTCAGAAATAAGGAAGTATATCAAGTTAAAATTTGAGATATCAAGAGAAAAGTAATCATCTCCAACAAGAATGGAGAAATGGGTGAATTTTCAAAAAGTGATACGGATCCTAACGTTTTATAGTGTGTAAAATGTTTTTTTTACTTTTAAAGATTTTATTTATTTATTTTTTTTCCCCCCAAAGCCCCAGTAGATAGTTGTATGTCATAGCTGCACATCCTTCTAGTTGCTGTATGTGGGACGCGGCCTCAGCATGGCCGGAGAAGCGGTGCGTGCCCGGGATCCGAACCCGGGCCACCAGCAGCAGAGCGTGCACACTTAACTGCTAAGCCACGGGGCTGGCCCTAGAATGTTTTAATAAGAAGGATGCAACTTTTAAACTCCTTATGTAAGAACCATCTGAAAGATAAGTAAAGGTTATTCAAATTGGAATAGGGGGTCAGTGATCTTCCAAGTCCTTCTCCTCCTGCCCCTCCTTACTCTCAGTGCCTTTCAGAGCAGGCAGAGGGCTGGTTGTACACCTGCAGTTTTCCAGCACAGGGGAAAGAAGGTCTCCCCTCCCCTTACTACACAATGGTCCTGCACTCAGTGGCATAGTCCCAAAATACAGTCTGTAAGATGAAGGCACAATACTTCACAGGGCAATTTACCGGCTGACCATGTGCGAACTTTTCCTTTTAATTTACAATTTTTTTTATATTACCTTGGCAATACTTGTCATTTGTTAAAAATGAGAAAATATGAAGAATCTAGAAAAAAGACAATAAAAATCACTCATGATCCTGCTATTTACATAAAATACATTAACAGTGGGACATGTATCCTTTAGGTCTTTTTCTGCGCATATAAATTATTTTCAGATTATATTTATATATCTTACTAAAATATAATAGAATACGTATTTTCCCTTTTTAGTCACAAAAATTTATTACAAAACTTTTTAAATAGATATGAATATTAAAAAACTAAAATTAAATCACCCCAAACTGCTACTACTATAATTTTGTTATGTATTCTATTTTTCCTATGAAAAAATAGTACTTTTTTCTTCTTTATAGGAATGTCGTTGGGCCGTGGGTACTATTTGATAACCAGCTTTTTTTTTCAGTTAATATGTCACATCAATAAATAATATACAGATGTGCAAAATATCTTTATGTCTCCATAGTACTCCACTGTATGGAGATATCATAATTTATTCTTCCAATTCTTTACTACTGTACATTTACATTACTCTTGATTTTTAATGTTATATTTAACATGTTTTTATTGATATATGTTTTTGTTCTGTGTCCAAACTGAGCCCCTCATCTTTCCTAACTGCTCCACTGAGACTTGCCCATCTCAGTTAACAGTCACTCCATTCTAGCTGATCAGGCGGAGAGCCTTGGGGTCATCCTCGATTCCCCTCTTTCTCTCAACCCCACCTGCAATCAAATCGTGTTGGCTTTCCCTTCAAAACATACCCCGTCCTCACCAGCCCCTCGCTGCCTCTGTCCAAGCCGCCTGTTCCAGTCTTTCACCGGGATTATCCCAGGGCCCTCTGTTCTCCCACCTCTGCCTCCTCTACAGCCAGAGTGATCCCATAAAACACACATCGGATCAGGTCACTCCTCTGCTCAAAACTCTCCAGAGGGTCCCCACTTGTCTCCAAGGAAGAGCCAGGTTCCCCAGCACAGCCGCGAGGTCCTGTTCTGCCCCCTTGTACTTCCCGGGCCCTGTCTCCTGCTCTTTCCCCTTCACCCCCTCCAGACTCCCTGACCTTCTCCCTCTTCCTTGAACATGCCAGGTGCAAAGCCTTTGTCCTGTGTGTTCCCTCTTCCTGGACTGTTCTTCCCCCAGAGACGCCCAGGCCCATCTCCCATCTCCTTCATTCCTTGCTCAAACAGTACTTTGTTAATAGGGCCTCACCTGACCACCCCACTTAATTTGTACTCTTACCCCAAGAGGTAGTCCCAGACCCTCTCTACCTTTCTCTCTTTATATATTGATGTTTATTTTTCCATAGCATTTATCATCTTCTAACATACTGTGTAATTATTTTATTCTGTTCATTTTTCATTGTCTGTCATTATCCGTCTCTCCCCATTAGAACGTAAGCTCCACACGGGAAAGGATTTTTGTCTGATCATTATTCACTGAAATATCCCCGGGCCTAGGACAGTGCTCAACATGGAGCAGGGGTCAGTAAATAATTGTCACCAACGCAAAGGAGAAGACTTTCAAGATGAGAATGGTTTACATCAATTGCTGTTCATTCACAACTCAACAAGAACGAAACCAAGTGGATTTCCTTTGATTTGGTGAGTAGAACGCCTCAAGAGAGGCAGCAGAGCGTAACGCTGAGGAGCAGTCAGAATGTGAGCTCAAATCCCGGCTCTGACACCTTCAGCCATGTGGCTTCACTTCAGTTTCCCCAACTGAAACATGAGGTTAATGAGAGTACCTACCTCAGAGTGTTATGTGGATGAAATAAGTGAATTTATAGAAGTGCTTAAAACACTGAAATATAGTAAATACTAAAATGTGTGCGTGTGCGTGTGTATAATTATCATTAGTGAACTTTAGGCAATAATTTCCGTAGAGATAAGATTTCAGAAATTAAAAAAAAGTTCTGAGTAAATGGAAGCTGACCATTCTTATTTCTCTTTTAAATGATTTTTCATGTGTGTCTGTGTGTTTGCGGGTGGGGGGGCGTCGGAATTCTTTTAGATCAAACAGGAGAAGATTAGTGATAACTTAGCAGAAAAAGGAGGGCCTTCAGTTTTCAAGATACCAATGCTGGCACTGGCTAGCCACTATAATCCCCATTTCAGTTTTGTAAGATGTCATTACTTTTTTAAAGTAAGAAATAAGGGAAACATAAGAATGACTCTAATCTGGGGCTGGCTCGGTGGCGTAGTGGTTAAGTGTGCGCCCTCCGCTGCTGGCAGCCCAGGTTCAGATCCCAGGCACGCACAGCCACACCACTTGTCAGGCCATGCTGTGGCGGCGTCCCATATAAAGTGGAGGAAGATGGGCACAGATGTTAGCCCAGGGCCGGTCTTCCTCAGCAAAAAGAGGAGGATTGGCATGGATGTTAGCTCAGGGCTGATCTTCCTCACACACAAAAATAAATAAATAAAATAAAACAAACAAATTAAAAAAAACAAGAATGACTCTAATCTGTTATGCTAATTAATTTAATTTTACAAAAAGTAAACACCAACTATTTTGCAAGAATTCTTCACAGTTGACTTCCAATATGAATCTTAACAAGCTAATTTTTACTAGAGAGTGAAATGGAATTAATTCTTGAACTCAATTTATAGAAAGAGCTGTGGCTCAAAGAGGCATGAGGCCTTAGGAGGCACTGAAATGACATGCTCTGTTCAGAAAAATCTTTTGTCTGATATGTAATATTATGATCTTCGTTCTCTGGAGAACTTTTTGTTTGGCAATATATTTCTCCTTTCTTTTTTTCAAGCTCTTTGTCCCATGGCAATATATTTCTTTTCTAGTAAAATCTATCTGAAGTAGTCTCACCATCCAGCCGCAGCAGGTGGTGTTTCTCTTTCATAATAAAAGAAAGGACTATTGTTCTAAGAAAATAAATGAGTACATCAAAATTGGGTATCCTCTAGGTTAGGCTAAGAAGGCTCCTACTTTCTTTTTTTTTGTGTGAGGAAGATCAGCCCTGCGCTAACATCCATGCCAATCCTCCTCTTTTTGCTGAGGAAGACCGGCTCTGAGCTAACATCTATTGCCAATCCTCCTCCTTTTTCCCCCAAAGCCCCAGTAGATAGTTGTATGTCATAGTTGCACATCCTTCTAGTTGCTGTATGTGGGACGCCACCTCAGCATGGCCGGACAAGCGGTGCGTCGGTGCACGCGCAGGATCCGAACCCGGGCCGCCAGTAGTGGAGCATGCGCACTTAACCACTAAGCCATGGGGCCGGCTCCAAGGCTCCTACTTTCTGAGTGGATCTGTTGGGTTGCCAAAATAGTCCCAGAGGCATCGCCATGCAAGGTTATATTTTAAAGGTAAAAAGGCCGAGTAACGGCGTTATTTCCAGGTTTTGGATCCCCAAATTACTCTCTGGTTCCCTTCTTCATGGGCCAGACTCTTTCCCTGGTACCTTGTCATTTAAAGATCGATGGAGGTATAACATGTTAAGAGAGCTCAAAGAAAATCACAAAAATGGTTAAAGCCAGGAAAATCTGACCTGTAAAGGGTAAGAGAGTTGGTATTATTTCAAATGGAGAGAAACAATATGTAGGATATCTTCAACAAAACCGTGCTAAGGGTATCGCAACTCTGGACTTCTGAATATGCTTGGTGATGGTCTAGTACGGTTTGAAAATTATTCTTGCCTTGGACCTAACAGGGACAGGGTATATTTTTAAGAGATTCATCTTTATAATTGTATCCAATACAACAGACCTATCCATTATGCAACATAACATTCACAGAGAAAATAGGAAGTTAAAATACAGGATGTCAGACTTTGAAACAATAAATTAGTGGCAAGAAATATCAAACAGAAAAACTTTTCAAGACTATCTTAATTAATCACCAGAAATGACTGAAGCTTTAATTCCTTTTAGCCTAGTTTTAGTCACAGTTTAGGGAGAATTATCACTGATGTTCAAAGCCACTTGATAACCTTTGATATAATGTACCATGAAACCCTGAGGAACTTCTCTCTCTGTTGTAACTTGGAGCCCAAACAGCCAATACAGGAAAAATGTCACTGAGAGCATGCTGAGTATTTTTAGAATCATCTAATGGCTGCATCTGATAAGCGATGGAAATTATTTACCCAGGAAGCACTCACCATATCATTTTCATTTAGCTAAATGATGTGTATAATCTAATATGTACCAAAGAGGACTCAGATTATATTACCACGCATCTAACTCTATTTTCAATATAGGAAGTAAAGAGAGCCAAGAAATATGAAAATCCACATCACTTAACAATATGAATGTGAAAATCATTCATTTAAGGTTCTGAAGGATAAAATACTTATTATTCATCTTTAACTACTATGACAAAGTTATTGTGATCAGAGGAAGGAGGAAATGCCAGTTTTATTAAGAAGGTTAAGGCTTTTTTTATAATAGAAAATGATTTCCTCTCCTGACTTGTTATCTTATTACAATAATCACAACTTCCATGATGAAAATACAAGAAGGCTGCATCTCAGACAAAGAAATCATACGTCCTACGGATGGTAAGTTTGACATGTCTGCGGCTCTGCTGTGTCTTCCAATAGTTCATTCCTGTCACACAGTGGCTATAAAAGAAATGTACATTTCCTGTGATAATGACAAAATTCAGAATGTAAATTAAGAGCCGAACCAAACTGGCTTGTCATTAGGGGCATCAGTTGGTTCAAGAGGAATGGTAATCTTTTACACTCAATTTCATAAATGGAAAAAAATTCCATATCTTTAGTGATACAATATTGGTTAAAAAACTAAAATCATTCTTAATGATCACTGTCCCTAATGAAAAGTTATATATTGGTGATTGAAAGTTATAAAAAGACTATATATTGACATGCGGGCTAACCCCGTGGTTACGTGCACGCACTCCGCTACTGGCGGCCCGGGTTCGGATCCCGGGCGCGCACCAAGGCACCGCTTCTCCAGCCATGCTGAGGCCGCGTCCCACATACAGCAACTAGAAGGATGTGCAACTATGACGTACAACTATCTACTGGGGCTTTGGGGGGAAAAGAAAAAAGGAGGAGGATTGGCAATGAATGTTAGCTCAGAGCCAGTCTTTCTCAGCAAAAAAGAGGAGGATTAACATGGATGTTAGCTCAGGGCTGATCTTCCTCACAAAAAAATAAGTAAATAAATATATATATATTGACGCGGGACTTCTCAAAAGCAAATGTTACTTTACAATTCTGAATGACCCCTTCCTTTCTTGGTGTAACTACATTTTTTGCTGTTATTTGCACTGTCTCATTTCCATCTTCCTCCTGGGACAGACCCCTTGATCACCTCCTTGTCGGCTGCTCTTCCCTCAGCCCCTCTCAGCTGGGATAACAGAGCCTCTTCCCATTCAGGCTCAGTTCCACCCAAGCCTGTGCCCGACAGGGGTGGAAAGAGGAGTCTTCATGGCAGCAGCCAATGGGCCCTAGAAGGGCATGGTGATCTAAGATCCAGGACCAGCAACCCCGAGTGAGAACCACCTGGCAGCCTTCCATCTCCTCTTCCTGCCCCTCACGTCAGCCTATGGGGCTGGGCTCTGCCTGGTCCCCCTGTCCATCATGCCCATTTCCTGCCTGGCTGCAGCCCTGACACCCTGCCTCATGCCTGTCAGTAAATTTAGAGATGAAAAAGGAAGGAGTGATGGAAAATAGAAAAGACAATCAATGGTACTTTGCCCATTATTCTGGACCAATCTGAAAAAATGATGCCTTCTATCATCGGTATAATGACAATAATAGAAAATACACAGTATTTACTATGCACAGGCTCTGCTCTCAGAACTTTTATTAACTCACTTAATAATCACAATGACCCTATGAGATTGGTACTACTGCTATCCCAGATAAGGAAACTGAGTCACAGAGAAATTAGGTCACTTACTGAAGGACACACAGCTAGTAAGAGGTAGAGCTTGGATTGAGATTCAGAATAAGTGGAGAACACAGATAAATTGAAAAGAACAGAATGGATAACATTCAAGCTCTTCACTGTTGAAAACATTAAAATTCTAAGAACATTAATCATTCTTAAGATAGAACCATATACACTATCATATTTCTAAAAGCAATGTGAAAATTACTTTGGGAATCTCTAGCATTCTAAAACACCTTCCTTTAATATGCTGCATTAACATTAACAAATCAAGTGATAATTATATGTCCATAGTAAATGAATTTCATAGAGGGAGATGAGAAAGAATTCACAGATGCTACTTATACATAGAAACAATTATTCAAATAATCCAGCCTGTAAATAGAACTCTTCTTCTACTGTGAATATCCAAAAAATCAAGTAAAATACTGGTAGAGATTGTTTGCATTTTCTAAGGCAGCTCTTTATTCAAGTATACAGTATTTCTCAATTCTTCATTTTCCTTAATGCTGGAACTTCTATACAGCTCACCGTGGGTTTTTTAGGTAGGCCATCTCCTTAATCCCTCTACTTACAAACTTGCTTTTACCACTACTGCCTTGATTAATCTTGAGGCTTTAGAGAAAGAAAAAGCAGCATCTCTTTACCCTAGCATTGTATCCAACATTTATAATATTACACCTTCCAGCAAATAATAAGTAGAAACATAGCTGCTAGAGCTACATGTTTTTAATCTACTGTTGACACCTCCTTCTACCTATCCGACCATTTTGAGAAGAGCTGGATGCTCTTGTGGCATCAAGTGGCAAGGAAAGCAGTCACAGAGAGAAGGTGACATACCACTCCTCACAGCCCAAGCCACTTCATAAAAGAGAAGATGCCATATTGCTTCCTGGGCCTGGAGTTTCTTTCCACAAGGTGCTGGCATCAAACAGAACAAAGGAAGAAACATGGCTTTGGTCCACAATTAGTTTATTTGTTTTAGTTTATTTGTACTGACTAATGACATGTTGACCAGAGATAACAGGTCAATGGTACTCAAGAAGTTCTCAAGGTTGCAGGGTCAATACAATAAGTACTGGAACGTTACAAAACCTTTACTTACAATACAGTCTGTTCCTATATAAGCTCATTCTGTCTACTTAACAACCCTCTTCTCAACTCCTCCTCAAGCCTTCTCAAGCATAGAATGAAACATCATATGCTGTTTGGCCATATAACTGTTTATCATATTTGCATGTGGCTTTTCTCATTAAACTGAAACAAAGAAAAGGTCTCCTAATGGTGGCATCCAAGAATGATTCCTATCAGCTCAAACTCAGCTGGACTCTCAGATCCCCTTGACCAAGCCCCAGCTGTGTTCTTGGCTCACCACAGTCCTGTGGTCACTTATGTAAACAAACTACAGCCTACTCCTCCCTATCACATCTGTTTTCCTAATATTTTGCTTTTTGGAGCAAATAACAACACGTTCTCTTGAATTCACCAACGTAACCATTTAGTTCTATAAACTAAAGATAAAACATAAAATATCCACCACCTCCAAATTTCTCACCAAATATGGTCTAAACACTGACAACTTACTCTAAGATGTTTTCCTCCTTCAACGCAATAGTTTTCCCTTCTAATCAACACTTCCCGACATTAAGTCAATAATGCCAGCAAGCCACTAGTAAAAAAAAGTTCTCAGGATCCCAACAATGAAACAGGAGAGTGAAGCTGTTCTGCAGATCATTCAGAAATAAGTTCATAGAAAAATCCCAACATCAATTTTAACTTGTCCTACAACACTGGCCTACATACTGTCACATACATTACGACTGAACGTGTTCTACTTTTATAGCCTAGAGGTCAAAAGCTTGGAGCCATTCACCTAAATTGGTTAGATTATCTACAGACAAAATTTCAGACCTAACTGTAGCCTTAGATACCATCCAAATGCAAGTTAAATACCTATA